>NC_081410.1:340211208-340534065 GCF_030272615.1 Cryptomeria japonica
TCTGCTGGGGAAGTTTGTTGGACCTCGACCTAATATTGAGGATGTTAGGTCTTTTGTTAAGAGAAAATGGAGATTGAAAGGTCAGGTTGATGTCTCTGCCCTATCCAGAGGTTTTTTTATTTTCTCTTTCTCTTGTGGGGAAGATATGGAAGCTGCATTAAGTGGTGGCCCCTGGATGTTTGGATGTTTGGTAAATCTTCTCTGTCTGTTAGAAAATGGTCTCCTAACATGGAACTCAATGACTCTTTCTTTGAATCTGCTCCGGTTTGGGTAAGGCTGCCAGGTTTTCCATTGGAATACTGGGTGGAGGATGTTTTCTTAGGAATCGCTAACTCCTTTGGGGAGCTTGTTGCGATAGATCCAATAACAACATCTCGCAAGAGATTGGTTTATGTGCGAATCTGTGTCAACATTTCACAGAATATGGATCTTCCTAGCACTATTGATATAAGCTCCAAACTTGGATTATGGGAACAATCAATAGAGTTTGAATCACTCCCCTTTGTGTGCTTTTCTTGCAAAAAAGCTGGTCACTAGGCTAAGGCCTGCCCCAACAACCCTAAAAAGCCTGTGATGACAAACATCCACAAACAGGTTTGGAAAGAAAAGAATAATAACAAAGAAGGTAATAAGTTAGAAGGAAAAAGTGGAAGCTCTATCAATATATCAAAACCATCAGAAGCAGATAGAAATGACCTTCCTAAGAATCCCCCTATGAAGGAAAACAAAAAGAATGAAACTAGGGAGTTTGAGATCAAAACAACCAATACCTTTGAGGCCCTACAAACACAGGAGAAGGAAAATGAAATCAATGAAGAGACACTTGAAGAGGGTGAGCTTGAGAATATCACTGATTCTCATCATGAGGTCTCTCAAGATTCTATATCCAAAATAGATGAACAATGCCTAGATGAATTTTAAGAACATGAAATTAAACTTGGAAGGAGTAACAAGCTCGGATCGCCGTAGGTAAATTTAAATGCTTTGTTCTAGAATATTGGAGTTGATATGCCTACATCATCCCAGAAAAGAGGGGAACTATGGAGTAATATGCAAGATGAGTCTAGTAAGGAACAAGAAGAAAACATAACAGGAAATGGAAAGAAAATGAAAACCAAGAAGGAAGGAGGCCTTAATGGGGTGAAAACCAGAACCAGGTCCAAGGCTGATTTTGGTGCTTCAAAATCCCCACCGGGACGTAAAACTACGAAATGGCATAGGGACCAGGAGAGAAAGTAAAACATAGCTGATGGAAGGCAACGAACTATAAAGGAATCCTACCCTCAGGCTTCCAAATGAAGGTAATATCTTGGAATATTAGAGGCCTAAATGATCTCAATAAACAGGATATATTACAGAACATCACTCGAGATCAAAATCCAGATATTATCCTGGTACAGGAAACCAAAATGAGTAAAGAGAAAGTGGAGAAATTAAACTTCTTTAAAAATGGAGGAGTTTGTGGTAGTAGCTCGAATGGAGCATCTAGAGGGGTTGCAATTTTCTGGAACAAGAAAACCATTTCTGGAGAAATGATTGATGAAGATGGCAATATTTTATCCCTGAAAGCTAAAAGCATCTATGATGGAAAGGAATGTGTCATTACTAATATCTATGCCCCTAACTCCAAATCTCCTAGAAGCAAATTCTGGGATAAAATACGACAAAAAATAAATTCTTTCCCTTCGAACAGCTGGGTTGTGATGGGAGATTTCAATACTCCTTTGCAAGACATTGAAAAATATGGGGTCACTCAAGCTCAACTAGACAACAAATCTGACTTGATGGAATTTATTAATCACAATTCTCTCATTAATATGGATCTCAATGGGGCATCCTACACTTGGTCTAACCGAAGGGATGGTGAAGATCTCATTCAGGTAAGACTTGATAGATCTCTTGTAACTAATGATTGGATTCTTTCTCATAGATGCTCCATTTCTGTTATTAATAGAATTGGTTCAGACCATTATCCCATCTCTTTTGTTGCTGAGAATTTTAAGAATAATCAGAGCTTCCCTTTTCGGTTTGAAAAGATGTGGATTTCCCACCCTAATCTTGAAAAATCTATTGCCAACTGGTGGAATATTGATGTAAATGGTATTGCCATGTATAAAGTGGCAAAAAAACTTTAAAATATCAAAGTCAACATTAAGATATGGAACAAGGTCTTTGGTGATATTTTTGATGCAAAGAAAAAGCTAAAGGAGGATCTGGTTCAGATCCAAAATTCTATACAGAAAGATGGCTATAAAAAATACTCCAAAGCCATGGAAGATGATGTTTTAGTCAAACTTCACAACATTATTTCTAGGGAAGAAATCTATTGGAGGCAGAGATCTAAGGCGATCTGGCTGGAGGCTAGGGACAAAAACACTAAATTTTTCCACATGACATCTTTAAAAAATAAAGCTGCAAATAGAATTTCAAGACTTATTGTCGAGGACAAAACTCTTCTCAATAAGGATGAAATCAAGGATGAAGTTGTCAGCTTCATCAATCAGCTCCTCACTAGTAACAAGGACATTGATCATACCCATCAACACAATTTGGTTAATATCATTCCTAAGATCATTAATCCTTTTCAGAATAGCTCTATCTGTTATCTCATCTGCTGGAGAAATTAAAAAAGTTATCTTTTCGTTTCAAGGGGATAAAGCTCCGAGTCCTGATGCTTTCCCTATGTTTTTCTTCCAGGAATTTTGGCATATTGTGGAAGAAGACATAGTTAATGCGTTCAAAGAATTTTTTGGATCTAGAAGAATTATTAAGGAACTCAATTCCACATTTATTGCCCTAATCCCTAAAGTTGTTGGGGCAGATTCTATGGGAAAATTTAGGCCTATAAGCATATGTAACTCTTTCTATAAGATCATATCCAAAGTTTTGACCACTAGAATTTTGGTTGTTCTCCCCTTCATCATCTTTGAGGAGCAGAAAGGTTTTGTTCCTGGTAGGCAGATATTGGACTCTATCATTCTTGTGCATGAGAACATTCATTCACTCAATGCTACTAAAAAAGAAGGATTCCTGATAAAATTGGATCTGGCGAAGGCTTATGATAGAGTGGCTTGGCATGTCCTTTCAGAATCATGGAGGCTTTTGGATTTGATGCAAAGATAATAAAAATTATTAGAGAGCTGATCACCACTCCTATGTTTTCTATTCTGATTAATGGATCTTCTACAAAATTCTTCAAATTGTCAAGGGGGCTTAGACAAGGAGATCCCATATCTGCTATTCTTTTCACCATTTTGGCTGAGAGCATGAGTAGATTGATTTACAAACTGAAATTGAATAAAATCATCAAAGGCCTTCAACCTTCCTCTGCTAAAGTTTTTTGCTCTCATCAACAGTTTGTTGATGACACTATCCTCATGGGATATTCCTCTGTTAGGGAGGCTGAGGCCTTCAAAACTTCTCTTAATTCCTATGCTTTGGCTACTGGTCAGCAAGTCAATTGGGACAAATCGGCTATATACTTCATGAATACTCTGATCAAAAGACAACAAAAGATTGCTAAAATTATTGGGTGCAAGGTGGAAATGCTCCCTTCCACCTATCTGGGTCTTCCCTTGGGTTTAACTCCCCCAGATTCCTTTTGGAGCATGCTTACTGATAAATTCAACAAAAAAACTAGCTGGGTGGAAAGGTTCTATGTTATCTCAGGCTGGGAAATTGTAGCTCCTTCAAGCTACACTCTAGAACCTCCTTGTTTATGCCCTCAACTTATTTGGCATCCCGGCTAAATTTGCTAAAGCATTGGAAAGAATCCAAAAGAGAATTTTATGGTCAGGAGTTGAAGAAAAAAAGAGGACATCCTTGGTTGCTTGGGACAAAGTTTGTAGACCAAAAAATAATGGAGGGTTGGGGATTAAAGCTCTAAAAACTTTCAATAAATCTCTTCTAGCAAAACAATTATGGAGAGTTTATGATAGCAAGAAAGATTGGAATCAAATATGGTTTGATAAATATATTCAGAATCAGCCAATCCAAGGGGTCCTTAATTATAAAGACATTCTTGTTGGATCCTTTATTTGGAATAGTATTATCAAATCCATAAAAGTGGCCAAAGCTCGAGCTGGATGGGTCCTAGGAAAAGGCGACAGAATAAGGTTTTGGGAGGACCCTTGGATGAAGAACAAAGCTCTTTATGGTCAAGACAATAGTCAAGTTATTGAGGAATGTAAAAGGAGGTTTGGGCTTATGGTGTGTGACTACTGGAAGGAGGACAAATGGGTGAGGCTTGATGTTATTCACTCTGGTTTTGCCTTACTCTAGAAGGAGTTGTTGTCCTTTTCCCCTAACAAAGACTATGATGATGTTTTTCTATGGAAAAGTAATCTTAGAGGTGAATTTACGGTTGCCTCTGCCTACAAAAACACTTTTTCTCAGACCAGTAATCCCATTTGGAGTAAAGTTTGGAACAACATTCTAATCCCTAAAGTCAATATTTTCTTTTGGCTTGCTTCTCATAATAGTACCCTTACTCTTGACAACTTGGTCCAAAGAGGTTTCAAATTCCCTAATAGATGTGAGCTATGCCAAGAAAGAGGAAGAATTAGTTGATCATCTCTTTTTTCACTGTTCCTTTAACTGGGAAATTTGGTGTAAGATGTGGGAGAAATGGAAAGTTAATTGGGTTATGAATAAGAGTATCAAGGATATCATTTGGAAATGGAACTTCCCCACCAAATGCCAGCTTATCTGGAACCTTTGGTCTTTGACCCTCCCCATGATTTGTTGGGGCATTTGGAAAGAAAGAAATAATAGAATATTTAGGGAAGCTAAGTGTAACTCTCGGGTGGTTTTTGAAAAAATCTGCAGGGCTATAAAAGAGAACATCAATATTCCTCACAAGAATAATAAGCAATGGTTTGTTACTGATGTGAATGATATGGAAAAAGAAATCCTCACTGAATGGAATCTAATACATAAAGTCTATAGATCTGACAATAAGAATAGGAGAGATAATGTTGTTTGGCACTTTCCTGAACATGATTGGATAAAGGTGAATTTGGATGGGGTGGCTAAGGGCAACCCTGGGAAGTCTAGTGGTGGAGGAGTAATTAGAAATGCATAAGGAGTCTGCATTGCTGCTTTTGCCTCTCCTTTTGGGGTCCAAAATAATCATGTGGCCGAAGCTTTGGCCATGCTAAAAAGCCTCCATCTTGCTCAGGGATTCAAATTCAAAAAAATCTGGCTCGAAGGCGACTCCTTAAACATCATCCAAGCCCTCAAAGGTACAAGCTCTATCTCTTGGAATATTACTAACTTATTTAAAAGTGCTAAATATTTGTTAAATAACTATGTTAGTATAAGCATAACTCATACTCTAAGAGAAGACAATAAGGTTGCGGATCTCTTAGCAAATGAAGGGGTCAATTTAGAGAATGATGTTAAATATATTGGAGAAACTCATTGTAAAAGGGAGGTTAAAGAGAAATTATATTTTGATCGTATCAATGGGTCAAGTTAATATCATGATTATATTTTGGGGAACAAATTCCAAAGACAGATTGTGGGGGCGGATTAACTGCTAGTTAATGAGTGCTTTGTGGCATCATTTCCATGATCATATGCGTGAGGAGGATTATAATCATAATTGTTGGGTTTGTGCGGCCATAAACATTAAGTTTCAAAATAACAAAAGAGTCTCTCTCTGTAACTCCAGAATTTACAAGCATTTGGGGTTTCATCTACAGACTATGAATTATAGCTGCTGGTACTTCTACCTAGAGCTCAAAATGGGTGGTAATTTAAACAGGAACGAGCCCCCAGGATGCGAAAATTGGAAGAGTGAACGAAAAGTCTGGAGAAGACTTCACATATATGGCTTTACGGACTATATGGAAAAGCTTCACGGAAGCAGAAATTCTGTTTCTTAGGGTTTTGCCAGAGGCTGGAGTAACAACAAAGTCACCCTATTCGGGGAGATATGGCAAATTGATGAGAACCTGGTCGCTGAGGTCATGGGTCTCCAGAAGGAGGGCACCAAATTCTATAGAGATTGGAAGTATGCAGCTGAAGCGTTCAAAATCTTTCTGAAATAGGAGGAGGAGAAGGGAAAGCTTGTGAAGAAATACAACATTTTCTATTACATTCCCCAGCAGGTAAAGCCCTTTTGGCAAAAAGTTTTAAGGGTTTTAATGGAGTATTTAACTGTTGATGGTGGATTTACAAAAATCTATAACTATCACTTTTCTATTTTGAACCATTTCCGTCATGGGGCCAAAATATCCCTACCTTTTTATTTAGCGTCCTCTCTGAATGAGAGTCTTGTTGACCACACTAAAAAGCCTAACTCTTACCCTATAGCCCATCAGGGGCTTATATTGCTCATTTATGAACATCTAAAGGACAAGGCTAGGGCGACCAAAGATGACCCTCTGATCACGAATGCTCATATCTCTGAGAGCAGCAAAGATTCGGATTCGGATGAGGATCAACCTAATGCCTCTACCCACAAGAAAAGGAAAGCTGACATAGATAGGGTGGAGATAGAGGAGCACTGTGATGTGGAGGAGGAAAAGGGTAAGGATTTTGAAACTGATATGGAGTATGAAAAGGATGAGAAAATTGGAGAAGAGGATGAAGGGGGTAACTCTGAAAACCCTCACTCTAACCCTATGGGCTCAGACAGTAGGAATGTTGCTCTGAATTCTAAGGAGGATGACAATCCTAACTCTATGGGCACTGAATAGGGTAGGGATTCTGCAAACACAATCTTGAATACCACCCGTAACTGTACTCTGGAGTCCTTCAACTTCCAGAAATGGGTTGTCGACAACATTACTAGCATGCAAAGTAAACAGAGGGAGTTGGAAAACAAGATTAATAAGTTGATTAAGGACTCTGGGAAAATGAATGATGAGATAGAAATCAGTGAAGCTGAAGAGGAAATCAAGATGGAGGATTGGCAGGAAAAAGATTTGATCAAAGGGGATTTGAAACACCTGGAGGACATTATAAGAACTTTGAAAGAATAGGCTGAAGAGGATAAAGACAACATCAACACCTGGGTTTCCTGTATCGAGAAGGCTCTAAAAATATTCATGAACCATAGTCTCTAGGTCCTCAAAGTCTCATCACAAAACATGAATGCTTTGGTGGATCATCCAGAAAGGAAAAATCAAGACAAAAATCTGGTTATCATTGATGATATTCCAACTTCCAGCACCACCCATCAGACTCCCAGGCGTAGAACAAGGTAGAACACTACTGGGATGGAGATCAATACAAAAGATAGCCAGCTGAGAGAGGAAAGAAACAACCTGAGGGAAGCAGCCAAGGTGATGATGCTCTTGGTTCGGAATGCTGAGGAATCTATTAAAGTTTTCAAGTAATTTGTATTGTTGGGTTTGGAGCCAACTTCTTGTTGGCTTCTTGCTGTCATTTTCTTAGCTGCTAGTTTTTGTGCTGGTGTTTTGCAGCTGTTTTGTTTTGTCTCTTTCATGCTCATCTTTCAAATTGTAATTGGGTTTCGAGTCCCTTAAAACCTTTTTTTACTTAATCAAAAACATTATTAAATTATAAGTATTAAATAAAGGAATAAGGGTTAAATTTGAGTGACATCATTTGCCATTTCAAATTTTGAAGTAATGATTCTGGTGATAGAAGTACACATGCTATTACCGCTGCCAACTCAGTGAATCAAGGAAAAAAGTAGAAAATGACAGCAGGTGGATCGTCTGGATTGAGTCTGAAATTAATAAGGAAGCATGTGTAATAAATGGTCACTCGAGATAAATCTTTTATCTCAAGATAGAGTTTATTCATTTCCTTTTTTGTAAATTGAATCAAAATTGCAAAAGTTGAAGACATAGTTTTCAGAAGATGAAGTGAAAATGGGAAATAAGAGAAGGACAAAACCAAAATATTTTAGCTTGGACCCACAAATAGAAAGATTGCTAGACCAAGTGGGTTGGATAAATTTTATCAAATTGTATGAGGGTTTTGAACTTGAAATAGTAGAGGAATTTGTGAGAAATTTCCATGTGAATGTTACCAAAGTTGGCGGTGAAGTCATAAAAGTGATGCCTCAAGTTATCAGTGAAATATTAGGCATTCTCATTGAAGGAGAGTTGGTGAACAAGGGGCACATAAATTTTGATGAATTAATTGATGCATTTCGTTAGGGAAATGAACCATGACCTGAATTGCAAATTCACAAAGGAAGCACAAAAGGTGTAAACAAAAGCAGTTTGGAAGAACCCTGGAAAAGAAAAGTGCTCTGGCTGATTAAATTTTTCACTTGTGAAGGACAATATGATACTGCATTGGGACCAAAAATAAGGCTATTGATTCATTTGAGGTATGGAAACACTAGGCCAAAGGCCAGGATTAATCTTCTTGCTTTCTTGTTTTCACAAATTTCCTCTATGATAGTTAGGGTGAAGGAAAAAGGTAGTCAAATAAAGTATCATAGTTTGATTTGCTTAATTGTCAAACATCATTTCTTAAAGTAAGAATCTAGAAAGGATAAATGGTTAGAATTTTTGTCTTCACCTGTCAAGAAAAAGGAAAAAATGGGACCAATATAAAAAAGGGATGAAAATACAAAAGGTAATTAGGGAATCCAAGCTCTCGAAAGAAAAAGAAAAAAGGTAATTAGGGAATCCAAGCTCACAGAAAGAGATACATTAGATAAAAAGAGGAAGGTACAAATTGATGAGCCCAGGTCCACAATAATTACTTGTAGCTCTTCTAGAAGGGTCAATGAGGAAAACACAGAAGAAAAACCTGATTCTCTTGTTGTTGAATATCTGGGTAACTGAGAGGGGGGTGAATCGATTGACAAGAAAATTTCCTTTAAACTATATTCATAGATACAGAACACTTGCGAGACTTAATCAGAAACAAATAAAGTATGAAAACATATTCACATAACAGACCAGACACAAGAAACACCAAAATTTATGTGAGAAACCCAAGAAGGGAAAATCCACGGAGAATGCTAATTCTCAATATATAAACACCGTGTTATCACTGTTTAAAAATTGGGTTTTCCTTTCCCATAATTGGCTATGATTTTGAAATTTTGAATAAGACATGCTAGCAATTGCTTCAGCTCTGTGTTAGGTCTTAAGGGTTTAGGGTTTTTAGTTTTAAAATTGCTCAATGTGTTATCAAAAACCCTTTGGTTTCTATTTCTTCGTTACTTTATCCACTTAAATAATGGGTCTCAGGTTCGTCGAAAGTGTCCCCCCTTGTCTTTTGCCTAAGCGGTCATTTGAATTAATCATAAAATTTTACGCCTTTTATGTTTTCCTCCTAATGTTGTCGGGCCCAGTAAGTGGTATGCATCTCTTAGGAAGATCTATGGTTTTCGCTATTTTGATAGGTGAAGTTGCACGTGGTTTAAGACCCGCGAAATGGCGAAAAGGCTTTGCATTCAAAATGGCGATTTCGGTCCGGTTTAAAGAGGTCTCATCTTGTCCAAGATCCAATGGCTGGTGTTATTTCGTAGCTTGAACTTGCAAGCAAAATACCTTTCGTGAAGTGGCGAAAGCGTTTGGTAGGACCTTGCATGCGAGGATTTTCTGAGTGACTAACAGGTGATCAAGTCCCATTTGATCTGATGGTTCGCACTATTTTGCAGGATGAAAATGCTCGACAGTTATCTTTCGTGAAATGGCGAAATGATGTGGCACTCCAAGTAGACAGTCCAGCTGCTCTAGAAAGTGAGTGAGATGGTTGCACATGGCAGAGACTACAATAGTCAGCGAGACAGGTCTGAAGGGTTAAGAGAAGGTGGGTCCCAGAGGTGAGTCATGCCGCGGGAAAAGAGGTGACCTGGTAGATGCAGGTGGTAAAAATTAATTGGAACCCAATGTTTTCTCTCGGCAAATGAAAGACTGACATGTAAGCTCTGAAAGTGACTAGATGCCAGGTGTTTGAGGTTGAGTCAGAGGGCCCACATCTATCGGAGTTTGTTCAGATGGTTAAGCACCGAGCAAGTAGAAAATAATCCAACAACCTGTGTGAATTCACAAGGGTAAGATACTCGTGCTTTATACCCTGCGAAATGGCAAAAAGGTTTTTTGTCCCCAAAGGCAGATAAAACACAAGGTTAAAAGAGGATCAACTTTGTTTTGATCCAACAACCGATGTTATTTCGCGGTTGCAAGATGCTTGAAGGATATGCTTCGCGAAATGGCGAAAGTAAAAAGGGTTCATCCAGGAGTCAAGCTAAATGGTGACGTATCAGTGGACACGTAGTTTCATAAAAAGATGAGGGCCTACCAAGGTGTAACCGACAGTAAAAGGGAGAGACACGTGGCCAATGCGGAACTAGACTTGAACGGTTTTCTAAAACCAATGGTTGAGTGCCACGTGGTAATCAATAACCAATAAAAGGTAGCGTAAGCAAAGCAGGCATAAAGGGCTTCCCTTAAAGGATGGTCATCTCTAATCTGATCCAATGCTTCGTGTTGTTTAGCAGCCCGAAGTTGATAAATATTTAGGCTTCGCGAAATAGTGAAAGACTGCTAGCAGTTAAGGTAAAGGCGCAGTTAGTAAAGATGTCTATGGTTCCAGTGAGAATTAAAGGCCGAGCAGTTAGAGTTCCATCTAACGTCTGGTGTTGTTTCGTGAAGGAGAAGTGCTCAAAAGATAAAGTCTATGAAATGGCAAAAAGGAGGTCGGGCCTAGTGTGAAGGTAAGACTATTAAGTCAGTATAATGGTCAATGAAGTTTCTTTTGATCGGACGGTTGGCGTGATTTCGCTTATCGAAATTGCCTGAAGGTTATGCTTCGTGAAACAACAAAAGAGCGAAAGGAAAGAATTGCAAGAATGTTGTGGCCCATTGGAGTGAAAAAATGAATTCTCTCATGAATTCAATTCTGAACGGACGGCCGAAGCATGCGGAATCAATGTTGCAGTTAAGACCCTGGGTACCATATATGATCTCTTGTCGATTGAGTAAAGGTATTATTCAAAAGAATTGTTGCAGAAGAGGAGATACAGAGCTTTTTGTCTTTAGATACAGAGCAAGTTAATTCAGTTGCAGAGAAGATTTCTTCAAGCTAAAATCAGGTTTTCTTGTACTCCTGTGTGGTAATTGCTTTGTAGTGTTTTAATTAAGGTCTTGAGTTATCACTGAACCATTTGGGGGTAGTTTTTTGATTGCTTGCATTTTCAAATGGCACCTAAGAGAGAGTTTTCTAGGAAGGTTAATTATCAGGAGAGGGCCATTTGTGATGATTTTCTTGAGCAGTTGACGTTGTCAACTAACTAGGCATCAAAAGTAAAAGAGTTAGTGCCTAGGGCTCCTTGTTTGAAGATAGGAGAAGGGCTATATGATAAGGGAAACTGGTTGAGAGACCCACAGGTCAGATTGTCTGGGTTGGGGTTATAAAAGGTTGGATTTGGAATGAGAAATTCTCTGGCCCCACAAAATAGCATCTGGGAGTTAGATGTAGGGAAGTTGGTAGTCCCAGGGGTATTCATGGACATGGATCTATTGACTCAAATTGCACACAATTATGATCCAGTTACCAGAAGCATTAGGGACATAAATGGAAAAGCCCTTATTGAAATTAATACTGAAGAGTTTAGAAGTTCTTTTGGGCTAAATGAGTTTACAAATTTTCTTGAACCCATAAATTTCAAATCATTACCTCAAGTATACAGTGCACAGAGGAATCATCTTAAGAGTGGGCCTCTTAAGGAATTTTTTGTGAAGATAGGTAGGTTGACTGTTTTAGGACCCAACATAGAAGAGCCCTTCTCATTAAATTTGTTCACCCTCAGAGCTAAGGGAATGTATTGGTCACTCTGCCAAGTTTTGGGAGAAGATGCTGAAGCAAATATGCCCAATCATTACTTGCTAATGATTGCTCAGATTTTAAATCCTTCCCTTGCAGTAACATTTGATTATGTTTCTTTCATTGCTGATGCTATCCATGGAGGGTTAGTAGGAATAAAGAATGGAAAGGTGGATAGGCCTTTGGAATGGTACTCACTCCTAATGCATCTTTTTCTATTCAAAGGAGGTGATTACTTTGCCAGTGGACTGGACCTTATCAAAGAGAAGGAAGGAGAATAGATGCGAGTGCAACTATGGAGTACTGTCTTGTCATGGGATAGAGAGGATGCCAATTTCCTAAAATTTGATAAATATTTTGCATCCAAGATTAGGACTCTCCTCTTCTCAGAGAACCCAAGAATCCCCAAGGTTCTTCTGGAATTCATTAGACCAAAAGAATTTGCAAAGAGCATAAAGATTGTTCACAATTGGGGTGACATCTATCTGTACCCAGTCTCAATTGTTTTCAAAGTTTTTGGTTTTAAAGGCACTCCATTCTTGTTGCCCTATAAAGTCCCTCTCAAAGTGGGAATTGTAGAAGTCCTTAGACAGATTGGCAGTGTATAAGAGGCAGAGTTGATAGGCAGGGGTAAAGGGACTATTTTCCCTACGGTTACCATAGCCCATCAATTTATAATAACCAAGGGAGGTTGGAATTGTTTTGAAGACTTTCTCAAACCCTATCATTTGTCAACTGCAATATCTAGGTGTGCAGATCTTGAAGACTTCTTCAATGGCATATTCAGAAAGAGGGCAGTGTGTAGAGGAAGACCCCATCAATTTTAGTTTCCTGAGGACCTCATTAGAAATGAATTTGATTTGGATGAGTAGGAACTGAGGAAAAAAAAGTGGGTGGCTTATAAGAAAGCCTTAGACTTCATGCATCAGTTTGATGCCAACTATGACCCATTGTCTAGCTTTTTCCCTCTGGAGGAGAAAATAAAGTTTTTAATTGTTTGCTTTGAGGATGTGATGCAGACCCTGAAGGAAAAAAGGGAAGATGTGATTAAAAGAAACCTTTAAAAGGCAAGAATGATTCTAAGTAGGTCTGCCTCCACCAAAGCAATTTGTCCTGGTGATTACACACTGCATAAGAAATCTAGTTATAGTGTGCTGATGCCTACAACAAGGGAGCCCTCTACCTCCAAAGGAAAGAGGAAGATAGAAGTTGTCATTGACATTGAAGAGAGCCCTAAAAAGTAGAGAGCAAGAAAAGAAGTACAATCTTATAGACCTTTGTACTCTCCATCCCAATCCCCTATCCACATAGGAGATAAGCAAGCAGCATCTGAGCAACTTTTAGAGTTGAGCAGTTTTGGAGAAATTGCCTATACATATGATGAAGTAGAGGACGGTATGCCAGAAGAACCCCTTGCTGCTGAAATGAACATCACTACCACTGAACTTAAAGGCTAGGAATTGGATCCTGAGATAAAGCATGCAAGTGATTACTTTTTGGCTGACAATAATTTTGTTACTTCAAGAGTATTTATGCAGCTTATATAGAAACAAAACATAGATAAATACAATGCAAGATGCGAGAAAAGAAAAGGTGAGCAGCCTAGCAGAGATCCAGCTCTGGTAGAGGAAGAAATAAAACAGGAAAAGATGGAAGAATTTAAGACCATCACTCCTGAGCAAGGAAGAGACATGGTGGCACAAGCTGGAGTGCTTATTCTCCCTGAGTGGGACATAGCAGATGCCCTAGTATTGGAGGCAGTAAGGAAAGAAACTAAGCCCATGGAGGGAATCACTTTCAGCAAGGATAATGTTGCACTCATCATGTGGTCTCTCAAGAGAGATGAGAGTAAGAAAAGCAAAGATACCCAAGGGTCAAGCTACCTTCGTGGAATGATAGTAAAGAGAATGCAGAGCACAGGGGTGGTAGAAGTTGCTAGTACTATGCTAGAAACTGCAAAATTTAGTGTTGCAGTAGCAGAAAAGGAGGCCAAGGAAAAGCAGACCTCCAAGTCAAGTTGGAGACAATTCTGAAGGCCTATAACAGTCTCAAGGAAGAGATAAGAGGTAGAGATAGCATCATTGCTAAGCTGCAAAGCCAGTTGATAGGACAGTACCATCAAGGTGAGTCTTCAACACTGATGATCTCCTCTTCTCCTGCAAGACCTCCACCTAGAAATCCTATCATTGAGTTCCCACCATCTCGAGCACCCTCCAGTTCCCAGATGATTGAGATTTCTCCTCAAGAGCTAGAAAATTTGAAACAGGCTCAAGCCCTGTATGTCAAGAAATATGAGGATAAAGTAACAGCTACTATTTCAAGTTTTGCGGATACAATGAGTACCTCATTGCTATACAATAATATAAGAAATATTTTGGAAATGAGGAATGAGCTCATTGGAGATAAAGCCATTCTAACACCTATTTTTGACAAATGGAGGCGTATAGAGCAGGACTTGGAGTCTATTTGTGCATATTATGATGAAGCAGGGGCCAATCCTATCATCAAATCCACTTTTGATACTACCAAGTATCTAGTGAAATTAGCAGAAGGGGTGGATAATGCTGATAGGAAAATTAACTTGTACAAAAGGGAGTATACTGATCAGGTTTTTGAGTTGCTCCCAAGAGTTTTTGCTAGTCCAGATGAACTGAAGGACAAAAAAGTGTGGCTGAAGGAATTAGAGGCCAAATTGTCAGCCAAGATTAAAGGCATTGTTGATCTAGATGACACTTCCTTCTTTGTTGTGATAATTCAGGAGATAGAGAAAATCAAGTCTCATTATGGTTTTCTCAATTCAGAGGTCAACAAAATGAGAAATTCCTGGAAAAGGTTGCCCAAGGCTAAGACAAAAGTGATTGATTTCACGTGGCCAACTAATGATGTGTACAATGAATGGACAATGAAATATGCCATCCAGGATGCAGAGTAGTTATAGGGCGCTCTTGAACAGTTAGAAGAGGTTGCAACCGAACAACAAGTTGAAGAAGCTGCAAAGGTCGAAAAGGACTTGTAACCATTTTTGCAAAAGTTATTGTAACATCTTCTTGAGAAGCAACAATTGTAACAAATTCTCCTAGGAAAGTCCGAAGCTATGGGCATCCATATTGTTATAGATGGATACCAGGACTAGTGAAAAAAGGATCGCAAAGAATTGTAAGAAAATGCTATAGAAATTTATCTGAGCTTTTCTGAGTGTAATGGAGAATATTCAAAAGTTTGTGTGATACTTTCTTGAAAATATATCAATAGATAGACCATCAATTTTGAGTAAAAACTTTGTGTCATCTTCAAATGTGTTTGCAATTATTTACTATTTCTTTCTGAAATAATCTAGGGTTATTTTGTTTGAATGGGGGTTGTAAGGCAACTTTCAACAGATGTGTTTGCTAGCTTTTCTCTTTAGGAGGGAAATCAAATATGCGGGGATCACTTCTACCAGTAAATTCCTTGTGAGACATCTTGAATCTTGATGAGCATAGTTTGCTTTAATATGCATAAATTCTTATATGTGTCAGGCATACATAGGGATCAATAAAAGTCGAGCCAATGGGATGTGTAGAGATATTTTGTTTGACTCGAATTTTACTGGTTTTCTGGACTGGTTTGCTGTGGATTTATCTTTTGAAAGTGTGAATTTAGTTCACAAAGGTATACCCACCTAGACTCTGAGTAAGTCCAAAGTGTAGAAGGTTGAATCAAACCTTGTCATATGTTGTCCTAAGAGTTTCCTTCCTTTTAACATCTATCCTGCACAGAGTTTGAATCATCTTATTATAAGGATGTTGAAGTGAATCATATTTTGAAGACAACAAAGGTGGTGACTCTGCTAGGGAGAGTCACATTAAGGATCCAGAAGAAGATTTGTGCTTAAGTATTCTAAAGAAAACCATTATGGTTGTGGAATTCCTGCATATTATTCTAATAGCTTGTTTTCATAATTCCCATATTCTTGTGGGTGGCGACTCTGTCATATTGGAACCAGTCCTTGTGAATTGTAAATCTTTTCAAAATAAAACATGCGTAATATAAGGAGGAAAAAACACCAGGTCATTCATGAAGAAGCATCCTTGTGAAACTTTGCAAGAAGGTTTGCCAGAGCAATCACGGAGAGGTCAGAAGAGATCTGTGCTACCTGAGCCATCAAAAGCTGCTTGGGTACAAAAGAACAATAATACTGGTAAGATGCCTGATTGACCTATTTATGCAAAGTCTAATTCATCTTCCAGAGATTTCGAACATGATATATTAGGTTTCCATTTAGGATTGTTTGGAAATATTGATAATGCTCTTGTTTTAAATCAAGATTTGTCCCATGTTAGTGTTTCCGCAAGAGATAGGACCAATTCAAATGCAATTAGACACTCTGTACCTAGAACAATAGATGGAAACATTAGTTTAATTGACATAGACCAAGTCAATATGTCAGATTCTGAGGAAAATTTCCCTGATGAAGATAAAGTGTCCCAAGAAATTGATGATCTGAACAAAAGAGTTCACCATCTAATTTCCCTAAGAGCCCAAAAGGAAGCAAATAGGGAGAAAGAGGTTAAAGCTAAATTAATGGAGAGAGATAGGCTTCTTAGATAGATAGCTGATCTTGAGGTACTGGCCAAAGAAAATGAAAAGAGTGATGAAGAAGGCCCTGTGATCAGAGAAATCTTGATCCCCAAAGTTAAGCAAGCATATAGGTCAGTAGTCCAACCTAACAAGGAAGTATTTAGTGATTCTCAGCTTCTTAGGACTAATGTGGATAAAGGAAAACAAAAATGGGTCGATGATGGAACTGGATCTAAAACTGCAGAGGAGATTTCTCATAGGTTGTCATCACATGAGAGAGAAATGGAAAGAATGAGGAAAGAAAAGGAGGATCTCCAAATGGAACTAGAGAAAGCTAAATTAGAAGCAGCAAATTAGGAAGTAAAAAGAAAAATTAGTTACTTAAAGGCTCCCCCTATTACGTTTCCATCAGAAGATCTGAATAAGCTTGATCCTCAACAAATTTCCCTTCCCCTTGTTAGAATTCAACCTGCAATACCAGCTAATGTAGCATTAGTGAGTCAAATCCCTATGAATGATCATCACACCCAAATATCTCAGTCTCCAATTCCAAAAATTAGAATGAACATGGCAAATAGTAATGCTATTACCCCTTTTCAGAGGAGACCAATCAATTTAGAACAATATAGACAATTGTTTTTTGATGGTATCCTAGGATACCCTAATCATGTTCCTACTGAGTTAAGAGACAAACTCCATAAATTTGCTGGGAACAATGCCATTAGCGCTGAGGAACATCTGAAATCTTTTGGGGATTTGATAAATGATTATGAGATAGTGGATGAAGATGTCATCATGAAACTGTTTGTTCAATCCTTGGTTGATGATGCAAGAGATTGGCTCAGAGGTCTTCCGGTTAACAGCATAGGGTCATGGGAGGATTTTAAAAATTGTTTCCAAGAGTAGTATGGTGACAAGACTAATGTGAGCTTCATGCTCAATGAATTCAATAATATCAGAAAGTTTGATAATGAAATGGTCACTTATTTTAATTCTAGATTCCAAAAGGCCATGCACAGATTGTATCAAGTGATGAGATTAGATGATAACATGTGTTTAAATACTTATTACAATGCATTTGATTCTAAAATGGCCTATATCCTGAGAGATAAGAATCTTCATAACTTGAGAGATGTTTTTAGAATTGCCATAAATGTAGAAAGTAATAGAAAAGCATCTGGGAAGTTAAGAAGAAGAACAGATGGTAGATTATGGCAGGAAACAAAACATCAACCTAATAAAGTTGCTAAGGAGGATGATAAGATAGAGAAATTGGTTATTGCAATGAAGGATCTGACTGCCAAGGTAAACAAAAATGACAAACCTCATTATAACTGCAAGATAGACCCCCTAGATTGCATGACATGCCATACAATACCAACTGGAAAGATGGCAAACCCCAAAATGAGAAGCCCAAGATTACCCAAAATCAAGACACTCTAGATCCCTTGAAAGGGAAAACTATCCATAATATAGAAAATACTCCATGGTGTGTTGCTTGTGATGGACCACATTCGCCTCATCAGTGTGCAGTGGCTCAGGCTCTAGAAGAATCCATGAGACAAGAGGCTGAGCCTGACATCAATATGTTTGAAACCATCATAGAAAGTGATGAGGAGTCTGTGCAAAGTGAATATAGTGATGTACTAGAAAATGAGAGGTTTGTTCAAGGACAATTAACCTTAGATTGGCATCCTATATTGAATGTGGTAACAATTGAGGATGAAGAGGTTCATCTTAGAAGGCCTAGTGAGGAAGAAGTCAAAAATCTCACTAAAGCCGCCATTGCCAAAGCAAAACACAACTATAATTTGAGAAGCACCAAGAAGGACACCGATCAAGGTGAACCTAGTTCCATGTTCATAAAAGAGACCACCCAAAAGGGGGCAACAGGTAGTGCTACTACTGTTCCTAAGGCTGGTCAAGAAAAGAAGGAACAGGTCAAGGATGTACCCAAGATTACAGATACTGGTGATGTACAAGGAGCTGCCATAGTGAAAAAGGTAAGTCAACTCAAGACAGAAAGAGTTAGAGCTAGTATTGAAACAAGCAATAGTTCTACATTTGACATGGCTCAAGCTCTTACTCAGATGAAGGTCATTGTCCCATTAGTAGAACTACTAAAGATTAAAGAACATAGGGATGCAACCTTGTCTTTATTTTCTAGTATATCTGATAGTGACACAGTCTTACCCATCGGTTCAGCTAGAATTGGAAAGGATCAAGAGTTCCAAACCCTAGAGGTCTATGTTGGGACCACTATCACTCAAGAGCCTTCACAGGTAGACCCTTTCTATGTTACTTTGTTAGTAAATAACTGGTTGATTAAAAACTGCATGATAGATTCAGGAGCTGCTGCTAATGTAATGCCCTATGGTGTTATGAAAGAATTAGGATTGTCAGTAACCACTGTGTATGGGAAATGCTATGACATGGATAACAGGGAAGTACCTGTGATGGGTACAATGAAAGATGTTGAAGTAAAGATAGCAACATTCCCTGAGGCAACCTATAAAATGGATGTTATTGTTACTGATACCAAACCCCTTTATGGTATGTTACTTTCCAGGCAGTGGGCAACAACAGTAGGAAGAAATGTTCAACTGGACTTATCCTATGCCACCATTCCAATCAATGGAAATCAGGTCAAATTGTATAGAGAGCCACGAGCTCCTAGGGTAATTGAAAATGTAGACCCTAATATGCTCAATTGTATGATTGATGTAGATCTTGACAACTTTAGACTTCAACCAATTTTACCCCAATTGAAGAATACTGACCCCATTGTGGTCGAATTAGAAGCACAACAATATGGTTTATGGTAGATGTATTTTGATGGAGCTTTCTCTAAAGAAGGATCTGGAGCAGGGGTTCTTTTTGTATCCCCATCAGGTATAACTTTCAAGTATTCATTCTTATTCGCCTTCCAATGCACAAATAACACTGCAGAGTATGAAGCTCTATTGCTGAGGCTTGAAGTTGCAAAGAAGCATGGAATCCAGCTATTGACAGTGTTAGGGGATTCAGAATTGGTTGTATCTTAGGTGAGAGCCAAATATGCATCCAAGAATGATAGATTAAAGAGATATAAGCATGTAGTTTGGTATGTTATTGAGCATTTCAGTGCATTTTCTATTAATTGGATAGAGCAATCAAAGAATATTATGGCAGATTTCTTAGCTAATGTTGCCTTGAAGAATGATGATGCAACATTAACCAATATTTCCACTGTGGAAATAAAATCTAGGCCTACTATTCCTGACAATGTGTACAATTGGCAAGTTTTTGTTGATGATGAAGACATTCTTAGGTTCATCCAATGTGTTGATGACTATGATGGATAGAAGATTGATTGCAATGCACTGGTGGAGGTGGTTGTTAATAGAGAAATAGTGTTTGGAAATGAGTTGGTCCAGTTGGAAACCAATGAAATACCTAAAGGGCTGGTAGAGCTAGAAAGCATGTTCAGTTATAATGATAGTCACTTACATCAGTAGTCTACCACCAAGTTGGAAGAGCTAGAGGAGGTAAACCTGGGGACTGAACCATCCCCTAAGTTAGTATACATTGGAAAGAAATTACCCCCTCATGTTAGGACTAACCTTATTAATTTATTGAAGAAGTATAAACATGTTTTTTCTTGGTCTTATGAGGACCTAAAGGTGTATAGACAAGATCTTTTTCAGCATGAAGTTCCTCTACTTCAAGATGCTAAGCCTTTCAGGCAAAAACAAAGACCCATTAATCCCCTATTGGAAACTAAAATGCAGCAAGAGTTGACCAAATTGAGAGAAGGGGGGATTATCAAACCAATAAGGCATTCTTCATGGGTCTCCAATCTAGTCCTAGTAAGAAAGAAGAATGGGGACATTATATTGTGTGTAGATTTCAGAAATCTAAATGTTGCTTCTTTGAAGGACAACTACTCTTCTCCCAATATGGAAGCTATGTTGCAAAGGGTAATAGGTTGCGATCTTTTGTCCATGATGGATGGTTTCTCAGGATACAATTAAGTGTTAGTGAAGGAATCTGAACAGTTCAAAACTGCTTTCACTACTCCATGGGGGACATATGTCTATGTGAGAATGCCATTCGGATTGAAGAATGTTGGAGCTACATTTCAGAGAGCAATGGATGTAGCTTTCAAGGAGTTTATTAATGTTATCATGGTGGTCTATCAAGATGACCTAACCTGTTTCTCCAAAAGGGCTGAAGATCATTGTGGACATCTGGAAAAGGTATTCAGTAAAGCCTTGGAATTTGGTGTTTCACTAAATCCCAAAAAATGTCATTTTGGAGTTACTGAAGGAAAACTATTGGGACATATTGTTTCCAAGGAAGGGGTAAGGATAGACCCTGAAAGAATTGAGGCAATAAATAAGGTGTCTGAACCTAAGAATGTAAAAGGTATTCATTCATTTCTAGGAAAAGTGAATTTTGTTAGGAGATTCATTGCAAACTTTGCAGAGATAGTGAAGCCTATCGTCAAGTTGCTCCAGAAGGATACCAAATTTTGTTGGGATCAAGAAGCCTCAAAGGCTTTTGCTAAGATTAAGAAAGCCATTCAGGAAGCACCAGTGCTGAAATCTCCTGATTACAGTAAGCCTTTTTCTCTGTTTTCCTTTGCTTCATATCATACAATAGCTGCAGTGTTATTACAAAAGGATAATGAGGGATATGAACATCCCATAGCCTTCTACAGCAAGTCTTTGCAGGTAGTAGAACTGAAATATGAGACCATGGAGAAACAAGCTTATGCTTTGGTTAAAGTTGTCAAGGCTTTTAGGCCATATCTGGTGAATGCAAATATCATTGCCTATGTCCCACATGCTACAGTTAAGGATATTCTATCCCAGTCTGAAGTTACAGGGAAGAGATGTAGATGGATTAATAGAATCCAAGAATTTGACTTGGAGATAAAGATTACCAAATTGGTAAGAGGTTTAGGTTTGGCTAAACTCATGACTGAGTCCAATCTTATGAATGTTGAAATACATAATGTTGAAGTCAAAGATACTTCAGTCACTAGCATTGAAAGGCAACCTTGGTACTCAGAGATAGTTAGATTCCTAAGAGATGCTGCATTCTCAGAAGAAATGACTCATAATCAGAAAAGAACTCTAAAGCTCAAGTCCCAAAAATATGTGCTCATTCAGGGTGATCTGTTCTAGAGGAAAAGAGATGGAGAATTACTAATGTGTTTGGATGAATTCCAGGCTAAATGAGTATTGATTGAAATGCATGATGGAGTATGTGGAGGCCACTACTCTGCTAAGACCACTGCTGGTAAGATAATCTGGGCACGATACTATTGGCCCACTTTATTTAAAGTTACTCATGCATATGTTCAGAAATGTGATCCCTGTCAGAAGTTTTCATCCAAGCTGAAATATGAAGGAGCCTTGCCCCTAAATCTAGTCACAGTGGAAGCCCCTTTTGTCCAGTGGGGAATTGATTTTATTGGAGAAATTGTTGAGAGGTCAGGGAGAGGTCACAGATGGATCATAGTAGCCACTAACTATTTCACAAAATGGATAGAAGCTATTCCTACAAGAAGAGCTACAAGTAAGGTTGTCATTGATTTCCTGATGGATAATGTTGTAACCAGATTTGGAATACCTGCAAAATTGGTGATGGATAATGCCATGTGTTTCAGATCAGAAGAGTTTGTAGGATTTTGTACCAGTCATGGAATACTCACGTCTTACTCTTCACCTTATCACCCTCAGGGGAATGGACAAGCATAATCCAGCAATAAAAGTCTTTTGACTATCATCACGAAAATCTTGGAAGAAAATAAAAGATCTTGGGATAAAAAATTGAAGTTAGCTCTGTGGGTGGATAGAATAACAGTTAAAAAGGCCATTGGAATGTCCCCTTTTGAACTGGTTTATGGTGTTCAGTTCAGATTGCCAGTGAACAACCTTCTTCCAGTTTACAAGTTCTTACAAGATGAGGATATGGAGCTTTCTGAACCTATGGAAGACAAAATGATCCAAATTGTGGAGGTGGAAGAGCTTAGAGCTTTAGCTCACAAAAGAAATCAGAAGATCAAATTGCAATCCAAATACCTTTTTGATAAAAGGACATCATTAAGGAAGTTTCAATTTGATGACATGGTTCTTCAGTGGAATGCAAAAGGACAAGACAAGGGAAAACATAAAAAATTTGAATAATTATGGATTGGCCCTTTTGTGGTCTGTGACTTAAATGGTAAGGATTCATATTTTGTGAAGAATATAAATGATGAAGTATAGGAATTTCCAGTGCATGGACGATTCCTGAAACATTTCTTCTCTTGATGTCCATGCACAGTAGGTCCTTGTTTGTACATATTTTGTTTCTTCCTTGTTTTTCTGTTTGGGTCTGTGTTTTGGTCTATTTCTCCAGAGTTTCTGAGTTTTCTTGTATTGATCTTGCGATCAACCATCCCCAGTCAGAGCTGTTGTTATCACTGTTTAAAAATTGGGTTTTCCTTTCCCATAATTGGCTATGATTTTGAAATTTTGAATAAGACATGCTAGCAATTGCTTCAGCTCTGTGTTAGGTCTTAAGGGTTTAGGGTTTTTAGTTTTAAAATTGCTCAATGTGTTATCAAAAACCCTCTGGTTTCTATTTCTTTGTTACTTTATCCACTTAAATAATGGGTCTCAGGTTCGTCAAAAGTGTCCCCCCTTGTCTTTTGCCTAAGCGGTCATTTGAATTAATCATAAAATTTTACACCTTTTATGTTTTCCTCCTAATGTTCTCGGGCCCAGTAAGTGGTGCGCATCTCTTTGGGAAGATCTATGGTTTTTGCTATTTCACTAGGCGAAGTTGCGTGTGGTTTAAGACCCATGAAATGGCGAAAAGGCTTTGCATTCAAAATGGTGATTTTGGTCCGGTTTAAAGATGTCTCATCTTGTCCAAGATCCAACGGCTGGCGTTATTTCACAGCCTGAACTTGCAAGCAAAATACCTTTTGTGAAGTGGCGAAAGCATTTGGTAGGACCTTGCATGCGAGGATTTTCTGAGTGACTAACAGGTGATCAAGTCCCATTTGATCTGATGGTTCGCACTATTTTGTAGGATGAAAATGCTCGACAGTTATCTTTCACGAAATGGTGAAATGATGTGGCACTCCAAGTAGACAGTCCAGCTGGTCTAGAAAGTGAGTGAGATGGTTGCACATGGCAGAGACTACAATAGTCAGTGAGATGGGTCCGAAGGGTTAAGAGAAGGTGGGTCCCAGAGGTGAGTCATGCCACGGGATAAGAGGTGACCTGGCAGATGCAAGTGGTAAAAATTAATTGGAACCTAGTGTTTTCTCTCGGCAAATGAAAGACTGACATGTAAGCTCTGAAAGCGACTAGATGCCAGGTGTTTGAGGTTAAGTCAGAGGGCCCATGTCTGCCGGAGTCTGTTCAGATGGTTAAGCACCGAGCAAGTAGAAAATAATCCAATGGCCCGCATGAATTCGCAAGGGTAAGATGCTCGTGCTTTATACCCTGCGAAATGGCGAAAAGGTTTTTCATCCCCAAAGGTAGATAAAACACAAGGTTAAAAGAGGATCAACTTTGTTTTGATCCAACAACCGACGCTATTTCGCGGTTGTAAGATGCTTGAAGGATATGCTTCACGAAATGGCAAAAGTAAAAAGGGTTCATCTAGGAGTCAAGCTAGATCGTGACGTATCAGTGGACACGTGGTTTCAGAAAAAGCTGAGGGCCTACCAAGGTGTAACCGGTAGTAAAAGGGAGAGACACATGGCCAATGCGGAACTAGACTTGAACGGTTTTCTAAAACCAATGGTTGAGTGCCACGTGGTAATCAATAACCAATAAAAGGTAGTGTAAACAAAGCAGGCATAAAGGGCTTCCCTTAAAGGATGGTCATCTCCAATCTGATCCAATGCTTCGTGTTGTTTTGCAGCCCGAAGTTGATAGATGTTTAGGCTTCGCGAAATAGCGAAAGACTGCTAGCAGTTAAGGTAAAGGCGCAGTTAGTAAAGATGTCTGCTATCTTGGTGAGAATTAAAGGCCGAGCAGTTAAGGTTCCATCTAACATCTGGCGTTGTTTCATGAAGGAGAAGTGCTCGAAAGATAAAGTCTGTGAAATGGTGAAAAGGAGGTGGGGCCCAGTGCAAAGGTAAGACTGTTAAGTCAGTATAACGACCGATCAAGTTTCTTTTGATCAGACGGTTGGCATGATTTCGCTTATCGAAATTGCCTCAAGGTTATTCTTTGTGAAATAGCAATAGAGCAAAGGAAAGAATTGCAGGAACATTGTGGCTCGCTGGAGCGAAAATATGAATTCTCTCATGAATTCAATTCTGAAGGGACGGCCAAAGCATGCGGAATCAATGTTGTAGTTAAGACCCTGGGTACCATATATGATCTCTTGTCGATCGAGTAAAGGTATTATTCAAAAGAATTGTTGCAGAAGAGGAGATACAGAGATTTTTGTCTTCAGATACAGAGCGAGTCAATTCAGTTGCAGAGAAGATTCCTTCGAGCTGAAATCAGGTTTTCTTGTACTCCTGTGTTGTAATTGCTTTGTAGTGTTTTAATTAAGGTTTTGAGTTATCACTGAACCATTTGGGGGTAGTTTTTTGATTGCTTGCATTTTCAAATGGCACCTAAGAGAGAGTTTTCTAGGAAGGTTAATTATCAGGAGAGGGCCATTTGTGATGATTTTCTTAAGCAGTTGACATTGTCAACTAACCAGGCATCAAAAGTAAAAGAGTTAGTACCCAGGGCTCCTCATTTGAAGATAGGAGAAGGGCTATATGATAAGGGAAACTAGTTGAGAGACCCACAGGTCGGATTGTCTGGGTTTGGGTTATCCAAGGTTGGATTTGGAATGAGAAATTCTCCGGCCCCACAAAATAGCATCTAGGAGTTAGATGTAGGGAAGTTGGTAGTCCTAGGGGTATTCATGGACATGGATCTATTGACTCAAATTGCACACAATTATGATCCAGTTACCAGAAGCATTAGGGACATAAATGAAAAAGCCCTTATTGAAATTAATACTGAAGAGTTTAGAAGTGCTTTTGGGCTAAATGAGTTTACAAATTTTCTTGAACCCATAAATTTCAAATCATTAGCTCAAGTATACAGTGCACAGAGGAATCATCTTAGGAGTGGGCCTTTTAAGGAATTTTTTGTGAAGATAGGTGGGTTGACTATTGTAGGACCCAACACAGAAGAGCCCTTCTCATTAAATTTGTTCACCCTCAGAGCTAAGGGAATGTATTGGTCACTCTGCCAAGTTTTGGGAGAAGATGCTGAAGCAAATATGCCCAATCATTACTTGCTAATGATTTCTCAGATTTTAAATCCTTCCCTTGCAGTAACATTTGATTATGCTTCTTTCATTGCTGATGCTATCCATGGAGGGTTAGTAGGAATAAAGAATGGAAAGGTGGATAGGCCTTTCAGATGGTACTCACTCCTGATGCATCTTTTTTTGTTCAAAGGAGGTGATTACTTTGCCAGTGGACTGGACCTTATCAAAGAGAAGGAAGGAGAAAAGATGCGAGTGGAACTATGGAGTACTATCTTGTCATGGGATAGAGAGGATGCCAGTTTCCTAAAATTTGATAAGTATTTTGCATGCAAGATTAGGACTCTCCTCTGCTCAGAGAACCCAAGAATCCCCAAGGTTCTTTTTGAATTCATTAGACCAAAAGAATTTGCAGAGAGCATAAAGATTGTTCACAATTGGTGTGACATCTATCTGTACCTAGTCTCAATTTTTTTCAGAGTTTTTGGTTTTAAAGGTACTCCATTCTCGTTGCCCTATTAGGTCCCTCTCAAAGTTGGAATTGTAGAAGTCCTCAGACAGATTGGTAGTGTACAAGAGGCAGAGCTGACAAGTAGGGGTAAAGGGACTATTTTCCCTTTGGTTACCATAACCCATCAATTTATAATAACCAAGGGAGGTTGGAATTGTTTTGAAGACTTTCTCAAACCCTATCATTTGTCAACTGCAATATCCAGGTGTGCAGATCTTGAAGACTTCTTCAATGGCATATTCAGAAAGAGGGTAGTGTGCAGAGGAAGACCCCATCAATTTCAGTATCCTGAGGACCTCATTAGAAATGAATTTGATTTGGATGAGCAGGAATTGAGGAAAGAAAAGTGGGTGGCTTATAAGAAAGCCTTAGACTTCGTGCATCAGTTTGATGCCAGCTATGACCCATTGTCTAGCTTTTTCCCTCTGGAGGAGAAAATAAAGTTTTTAATTGTTTGCTTTGAGGATGTGATGCAGACCCTGAAGGAAAAAATTGAAGCTATGATTAAAAGAAACCCTGAAAAGGCAGGAATGATTCTAAGCAGGTCTGCCTCCACCAAAGCAATCCCTCCTGGTGATTACACACTGCATAAGAAATCTAGTTATAGTGTGTTGATGCCTACAACAAGGGTGCCCTCTACCTCCAAACGAAAGAGGAAGATACAAGATGTCATTGACATCCAAGAGAGCCCTAAAAAATAGAGAGTAGGAAAAGAAGTACAATCTGATACACCTTTGTACTCTCCATCCCAATCCCCTATCCACATAGGAGATGAGCAAGCAGCAGCTGAGCAACTTTTACAGTTGGGCAGTTTAGGAGAAATTGCCTATACATATGATGAAGTAGAGGAGGGTATGCCAGAAGAACCCCTTGCTGTTGAAATGAACACCACTACCATTGAACTTAAAGGCCAAGAATTGGATCCTGAGATAAAGCATGCAAGTGATGACTTTTTGGCTGACAACAATTGTGTTACTTCAGGAGCATTTATGCAGTTTGTATGGAAACAAAACATAGATAAATACAATGAAAGATGCGAGAAAAGAAAAGGTGACCAGTCTAGCAAAGATCCAACTCTGGTAGAGGAAGAAATAAAATAGGAAATGATTGCAGAATTTAAGACCATCACTCCTGAGCAAGGAAGAGACATGGTGGCACAAGATGGAGTGCTTATTCTCCCTGAGTGGGACATAGCAGATGCCCTGGTATTGGAGGTAGTAAGGAAAGAAACTAAGTCCATGGAGGGAATCACTTTTAGCAAGGATAATGTTGCACTCGTCATGTGGTCTCTCAAGAGAGGTGAGAGTAAGAAAAGCAAAGATACCCAAGGGTCAAGATACCTTGGTGGAATGATAGTAAAGAGAGTGCAGAGCACAGGGGTGGTAGAAGCTGCTAGTACAGTGGTAGAAACTACAAAATTTAGTGTTGTAGTAGCAAAAAGGGAGGCCAAGGAAAAAGAAGACCTCCAAGTCAAGTTGGAGACAATTTTGAAGGCCTATAATAGTCTCAAGGAAGAGGTAAGAGGTAGAGATAGCATCATTGCTAAGCTGCAAAACCAGTTGACAGGACAGTACCATCAAGGTGAGTCTTCAACACTGATGATCTCCTCTTCTCTTGCAAGACCTCCACCTAGCAGTCCTATCATTGAGTTCCCACCATCTCCAGCACCTTCCAGCTCCCAGATGATTGAGATTTCTCCTCAAGAGATAGAAATTTTGAAACAGGCTCAGGCCCTGTATGCCAAGAAATATGATGATAAAGTAAGAGCTACTATTTCAAGTTTTGTGGATACAATGAGTTCCTTATTGCTATACAATAATATAAGCAAGATTCTAGAAATGAGGAATGAGCTCAATGGAGATAAAGCCATTCTGACACCTATTTTTGACAAATGGAGGCCTAGAGAGTAGGACTTGGAGTCTATTTGTGCATCTTATGATGAAGCAGGGGCCAATCCTATCATCAAATCGACTTGTGATACTACCAAGGATCTAGTGAAGGGTGGATAATGCTGATAGGAAAATTAACTTGTACAAAAGGGAGTATACTGATCAGGTTTTTGAGTTGCTCCCAGGAATTTTTGCTAGTCCAGATCAACTGAAGGACAAACAAGTGTGGCTCAAGGAATTAGAGGCCAAATTGTCAGCCAGGATTAAAGGCATTGTTGATCTAGATGACGCTTCCTTCTTTGTTGTGACAATTCAAGAGATAGAGAAAATCAAGTCTCATTATGGTTTTCTTAATTCAGAGGTCAACAAAATGAGAAATTCCTGGAAACGGTTGACCAAGGCTAAGACAAAAGTGATTGATTTCACGTGGCCAACTGATGATGTGTATAATGAGTGGACAATGAAATATGCCATCTAGGATGCAAAGCAGTTAGAGGGTGATCCTAAATAGTTAGAAGAGGTTGCAACCAAACAACAAGTTGAAGAAGCTGCAGAGCTCGAAAAGGACTTGTAACCATTCTTGCAAAAGTTTTTATAACTTCTTCTTGAGAAACAACAATTGTAACAAATTCTCCTAGGAAAGTCCGAAGCTATGGGCATCCATATTGTTATGGATGGATACCAGGATTAGTGAAAATAGGATCGCAAAGAATTGTAAGAAAACGCTACAGAAATTTATCTGAGCTTTTCTAAGTGTAATGGAGAATATTCAAAAGTTTGTGTGATACTGTCTTGAAAATATATCAATATACAGACCATCAATTTTGAGTAAAAACTTTGTGTTGTCTTCAAATGTGTTTGCAATTATTTACTGTTTCTTTTTGAAATAATCCAGGGTTATTTTGTTTGAATGGGGGTTGTAAGGCAACTTTCAGTAGATGTGTTTGCTATCTTTTCTCTTTAGGAGGGAAATCAAATATGCGGGGATCACTTCTACCAGTAAATTCCTTGTGAGACATCTTGAATCTTGATGAGCATAGTTTGCTTTAATATGCATAAATTATTATATGTGTCAGGCATACATAGGGATCAATGAAAGCCGAGCCAATGGGATGTGTAGAGATATTTTGTTTGAGGAGTATTGTTTGAATTTAGATGACTCTATGACCTTGGATAAGGCACTGGTATAGATCAAGGTTGTCTATTGCATGTTTTGTAGATCAAATACTGAATATAAGTATAATTTTCATTCCTTTGTTTCAGTTAGTTTCAAGGTGATTAGATCCACTATTTTTCTGGACTAGTTTGCTATGGATTTATCTTTTGAAAGTGTGAATTTAGTTCACAAAGGTATACCTGCCTGGACTCTGAGTAAGTTCAAAGTTTAGAAGGTTGAATCAAACCTTGTCATATGTTGTCCTAAGAGTTTCCTTCCTTTTAACATCTATCCTGCACAGAGTTTGAATCATCTTATTATAAGGATGTTGAAGTGAATCAGATTTTGAAGACAACACACCGGTTAAGGTGGATTTTACAAAGGATGGCTCACTTCTAAGATGCTCACTGCAGGTGGGCTTACTGCCAAAGAAAGAAAGATAAAGAGAATCCACCACTAAAAAATACAGTCTGCACTGCTAGAACTGCTTCTGGTAACAATCCGCAACACTACACTCACACAACAACTAGATTCTTTCAATCTCGCATGTCTTCAACATAAAAAGACACACTACAACTTATCCAAATCATACTCCTATACATTGTTTCCAGAAAAAAACATAGTCTTCAATGTTGGCCAAGATAGAGATCCAAAATAAGTCACCACTAAACATTTCAGTGGTGGAAAAGAATGAGAAGTGGACCAAAACATGACATTCCTCATTGAAGACATCAACACTCTACTTACATAGCCAAATTTGGACCCAAAATATTATCTGCATGCTATACAACTATCGTTACAAAACTTCAACGTTTGAACCCAAAAACCTTGACTTCTAGACCAATCCGAACCCAAAAATATGATTGAATAACATTAGCAACACATCTTCCGAAAAAGTCAAAGCATCTGGGAAATATGAAAAAACCCTCAAAATGCTCAACACCATCTCATACATACACTGCTTCTCAACATACCACTTCCGGACCTAATCCAAACCACAAGATTTGACATCAATGACAACATATAACATAATGCTAACAATCTCCCCCTTTGTCATCGATGGAAACTTCCATCAACAAATTTTATTAAGAAACTAATCATAAACATTGTACTCTCTCTCCCCCTTTGACAACAATGACAAAGGTGGGTAAAAATCCCCCTAAGAAACACACTCTTGCTCCCTACGAGAGGAAGCTGTATGCGGGAAAAGCGGCGCGATGAAAATTAAAATGTAAAATAAATGAAGTTCAAAGAGGCTTGTCCACACACCCACACGACTTCTCAGTGCAAGCTATGGAGTCGTGAAGAATGACTCAACTTCCCAAGGTTGGTTCCATGGTTCTCTATCTCACAAGGTCCCTCAAGCCAATGCCTTTTCTCTCAGATCACTGAGCAAAGTGGCTTAGGGATGACAAATGCAAGAACGAGGGATGCTTATGATTGATTTAGTTATGAAAATGCATCCTATCTATGCATGATTCTACAAATACAATAAACTAGATTATAAGATGACAAGATTAGTAGCAATACTATCCTAACATGATATATTAGTTTATGAGTTAAGCTAATGATAAAGTAAATAGTCTAAAATGCTTATTAGATTAATTCCTATTACAAAGAGAAGCTAGATGTGTTAATAAAATTGAGCATAAATGAGGTACTAAAAGCTTGCATGGATATTTAAAATAGAGGAATGAGTGCTCTATTTATAGTGAAAATAGGGCAATGGATGGTCAGGATTGAAAGAGTTAATCAAAGGTCAAGTTTGAAAGTTGTCAATCCATGTTTTCCATTTTCACCAATGAAATGGTGACAGTTGTCAACATAAGGCTAGTTGAGAGGAGAGGTAAGAAGCATTAAATGCTTGAGAAGACCTCATGGTTACCCTAGGAGGTAAGGGTTAAGGTTAGGTTAGGGTTATCCATTGGATAAAGCTTTTACCCAAGGGGTAAACTCTTGTGCAAAGGTTAAAGGAATAACCATGGTCAAAGCAATAAATGCTTGATGAGACCCTTGGGTTAGATGGGGGTTAAGTTAGTCAAAAAGTATCTAACCATGCCACTAAGGGTTAGTTAACCATTAATGGTTTGAAGAATTTGGGGACAAATTTGTAAGAGTCCTTCCAAATTTGGGGGTATTCAACAAGTTAGCTTGTTGAATGGATAAAGGCTTTAATGCCTTTTGAAGAGTTTACTCCCAATTTGAGAAGTGACCTCCTCAAATTTAGGGAAAGGGGATAATGGATGGGTTTGGGGTTAATTGATTAGGATTAGATGGATTCTAGAAGAAATTAGGAATAGGGTTTAGGATGCAAGTGGGGGATGTAGGAAAATGCAAGTGGGTGAGGGAAAATAGAATTAATTAAAATAAATTACTTTATTTCAATTTGGTTATAATTTGGGAAATTGAATAAATTAGATTTATTCAATTTGGGGTAAACTATTAATTAAATGTAAATTTAATTAAAAGGTAAAAAGAATGGTTTTAATTAAATAAAATGATTTATTCAATTAAATGACATAAAGGGCTTAAGTGAATTTAACTAAATAATTGAATAATTTACTTAATTAAATAGAGGAATGTATGTGATTTAGTTTAATTAGATTTAACTAAAATAGAGGAATGAACATAAAATATTCATTTAGGAATATGGTCATTTTGATACGTCTACATTTTTCCCCTCTTTGAAGTGACGTGTGTGCACATGTTGATGCAAAGAAAATGATGTGTTGTCATGATTTATGATCAATTTTTTTTATGTCATTTTGAGATTTTCATGTCATGCGCCAGATTTGACAAACGATGTTGATAATGCCCCCTCGGGAGACGAATCAAAATTTTTGAAAATTTGATTTGATTTAGATAATTTTGATAAATTTCATTGCATTGTAAAATTTTGTCTGTGTTGAATGTGGTAGTTTGATTCATCTCCTGATATTGCCATTTGGTAGGGTTGTAGGAGATATCGCGAGCAATTTTATGTGTCCCTCCATGTAACCCTAATTTTGATTTACCCTATATAAAAGGAAAAAGTGATTTCTTTTGTCTCATTTGTGCTTGTTGACCTTCGAGAAAGTGATTTTTGGAGAGAAGTCAACATGCCAGTTCCTTATGCTTCGCATCGATTCGAGCGTGTTCGGAGTTATCGGAGGTCTGTCACGTATGGAGCACGAGTAAGTCAAAAATTTTGACCCCTTTTGGATTTTTTATTTTGTCATTTTTGATCATGTTTTTAATTTTGTCACGCAGATTTGGCGGTTTAGCACATCAGGGTCAAGAAATAGTGCACATGATAGGTTTCTTAGCATGTAGGGTTTAATGAATAGGGTAGCATCTAAAAAGTGTAGGGTAGTGCATCAACAGGCTAGTGTAGCACTTAGGGTTAGGTTAGCACACTGGGATCAGAGGGTAGCACGAAGGGTAAAATGGGTAGCACATAGGAGAGAGCTAGCACATAGGGTTTCCAGGAGGTCGCATGCGTAGGGCTAGCTAGCGCGTAGATATGACCTAGCGCAAAGGGATAGATACATAGCGCAAGAGAGAAATAGCATAGGGTAGTTTAGCACTTAGGGTTAGGTTAGGTGGTGCTTTGGAAGAAAAGGATAGCGCATAGGGTAGATTTAGTAGTGCGTAGCGAGGACAGGGTAGTGCATGATAATCAGTTTAGCGCGTAGACAAGATTGGTTAGTGCATAGGGAAAATTTTGGTATAGTGTGAATTGTGAACTTGAAAAATTGGTAGGTTGATGCCAGCTTTGCCAAGATAGGTGCAAATTGTTGGTCTGTGTGTCTGTTGTCATTGTTTTGATAAGTTGTCCAATATGAGTTCCGATATAACTTGATTTGATTTGCGATTTTTCAAGTTGATATAGATTTGATGCGGATTTAAAATGTTGTGGTTTTTGATATGAATGTTTTTGATATAAATTGTTTCAAGTTGAAATATATGTGGAGCTCAAGTTGTTTTACAAGCTGCATTGATTGTAGAACTTGAGTTGTTTTACAAGTTGATATGGATGTGAAACTTGAGTTATTTTACAAGTTGATATGGATGTGAAACTTGAGTTGTGTTACAAGTTGATATGAAACTTGAGGTGTGTTACAAGTTGATATGATTGATATGATGTGGAACTTGATTTAGATTGTCAAATTTTCAAGTTTTTGATATGAATTTGATTTTGGTATTGATGTTGTGATGAGGAAACTGATATTGGACTTGTTTCACTTTTTGATAGGAGAAACTTGGAGTGGTTCAGTCATGTGAGTGATTTTTGAGACCGTGGTCATTGATACCATGATTGACACAGGAAGATAGAGACATTATTAAGAGGTGTGGCCTGACCTCGTTGTTAGATATGCCTCGGTTTATCGTGAACCGGGGTTTATTGATAGCATTGGCAGAGAGGTGGCACAGTGATACGAACACCTTCCATTTGGTGACAGGCGAGATCACAGTGACGCTTGAGGATTGTTACCAAATTCTACAGATTCCTATGGTAGGTGCATTGCTACCCTATGAACAAACCAAGGAGGGTGGGACTGAGGCACTTTGCCGGATCTTGCAGGATGATACTGTTTGCGGGTATGAGATCCCTTGGTAGGAGTTCTTGGATTTGGATTACGCGCCTCTACCATCAGTGCTGGTAGGTTTTATAGGTGGTTTCTTATGTCCTGATTGTAGGTTGAAGGGACTAGCAGTGGGGTGGGGATTGGTTCTGGAGGATATGGTGACGCAGGGTCGTTGATTTGAATGGGGGTCGGCTATGCTGGCCCATTTATATAGGGATTTACATCATGTGGTATACCTAGGTTACGACAGTTTATCAGCTGGAGTGACACTGCTACAGGTATGGGTGTGGGAGCATATTCCTGCAGCTAGGCTACTGGCAGACAGAGATAGGCCTATTAGGTGTGTGTATGCATACGGATATAGAGGGATAGTTGTCCAGCGTAAGCTGGACAAACTAGAGCACTAGAGGAGAGTGGTGGATGATATTGATACGATCGTCTGGCGACCATATATAGGTTGTGAGGTATGGGTCGAGGATGGGATGGAGATGCCCTACATGTATATGACCAAATATTTGATAAGGCAGACGCCCTTTGTTATTGAGAGGTTTTTGCATAGCCGGGTGCTGCGACAATATGGTTGATAGTAGGGGATTCCACAGGGAGCATGCCTATATGCTCGACGGAGACAAAACATTCCAGATTGGGGACCTACGATTGATAGCACAGTAGCCGTAGAGGAGTTCTTTCATTTAGCCGACCAGATTTGGGATTATGCCCCCGAGATAGTAGATGTAGGGATGACTGACAAGTTCGTAGGACTATTCATAGTGCGTGCAGTGGCCAGGATATCAGATCCAACTGAGATGATTCCTGCTTTTAATGATGATGAGGAGGTAGATGAGGGAGGTGGTGATGGAGGAGGAGGTGATGGCAGAGATGGTGGAGGAGGTGGCCAAGGTTAGCGAGGAGATAGAGGGAGATTGGATTGGGGAGGAGAGGAGATAGGGGTAGAGATGGTGGTGATAGGGGGATACAGGCAAAGAGAGCTGTGCAGTGGGCTATGATGGATAGAGGGTGATTAGGCTTGGCTATCAGAGCTGGGGGTGAGGAGAAGGTTGGGGAGGTGATAGTGGTAGTGGGAGGGTACGATGACATCAGATGACTAGCCTAGAGGAGGAGGTCAGATGTGCTATCTCCACCAGCACTGAGGACAGGTAGAGGGACAGGGGGTACCCCTATAGATGCGGATTCCAATGCATCTAAAGGATACACAGATTAGATCCCTGTAGTTATCAGTGTAGCAGTTGCAGACATAGTTGCTAGCACATCAGCGTCAGGTTACTCAGCTGATCATAGAGCATGATACTGAGATAAAGCATCAGGGTCGAGCAGAGGAGCTTGCAGTGAGTTTGTAGAGAGCTGCAACAGGTGGTCCGATGAGAGACACCTTGAGAGAGCTGGGTTTGAGAGCTAAGGAGGCAGAGTATTACCAACGTCATTATGAGGATGCGGTGCCTAGGGAGCGTCGAGTGCAAATTTTTACAACATCGAGATCGAGTCGATCTCAAGATACTGGGTCAAGGACAAAGAGAAGAGGCATGACAGGGCCTCTGAGACATGATCCACCTGGAGATCTAGGTGCTAGGACATCTGTAGTGAGACCGTCTCCCTCAGGAGATAATCATACCTGAGAGATGTTGTCTCTATTGGATTTTGATCATTTTGTTGTATTGGCACAAACATGACATATTTTGTACATTGATCATTCTTTGAGATATATATATGACACCATTTTCCTTGATCCTCATGTGATGTGTTATGGATTATGCTTTCTACATGCTATTGTTTATTCTATGATGGTGTAATGCTTGCATGTGATGTGATATGTAATGAATATGATGTGAGAATGCATGATGTTTGTGAGATGTATCTTGAAAATGAGATGTATGATAATGATATGCTGTGAGATGTATCTTGAAAATGAGATGTATGATAATGATATGTTGTGAGATGTATCTTGAAAATGAGATGTATGATAATGATATGCTGTGAGATGTATCTTGAAAATGAGATTTATGATAATGATATGCTGTGAGACAGATGCCAGTTTTAAAATGATATGCAACCAATTGTAAAATGATATGCAACTAATTGATTTTGATATGCAACTAATTGTAAAATGATATGCAACTAATTGAGTTGATATGCAACTAATTGAGTTTGAGCATCCTCATTCTGTACTTGTCATCCTTGTATAGCCACATGTTGTGTGCTTTCTTTGTATGTATCATCATTGAGCATTGATTAATTTTGGGATATGTTGAAAATTTATACAAGCATAATGGTATAATTGAACCATAATGACCTGAGAAATTTTTTCATGATTTTTGATTTTGCAAGATAGCACAAGCATCAAGGTATAATTGAACCAGGACGACCTGAGTGCGGATTGCGTAGAAACAGACAAAATTAAATCATTTGTATGTGTAAAGTGGAATCATGTCTTCAATGATACGTTGTGAATTGCGTCTTGAGACAAGTATTTACACTGTATAGATGATTGCCTCATAGACAGAAAACTAAGAAAATATTGGAGTCCCCACGACGTTCTCTAGCTTTGAAGCATTGTTGAGAAAATTTAGAGGATCCAACAATTCAAAAAGTTCAAGTGCAAAAATAGTCAAAACTTTATGCAAGATGCAACATTTGATACTTCAGAAGATAATCCATCATATTTTGTGAATCCTATTAAGCAATCAATGTTTTGCTTTGCGATTGTGCGAGTGTTGTTTGTTGGATATGATGTTCTGAGTTTGCGACAAGTTTTGATGGCTTGAAAGTGCTGTAAGTTTTGATTACTGCCCCTAGTCAAGTGTACTTCTAAATGTGGATTATACAGTGATTACCAAGCCATGGTGAGATGCGGTGAAAGGATATGCGGATAAACCAGGATAGTGACTATGTTAAGTATGTCCTGGATGGATATTGTGATAAAAATGTCGAGCGATGGCCGATAGTGTTTTACTATGGATATAATGGTATGGATATAGATAGAGGAGCCGTCCTCTCACAATAGCACCTGTTGCCAAGTTTTCACCAGTTTTTTTTATTGTACCTTTTTATTTACCTTTTTCTTGATTTTTTGATATTTTTGATATTTTTGACTTTTCCGTGCATTAGATTACTCAAGGGTAGTATTTCTTCAGATGGATGCTGTTAGTTGGTTCATCGAGCACATCTCCTTCTGAAGTTGTTAGCTGATAGGCACCTGATCCATAGGTTGATATGATGACATAGGGACCTAACCAGTTAGATTCAAATTTCCCTTTCTTTTCCCGATCCTGCTGATTGCTAGGATTTTCTTTGAGTACTAGGTCACCAATTTTAAAATTTTTGGGAATGACCTTGTACTGTAGCTCCTACACATACATTGCTGATATGATTTGAGATGAGTGTAGGCACATTGACGTCTTTCATCTAGAAGCTTGAGCTCTTGCAGTCGGTTAACTCGATGTTCTTCATCTGGAATTAGGCCTTTTAGAGAGACTCTGAGAGATGGAATTTCTACCTCTAAGGGTAAAATTGCTTCAGATCCATATACCAATGAATATGGTGTAGCTCTTGATGGTGTGCGGATGCTAGTTTTGTATGCCCAAAGTGTTGGATTGAGTTGTACATGCCAATCTTTGCCTGCATCATTCACTGTTTTCTTTAGGATTTTTAATATTGTCTTGTTGGATGCTTCTGCTTGACCATTTCCTTGCGGGTAGTAATGTGTAGAAAAATGGTGTTGGATTTTGAAATTTTCACATAGTTCTCACACATCTTGGTTCTTGAAAGGTCATCCATTATCTGTGATGATGGAACTTGGAATGCCATATTTGCAGATCAGATAATTAAGGATAAAAGTGGCAATTTGTTTCCCAATCACTATGGTCATGGGGACTGCTTCAATCCATTTGGCAAAGTATTCTATTGCAGTTATAATGAGCTTGTGTCCATTTGAAGATGAAGGATGAATTTTTCCAACCAACTCTAGTCCCCATTGGCAAAAGGGCCAGGATGTTGTGAATGGTTGCAATTTTTGTGCTAGTGCATGTATAAGATTGTCATGGATTTGGCATTTAGGACACTTTTTTGCAAAATAATAAGAGTCTTTTTCCATTGTTGGCCAGTAATATCCCATTCTTAGAAGCTTTTTAGCAAGAGTAGTACCACTTGAATGTGTGCCACAGATACATTCGTGAAGCTCTTGTAAAGTGGAGTCAGATTTATTATGATCAAGATAATGAAGAAGAGTACCATCTAGATCGTGATAGTACAAAGTATCAACAGTAAGAGTATAATGTGAGGCCTCACCTCGACTCAGTTTGACATTCAGTGGATTTTATATTTTAGATTATTATGGATACTTTATTTTGATGCATTTTGAGACTTAGAACTTATATGATTTCAAGATTTGGATAACATTTCTATGATTTGATGATTTACTTACATGCTTTATAAGATAGAACACTACATGATTATTAGATAGAATGATATTGCAATGATAGATGTCATTATTGAATTTGCAGGACTTTACTCTGAATATAGAACTATGATGTATGTTTAGTTTATGTGAATTGGGATGAAAATTGCTTATGTGAAATTGTTTGATAAAAGATGTATTCAATCTGTGCAGATGAAAATTGTATGCAAGTAATGATGTGTATTGTTATATTATTGAATTATATTATATATGGATATTTGGAAGTACTAATGTGTAAATTGAGATGCATAGGAAATTTACCATGTGACCATGGAAAATTACGGAGAATCAAACCTAGACTTATGTACGTTCGTAAAGCCAGGGTTTGTCTATTTGGAGAGACAACACCCCGTTTGTGTTGTATTTTATTCGTAATAGTATATGCTGCATGAGTGTTAAGTGTTATTTAAATTATTGTGTAAAAACCTCAAGAGACAATTTCATGTTTTATTTTTGTAAAAGTGTTTTATTTGTGTCACTTGACACGTGTGTATTTAATTTAGATGTTTTATTTTGTCTCTTGGTGGGAAAGTGTTTAGTTTTGGTTTTCTTAAATAAATTAATGTGTTGTCATAAATACTTTGGGAATATAATATTTGGAGTGGTCAACTTATGTTTGACCCGAAAATAAACTTCAGAGGGGTTTAAAATGGGTTAAATGAACACCTAGGGGTAGTTTAATAGGGTTTCCTAATGCCCATAAGGTATACCTAGGGGTTAGGGGTAATTTTAGGCAAGTTTCTACTTTATAATGATCTTTTTAACGCTTTAAAAATTGGTTTTTTTGAGTTGAGCGAAAATTGAAAAATGAAGTTAAATCAAATCAAGATTTTTCCTTTTGGAAGGAGAGTCTTTTTGCATTTTGCTTTCTTTTTTTTTTTTTTTTTTTTTTTTTAAGAATCCTGTGAGAACTCAGAGAGTGAGCTTCTTAAGGAAGATTTTTGGGAATAGCAGGGTAATCACCCACTCTCCATTTTTGGAGACAGAAGAAAATTTGGAAAGAAAATAATGTTATGGAATAGAGAAATTGAATAAGGGTAGAAGGAAAAAGATTTGTGGATTGGGTAGCTCTTCATCAGATATCATAATAACCTTTGGGCAGATTAAGGTTGGTTTCAATTATTATTTGTAATGTCTTCTTCTTGTTTATGTATGGAAGTTGTTTGTATAAGAAATCTGTGTTCTTGAAAGTTTATGTTTGAAAATCTCTTGGTATTTTTGCTTTATGAAAATGTTGTGTTTTGGGAGTTTTCTCAAGATCTCTTACTCTTGGGAGAGAAGAGGATCTTGAGGGTGGTAGCAGTGACAGCCCTCGAGTGAGAGACTCTCTTTTGAGAGCGATCACAAGGGATCTTTGTGTGACCCTTGCTGCATGGCCTGTTTGTGCAATGGGGGTCATAAGGAGGGATATAAGGCTAGAATGCCTTTGGGGGCATAAGGAATAAGGGGTTGAGATTCTTGATATTTTTATTGTGCCATGAGGTGGCTTCTTGTTTACTTCATACTTGCAGTTCTCCTCAGGGTATTGGTCCACTACCACCCTTTGAAAATGTTCATCACTAGAGTGTGGTGCTGTGAAAGCCACGCTGGGAATGTGTCTGAAAAGAATCTGTATGCAATGCTTTCTATGTTTTTGCCTGTTTGTTACCCGTCTAGGAATTGGTTCTCCGAGCTCGGGGGTGGCTACCAGTTAGCCTAGGCTGGGAGGTGAGCACTCCGTGGTCATATTTGTGTTTTCTATTATGCAGGAAAATCAGAGGAAAGAGAATAGGAACCATGAAAAGACACTGAAGATTATTATGGAAGATACTTAAATTCAGTTGCAGATGTTTGTTTAAAGTTGTTATAGAAATATGCCTCATTCATAGTAAAGAGAAGCAAGTTGTAATTTGTGAAAGTAGACTTGAAGTTTTATTGTTGTGACTATTCAGAGAAACATCCTGTAAATTGGTAGAATATCTTAGAGTTGTTTTAAAAAAAAAAAAAAAAAGCTTGTTTATTTCTACTTCCAGTTGATGGTAAAATTTAAAGTTATTTTGTGTTGCATGCAAAAGCTTCTTGTATTTTGGAAAGAAATAAAGGAATAGATTTCAATTAAATTTTATCTGTATTTTTACTTGTGGCAAAATAGAAGTTTATTTATGCTGAAAGATTTTAAGTAATTTAATGGAAAAAGATGTTTTATGTAAATATTTTATTAAAAAAAAAAAAAAATCAATAAAACTCTTTTTATTCCAGAAAAGTATATTGTATTTTTTTTAAAAAGTATTCTAAATTGTTTTTTTTCAGTTATCATTGTTTTAAAAGGCTTATTTTATTTATATATATATATATATATATATATATATATATATATATATATATATATTTCTGATTAAACTTAATGTTTTTCCCTTTAATATAATAGTTTAAAAAAAAATTTGCATGTAAATCTTTTAAAAAAAATATATATATATATATTCATATTGAAATATTTTCACCATTTTTAATTGTGGATATAAATTTATATAAATATAAATATATATATATATATATATATATATATATATAAATTTATATTTATATATATATATAATTTTATATATTATATATTTAAAAAAAAAAAAAATTAAAAAAAAAAGGGGGAGAATGTGTTAGGGTCCTCGCGGAATCCACTGTGTGTACGCACAATGGAGGGCCACGCGGTGCCCACTGTGTGCACACACAGTGGAGCCGCTTTCAGCTCCCACTGTGTGGGCACATAGTGGACGGCCACGGCCGCCACTGTGTGGCCACACAGTGGGGAGCCGCTAGTGGCGCCCACTGTGTGGGCACACAGTGGTGCCGCGGTGCCCACTGTGCACTCACACAGTGGCGCACGGCTCTCTCCCGTCTTCAATCTCTCGTGACCTGCACAAAAAAAAAAAGATTTCATGGCCGCCAAGGGTTTCGGCCCAGCAAGTTAATTCCCTGTTAAAAAAAAAATATGGATTAAACCCTAGCCCGGATGGGGCTAGGGCAATTTGGTTTTAAAAATAAATATGTTAATTAGTTTAGATAATATATATGTGAGAAATTAGAACCCTAATTAGGGTTGGGGGGAAAAATGGATTAAATTTAGGAGGTTAAAATGGTTTTTGAATTAGAATTAAAATATTTAACATATATGTAATATATATATATATATATATATATATATATATATATGTATGTATGTATGTATCCATATATATACATATGGGTATATATATATGTATATATATGAATTTTGATCATAATTCTGGGTAAGTATTTAAATTATAAATATATATATATATATATATATATATATATATATATATATATATATGTATATATATTTATATAATCCTGGTTTTTATTTGGAATAAATAATAAAGAGAAATTTATAAATGGTTGATTAGGCTATATAGACATATTGGAGGTTAAATTAAATTTCCCCTCCTATTTCCTTTAGCTTGATTAATTTAATAAACTTAATGACTGAGTATCTCTTGGAGATAAAATTATACCAGTTAGTTTTTCCGCAATTAAAATTAAACAATTTATCGATGCTTAGTTCGTTTCAGAATTAGCTCAAATTTAATAATGGAAATTTCATTAACACTTGTCGTGAGAGGGAACTTGTTAATTAAATTAGTATGTTTTAAAAAAAAAAATTTGTTCCGTTTTTGCCCTAAATTTTGGGCATGACATATAACGGGTGGCTTGCCGGATAAAGTTGCATTTTTTGTTTCGGGATAGGTCAATGGGTAGGATATTGTTCTTAAGATAGTTGTAGATTGGTCCGTATAACAGAGAGTCATAACTGGTCAAGGTATAGATAACATGGGATTTCGAATGGTCATAGGCTGGGGAGAATAGTTGCTTTACGAGAAACTCGTAATGACTCTATTGCTCTGGAATTTGCAGTAGTGAAGTGATAGTAGCCCCAACCTTGGTATTTTCTTGAAGGTGATGTGTACAAAATATTGTTTAAAATCATCCACCATTCACTTGTATGGTAGTAGCTTGTCATCCTTTGTCTGATAGTCATTGTTGATTTGATTGATGACTAGTTGTGAATCTCTGTAGACTTTTAATTCCGTGATCCTCCATTCTACGACCATTTTGATGCCTATGACCAATGGCTCATATTCAACAATGTTATTGGTGCATGGAAACATAAGCCTATATGATCTTGGTATAGTGTGTCCTTTAGGAGTGATGAACAAAATGCTAGCACTTGAGCCATGTTGCATGTAGGATCCATCAAAATATAAGGTCTATTGTTTGGTGGAGATAGCAAGAACGTCTCGGTCTAGAAATTTGAACTCCATAGTTTATTTTCCTGGTAGTGGTGCTTCTGCCAGTTGATCTGCAATTGCTTGTCCTTTGATAGCTCTTCGCTCTGTGTAGTGGATATCAAATTCACTGAGGATCATGACCCACTTAGCCAATCTGCTTATAAGAGCTGCTTTACTGAGTAAATATTTGAGAGGATCAATTTTTGCAACCAGCTTAATTGTGTGAGCTAGCATGTAGTGTCAGAATTTTTGAGAGGCAAATACCACTGTTAGACAATCTTTCTCAATGAATGTATAGTTGAGTTCATATCTGTCCAATGTCCTACTAATATAATAGATAGCTTGCTCTTTTCCCTGTTGATCTTCTTGTGCTAACAATGCCCCCAATGATATGTCTGTTATTGAAATGTAGAGGATGAGTGGCTTCCCTGCTATTGGTGGTACTAAAACTGGTGGGTTCATTAGATACTGCTTGATTTGATAAAAGGATTCGGCACATTTGGCTTCCCATCTGAATGGTACATTTTTATGTAGCAAATGATTGAATGGGAGACTTTTATTTGCTAGTTGAGCGATGAATCGCCTGATTGATTGGAGTCATCCTTGTAGAGATCTAAGCTGGTTGATGTTCTTTGGTGGTGGCATCTCCATAATGGCTCGTACCTTTGCTGGATCCACTTCAATACCTTTAGCTGAAACTATGTAGCCTAGTAATTTGCCTGATGTAACCCCGAAGACACACTTCTTAGGGTTGAGCCTGACTTGGAATTTTTCCAATCTATCAAAAATCTTTTCTAAGATGCTCAGATGTTCTGCTCTAGTGAAGGATTTAGCTAGTAAATCATCTACATAGTCTTACATGAAGGTATGCATCATGTCATGAAAGATTGTTGTCATTTCCTGTTGATAAGTTGCTCCTTCATTCTTTAAGCCAAAAGGCATGACATTCCAATAGTACGTTCCCCACGAATAGATAAACGTTGTTCTATCTTGATCTTCTGGGGCTATCTTTATTTGATTATAGCCTGAAAAACCATCCATTAGTGATAGCATTGCATGGCCTGCTGTGAGGTCTACAATTATGTCGATACTGGGCAAAGGAAAGTCATCCTTTGGACAGGCTTTGTTGACATCTCTAAAATCAGTGCAGATTCTGATACTACCATTTGGTTTTGATACTGGTACAATGTTGGAAATCTATTCAGCATAGTCGATAGGTCGAATAAATCTGATGTCTAATAGTTTCTTTAGCTCAGCTTTAACCATTAGTGATACATGTGGATTCATCTTTCTTAGTTTTTGCTTGACTGGCTTAGCTCCTGGAGCAATGGACAAGTGATGCATGATTAATTGTGGATCAATCCCGGGCATATCTACATATGACCAAGAAAAGTTGATTTTCTTTTCTTTAAATTTTTTAATAAATTCTGATCTTTCTTCCTCTGTCAGAGATTCTGCAAGGTGTATAGTTTTGGCTGCTTCTATAGTACCAATGTTGATTGATTGAGTGAGATCAATAAATATGGGTGATCACTCGTGATAATGCTCAAGAAGAGTGTCAATTCTCCCATCCTTAGGTGCCTTAAAAATGTTTTCACCCTCTGATGCATCCTTTATTTTTACTTTTGTGTGATCTATTGCTGCCATTGACTGGTTTTCAGCAGTAGATCTTTTAGTTTGCTCATTTTTGTGACTGAGAGACTTGGCACTCTCCTGATTGCAGATGTCATTACTTTGTTCACTGGTAGAGTTTGTCTCTGGGGTAACGGTACATAAGTAATGGATAATGGATTCGTCATTTGGGAGAATTGGTATATCATGAGTTTAAGGTTCATCCCAGTCTATGAGGTCAGGAAAGACAAGTGGTAAGGAGTCGTCTGGTGGATCAAGTTTGATTGCTGTAAGTGTCAGGATGGAGGTATCATCATGATTAGCTGGGGTGTTAAAGAAGTTAAGGATTTTGTTGAGGTATTCAATGGTATCATCTTCCGTATAGACTTGTGCATAATATTACTGCTCTTTTTCCTTGGCGCCATAGATATTTTGTGGACCAAATTCAAGTGGTCTAGATTCTGTGCCGCGTTCTTCTTGAGAGATGGGTATATTACAGTCATTTGCACAAATATTTTTAGTAACATTAGAACAGTTGCCCCATTCATGTTCATTGGAATCAGTCTCAAAGGTATTATCCCAGATTCTAGCAGTGCTGTGAACTGGTATGTTGTAGGGTGAGAACAGGTTTTTGATAATTGAGACAAGTTTGATAGTTTTCTCTGATTCTGTGTTAGATCCTACTTCCACTCTTTGCATTTGTTCATATATGGTCTCTCCTCAGGGAGGAATGATGTAATCAGGAGGTGATTCTTCTTTGTGGGATATTGGTTCTTGAATATGATGTGCTTTTGCAGTATATGCTTCCTTCTTTTGATTGATAGGTTGCTTTTGACATTGCTTTTGTTCTTGATGTTCACATTCCTTACGTTCTGTGACGCCTTACTGACGCTTACCAATAGGTCCTTTGCCATTGTATCCCATTTTCTACATGATTAAGTAGCCTTTTCCATACAAGTGTGTTGGTATAGCTACTTCCACAGTAGCTGCTTTGTCTGCTTCCTCATCTTTGTATAGCCAACTAAGGATGTCCTTTTCCTTAGATTCATGTGCTAGAGTGCCGAGTTGAATGAATTTACCATCAAACTTGGTGATGGGTTGAGTTGCTTGATGTGTTGATGTTGTAGGTAATCCATGAGATCTAGGTGATGTTGGTAAGTTGGCCAAACACATGGGTTCCAAAGAGTATTCTCCCATGCCTTGTTCTTTGATCTTCATTTTTTGCTTGAAATCCATAGATAATGATTTAGACTTTTCTTGTTGAAGATCTAGTGCTGAGGAATTTTGTTTCTCTCTATTATGTGGAACCAAGCTGTCTTGGGCTGCCCCCATAGCATTACAATATTGAAATGGATTATGATCAGCTGATATAGAAACCTCCTACCCATTGTAGGGGAATTTAACACACTTGTGATAAGTGGAAGGTACCACTTGCATTTCATGTATCCAAGGTCGACCTAATAAGATATTGTATGTGAGGTCTATGTCTAAGACCTGACACATAGTATCCTTTCGTATTGGTCTTACTTGAATTGGCAACACCACTTTTCCTTTGGATGATCTTTTGTCATCATCATATGCCTTTATAGTGATATTTTTGTGTGGATCACTAGACTCCTTAGAGAAGCCTAATGCACAGATAAGTTTTAAGGTACAAATATTAAGTCCAACTCCTCCATCTATTAATACTCATTTAACTCGGTGTTTATAGACCACGACTTCAATATGGAGTGGAGTATTGTGTGGATGGCTCAATGAGATATTATCATGCTCAGAAAAAGTGAGGTTATGAGGCCCTGTCATATGAGCCACCATGGCTTGGAATTTGTCAGCATCCAGATCTTGAGGTACATTTGTTTCCAATAAGGCTTGTTCCAATATGTATTTGTGTTTTGGTGAAAGTTTTAACAATTCCAGTATAGATATTTGAGTAGGAGTTTTGCGCAATTGACTGACTAGATCATATTGAATTTTGGGTACGGTGTTTGTTGTTGACATATGTCCCTTCAAGACATATTTTTGAGCTCTGGTTGTTATGTTGACAGATTCATGTTCACGCCTATCTTTAATTGTGATAACATTGACTTGATTGTCCTCAACTGATATGTGATTAATGGTGTTATTGTATATGTGATTGATACAAGCTCCACGTGTATCGTTTGAGGTTGAAGCTCCATCCTTGTTGTAGTTTGGAAGAGGATTCTTGAAAGCCCCATGGTCACCATTTGTCTTGAGGCTATCGACCGTTAAATCACGTCTATCGATCATGTCTTGAACAATGTTTTTCATCCTCATGCAATTATTTGTTTGATGACCTTTGTTGCGATAAAAATCACAAAAGTGTGAGTCATTCCACCAGGGTGGTTTGATTTGTGGTTCAAAGTTGTTGATTGTTGGTAAAAAGATAATTTTGTTTGCCAGGAGTTCTCTGAATGCTGACTCCAGTGATTGCCCTAGTGGTGCATAAATGCATTTTGGAAAGTTGTTTGCATTACCTTGTGAGTTTGGATTAGGACCCCTATTGGTGTTATTGTTTTGGGTATTGGTGGTGTTGTTTGTGTTGAGTTGATTTTGATTAGTATTTGGTGAATAAGTGTCAGTGCCTGGGTTAGCACCTTTGGGATTCTTTGTAGCTTGAGGATTACCTGATAACGCAAGCATGGGCTGCTTTGATTTTGGATCATTTGATTCATTTCCTCCTTCATTTCCATTGTTTTTTTTCTGGTCTAGAATCTGGATTTGTCCAAGTTGTTCTTGTTTTGGTTGTTGTAATTGGATGAACTTGTTCCTTCTTTGAAAAATTTCAACGTTCCCTTTTTGACACGTGCTTCTTCTACTTGGATGCCATTCTCAATCAATTTAGTAAAAGATGGTATGCATTAGACTTTGAGTCTGTAACTCATCTCACTATTCAAGTTGTCGATAAAAATTTCTATCTTTTCTTTTTCGGGTACATCATGAGGATATCTTGAAACCATACGCCACCAATGTTGAAGGAATACCATGAATGTTTCATTGTTTTTCTGTTTGGTGTTACAGACGTCTAACATGGTGATAGCATGTTGAATGTTATAGGACTATTGAGTTAGGAATTTGTTGATTAGTTCATCGAATGATCTGACAGGAGGTGTGATTTTGGATAACCATTCCATTGTTTGTCCACCCAAGCTTCTTGGGAATAACCTCATCAAATAGGTATCATCATGAGCAAATTCAAGACTCATTGTGCAAAATTCTTGAACATGATCATGGGGATCACTTTTCCCATCATATTTGTCAAATTTGGGAACGTCTGAGTTTGGAGGAAAAGGTACCATGTTCAATCTTCTGTCAAACGGATAAGGACAAATTTTAGTTAATGAATACCCTACTGTCATCCCTTGTTTCATGTCTTGCATTTGTCTTTGTAACATTTGCATTTGTTGAGTAAGAGAAATCAAAGGTGCATTATTTTGCTGAGGGAAGAATTCTTCCCTTGCATTAATTCTAGGCTGAAATGGTGTATGGAATGGTATGTTTTTCTCGGGGATATTTTGCTCAGGGATATTTTGCTCAGGATCATGTGTTTCTTCCTCTCTTTGTTGTTCTTGATATTCATAATGTTGAGATCTTGTTTTAAAAATGTCCGTGTCAAAGTCTTCAGGAAGTTTAACTCCTTTTCTTGTGAGCATGAGTAGGTATTTTTCCTTGTCATTTTCCATGAGTCTTTCCACAAGTTTTTGAAACGAAGTGCTCTCTTGACATTCTTGAAGAAGTTCTTTAGAAATTTTGGCATCCTTTAGATTTGGATGCTCGAAAGGATTTGATAATCTCTGATTCATGCTAGTTTCCGGTTGCATTTCACTTTGTTTGTTTTGTTGAGAGCAAGTAACGATGGGCATCTAGTAGAAGCTCTCTGTGACAAAAGCAATGAACTCTTCTTCAATGTTTTGTTCAAGGGTTGGTGGTTCGAATCGGGGTATGTTGTAAGTGATGCACTCATCGGGAAAGAATGCTGGATTGATCTTCCCTCCATGATTTATTTGTTGGCTGAATGCAGACTTTTGATAGAATGCCCTACTCCTTAATGGTTCCTTGTCAAATTCATTTGTTTTGTTTTGAAGATACAATCGTATATGACGAAGGAATGTTTGATGAGATTTGAAGATTTGACGATTGATGTATTAAAATTTATTTCTTTTGGCAAGTTTCGAAGAACTCAGTTGTTGTTTCTTCAACTTAGTGTTATGATAAATATTCTTTCTTCTCAAAATATGAGGATTAGTCATGCACAAGTGATCAATGGTTTCCTTTGATTTGTTTTGGATTCGTTTTAGCTTGTTTTGGAAACTCAAGTTCTACTTTATCAAAGTGAAGGTTTAGATACCCCCTTATGACAAAGTGCATCAAATGATATGGAATAGAAGCTTTCCCAATATGGAAACTTGATTTGACAACTTGGAGTTTTAAACAAGTGTGTTTTGGGATAAAAAATCCGTTTGATTTTAAAGGACCTGTTTGCCACTTGTGATGATGTTTCCTGATTTTGATAGGATAGATATGTTTATCTTGTGACTAGTTTTAGATTTCAGACAACTTTGCTTGATGGAAACTTGCTTGTAGAAATAGCTTTTGATACTCTTTTTTTGGTTTTTTGATTGATGAATTTTAGGCTGATGAAGGAAAGCTTTTCAAAATTGTTTTCAAAATTTTCAAAATTGACGTCTGTTTTGCCCCCCTATTTTTCTGGTTTTGACTATGCGCTAAAACAAAGTCGCAATGCACTATAAAAACTTCTCTATGCGCTAGCGAAAAGACTCCACGTGCTACGCTGCCCCTTGATACATGCTAACTGGTTAATACTATTTAATTTTGCTTCAGCTTTGGTTCAAAAGGTCATGTGCCAATATGGGCCTTCTATGCACTAACAGTTAAACCCTACGTGCTAAAGTTTGACTTCTACGCGCTAAGTTGATGCTTCAATGCACTAACTGCCACTGCTTGTTTTTAGATTTTGGTGAAGCACTACTGTTAAGACTTGACGTGCTAAAGAGAAGGTTTAACATGCTAAAAGATGGTTTCTATGTGCTAAGAAGTTGCTCTTACGCGCTAAACTGCCCTGAAATATATTGACTTGGTTGTTTTTCTACAATTTTGGAATTTTGCCTTGAGTTTTTAGCGTTGATAGATGATTTTCTGAAATAACAAATGAAAGCACGACACCAAAGAGACAACCATTTTGCCTAATCTAAACAATAAGTGTATGTTCTGTGAGGATGTGTTCAAATCCCCAATGTTTCAATAGGTTTAGATACAACATGCATTTCAATCAGACTCTTTATTCAAGGGTCATAAGTAATATCATAGCCCACTAGTCTCGATAGTTCGTCACCTCAAATAGCCGTGTCACCCATTAGGGGGGACCTTTTTTTTGCCTTTTGCTAGAAATTAACCCAAAGTGAATTGTTTCACAATTGAGTAGTTATCTTGGGAGATATATGGTGAGAAATCTTGGGGGCGGATTCTTCCCTACCCTTGCACTATGATATTGTAAATGTCTGGTTACTGACTCGGCTCAAAGTTTCTTTGCTAAGGTTTGTAATCAAGCTTCTTGTTCAGCCGTCAGTGATAAACTCCCTCAGGAGGCTTCCCAACCTTTAGAACAAAGGGTTTACATATCTCAAGGATACTAGGGGAAGGAAAATCACTACGTGCAACCGTTGAAAAGGACTTTCGTCACCTTCTACTTTTGATTATAGTGGGTTGGAACACTTGGCTTCAAAGTTGTTTCCCACTTAGGTCATTCCCTTCACACCGGCCAAAAATGGCTTTAAGAGTTTTTCAACCCCTTGGGAAGGCAGGCCTACTAAAGGATTTATTGCTTGAATTGAAGAAAGCTTTAAGAGTGGTTTGGAGTTTTGATCACCCAATTAAGGGGAGAGCATATACCTTCCACTTTCAAGACAAAGCACACAAGTTATTTTTAGCCCTTGAAAGAAATGATTTTCTAATCCTATATGGAGATGTTGCTCCATAAAAACATGGTGTTCTTTTTAACTTTTCAAGGCAACGATTTTCTAAATTAGAAAGAAGATCTTAGTCAACAAAATGAACACGATGTTTTGTCAACAAAAGAAATTGATCGAAAGGGGAATATCTTCCCTCTTTAGTTGCAAAAAAAGACTTTTGGGACTTTGTGTGGTTCTTTACTTTGCTAAAATCTAAAATGGATCCTTTTATACACCAAAGGATGGTGAAGTTCTTTTGAATCCATTTGTTTGCAAAACTTGAAAAAAAAATTGATTTGTTCTTTTTAAAACCCAATTTGAAAATTTTCTCTCCTAGAAAAGCAAGGAAAAATTTGTTTTGTGGTTCTTTTTAAAGCCCAAACAAAAGTGAGTTCAATTTTAACAAGAATAAAAAGAAGTTTATATCTTAACTAACTTAACTAAGTTAGAAAAAACTTAAACTATTTAATGATCCTAAAATTAAGCTCCTATCTGCAAGAAATTTATTAGAACCTTGCAAAATACCAAGTAAAATTATTAGACAATCTATGGACTTCCACAAGTCTAATTTTTTTTTTATATTCGGTTACAGTTTTTGGTTTTTGCCTTTGTCTATGATGCGCTACAGAATCAAATGTATGCACTACTGTATAGTCAGGATGCGCTATCGGATAGACCTGATGCACTAAGCTATTATTCTTCCGCGCCGAGACCTATAGGAAAAAGTTAGTGAGGATGATGCGCTAAAGTATGATCTTCACGCATTGGGAAATGAGTCCCACGTGCCAAACAGTGATCCGTATGCGCTAAATGATACACCAGATGCGCTAAAGGATGTTCCCTATGTGCTGATTCCTATTTCCCGTGTACCTGCAGAAGTGTTTATTTTTAAAAACTGATTTGATTAATGGGGTAGAGCCCCACGGTGGGTGCCAGAAATGTATGCGGGAAAAGAGGGGCGATGAAACTTAAAATGTAAAATAAATGAAGTTCAAAGAGGTTTGTCCACACACCCACATGACTTCTCGGTGCAAGTTATGGAGTCATGAGGAATGACTCAACTTCCCAAGGTTGGTTCCATGGTTCTCTATCTCACAAGGTCCCTCAAGCCAATGCCTTTTCTCTTAGATCACTGAGCAAAGTGGCTTAGGGATGACAAATGCAAGAACGAGGGATGCTTATGATTGATTTAGTTATGAAAATGCATCCTATCTATGCATGATTCTACAAATGCAATAAACTAGATTATAAGATGACAAGATTAGTAGCAATACTATCCTAACATGATATACTAGTTTATGAGTTAAGCTAATGATAAAGGAAATAGTCTAAAATGCTTATTAGATTGATTCCTATTACAAAGAGAAGCTAGATGTGTTAATAAAATTGAGCATAAATGAGATACTAAAAGCTTGCATGGATCTTTAAAATGGAGGAATGAGAGCTTTATTTATAGTGAAAATAGGGCAATGGATGGTTAGGATTGAAAGAGTTAATCAAGGGTCAAGTTTAAAAGTTGTCAATCCATGTTTTCAATTTTCACCAATGAAATGGTGACAATTGTCAACATAAGGCTGGTTGAGAGGAGAGGTAAGAAGCATTACATGCTTGAGAAGACCTCATGGTTACCCTAGGAGGTAAGGGTTAAGGTTAGGTTAGGGTTATCCATTGGATAAAGCTTTTACCCAAGGGGTAAACTCTTGTGCAAAGGTTAAAGGAATAACCATGGTCAAAGCAATAAATGCTTGATGAGACCCTTGGGTTAGATGGGGGTTAAGTTAGTCAAAAAGTCTCTAACCATGCCACTAAGGGTTAGTTAGCCATTAATGGTTTGAAGAATTTGGAGACAAATTTGTAAGAGTCCTTCCAAATTTGGGGGTATTCAACAAGTTAGCTTGTTGAATGGATAAAGGCTTTAATGCCTTGGGAAGACTTTACTCCAAATTTGAGAAGTGACCTCCTCAAATTTAGGGAAAGGGGATAATGGATGGGTTTGGAGTTAATTGATTAGGATTAGATGGATTATAGAACTAATTAGGAATAGGGTTTAGGATGCAAGCAGGGGATGTACGAAATTGCAAGTGGGAGGGGGAAAATAGAATTAATTAAAATAAATTACTTTATTTCAATTTGGTTATAATTTGGGAAAGTGAATAAATTAGATTTATTCAATTTAGGGTAAACTATTAATTAAATGTAAATTTAATTAAAAGGTAAGAAGAAGGGTTTTAATTAAATAAAATGATTTATTCAATTAAATGACATAAAGGGCTTAAGTGAATTTAACTAAATAAATTGAATAATTTACTTAATTAAATAGAGGAATGTAGGTGATTTAGTTAAATTAGATTTAACTAAAATAGAGGAATGAACATAAAATATTCATTTAGAAATATGGTCATTTTTATACTTCTATAGAAGCACTTAAGCATCAATACAAAAAAGTATATGCAAGTTTCTCACTAGACCAATGCACATTAGCTTAAACTGGAAAGGAGTAATACCCCTAACTTCTACTAAAGATACTCAAAAGTATCTTTGCACAATTCCTTAGTGAATATATCTGCAATATGTTCCTTTGTAGGTACATACTCAAGTTTGAATTCATTGTCCAACACTTTTTCCGTAAAGAAATGGTACCGAATGGATATATTCTTTGTTGTGGAATGTTGTACGAGATTCTTTGAAATATTTATTGCACTAGTATTATCACACATGATTAAGATAGGATCATCAAACTTTATACCAATGCCCTTCAAAAATTTCTTCATCCATAGGATCTATGTGCAACATGAAGATGCCACAACGTATTCTACTTCTGCTATAGATAGAGACATAAAGTCTTGCTTCTTACTTGACCAAGCAACCAGCCAGGAGCCAAGGAAGAATGCTCCTCCACTTGTACTTTTCCTATCATCAACACTTCTGACCCAAATTTGTATAAGTTGTCAAGGTAAAATATGAGCTTCTAGGATACCATAAACAAAACTCTTATGTGCCTTTCAAATATTTGAAAAATTCTCTTCACTTCCACAACATGTGATTCTTTTGATTCTTGCTGAAATTTGGTTGCCAAGCATATTAAATACATGATATTTGATCTGGTAGTAGTAAAATATAACAATCCTACAATCATCAACCTATACCAACTTGCATCTACCTTAGGAGATTTATCTATAATGGAGGAAATTTGCCACCTCAAGGATGATGCCCCTGAGGACAAATTGTCCTTCTGATTACCTCTGCGAACTGGTGATGAGATGAGCTAGGGGATAAAATAAAAAACTAGGGAAATCACCCATGATCCGAGACTCACGGATGACTCTGTCAAGCCTCTGTCCTGAGGATGAGTGTGCAGATCTAGGACACCAATGCGATGCACTATCGTCTTGTATGGGGGTGAACTCACAATAATGGTTCCCACTTTTTTACCACTTTTGACACTGAGATGTACATTTTTAAAATAATCTTCAACTTCCGAGAACTATAACTTTTAAACTATTAAAAATTTGAAGATGATGTAAACTAGTGATTTCTAGCATTTTGTTTGTAGATTCTATATACATTTTTTCAAATTTTTTTGAAGGATTTTTTAAAATATTTTCCATCTCCCTCAAAAAGTAGTTTTTTACAACAAACTACATTTTTTAAGAGTGATGTGCCTCCCAAAATGCATAACTTTTTTTCTATAAATGATAAAAACTCAATTCTTGCAAATTTTGGTTTGTAACATCAATATCAAGGGCTTGCATTTGGTTTTATAGTGATATGTTTAATATTTTTCATTTTATAAAGTTTTGAAGTCCGACTAGTCATAATTCAAACATAGGTTTACGTTTGAACACATAACTTGTTCTATATAAATCGAAATTCAATTTTATTTTTTTTGTTAGAAAGAAGACATCAATACCAGAGGCATAGATATTTTTCAGAATTTTTTTGAATTAGTTTCTTATTTTTCCCAATGCATTGAACAAAGAAGTTCATGTTCGGTGAAAAACCAATTTTCCATAAAATTAAAAAAACAAGAACATAATAAATTCAAAATATAACAAAATTATACTCGTTGGAAAGCTTGCTTCAAGTACTACCATCTAATATTTTTGGGTTATCAAGATTATTTAATTTGTGCTTTGAACCAGAGCTCCAAAGTCATTAATTCTTCAGAACTCTGAAATTTTTTGGGAGAAACCTTTAATTTGCGGGTTCGAATGAACACTAGTTCAAGCGAATTTGGGTTTGAGTGAACCCCCATTCGCTCGAACCAATGAGCTCAATTTTGACACACATTTTTGTAACGGTCATGTTCGAGCGAACCCAACAATTTTTAACTGTCGGCTTGCGTTCGAACTCTGGCCGACGCATTTTTTGTTTTTTTTTTCATTTGTGGAGTCGTATAAATGTCCATAATTTTTTTAAATTTTTTATCACACAAATGATTAAAATAATTCTTTTTTTTGGATGAGAGAAGACATTTGAAAATTATTTTGAAGGCAATAATTTGAAGGTTTTTTGTAAAAGCATGGGGAACAAGAAGAGAAGGCAAAATAAGACTTCAAGGAATTATTCTCCCGAAACGGAAGAAAGATATCGAGAACAAAGAAGACAAAGATATCATGATGCAAGTATGTATTTTTAATTTTATTTCTATTTAATTTAATATGTATTACGTATCAATTAATTAGAACTCAATATTTTTTATCTAATATTTTTAATGAAAATTAATTTAAAAAATCTTAATTAAATTAATTGGAAATAATAGGATTAAAAATAATTTTGTTTTAATTGGAAAGCATAATTAATTTGAGATAATACATGTGTATTTGCAAATTTCAAATTCCATCAACTTGCTTGTTGTGTAATTGCATTTTTCTCCTATATAATTAAGTTCATTTATAATAGATAAGACCTATTAAGTCATAAAATTAATAAGACCTATTATGTCATAATTTCTAGGTTCTAAATTATATATATTGAATATTTAATCTACATGTACAAGTAATTTCATGTGATAGGTCCTTTAATATCACATAATATATCTGTCTTAAGGGTAGTTAAGTATATTAATTGTGAAATGTTTTTTCAAATGTGGTCATATTGATTTTAATAATAAGGCCTATTAGGACTATTACATTGATTATAGGTCTTAAATGTGACATAAATTTATAACCTATTAAACATTTTGAATAATTTAGGTGAACTATTTATATTCAACTTCACGTACATGCAAAAACATTTCAGATTAGGAGGTCTATTATGCAATAATAGGTCTTAAATATACACACATGTGACAAATTATAGTCTCCACCTACATTATGGTCCATAACAAATTAATATGAGGTCACCTAAGTTATAGTATGCATGCATCAAAATATTTGTACTTTTAATTTTCAAAATTGGAATTTCTAATTTATCGAAATTTTATTTTATGTGTTAAATTAGTGCTCAAAATTAGAGATTGAACTTTAATCCTAACCTGAGAACAAATTGAACTTTAAACCTAAACAAGTAATTTAATTAGAGTTATAACAATAAGGTCCTGAAAGTAATTAAATTTAATAAACCAAATTGAATGGGCTAATTTTAACATGTAAAGTTTTAAGCCAAATTCACCCCTATTCTTAATCCTAATTGAATAATCTCTGATTAATTCAAGAACCTTACACAAACTCTTAAATTATGTGCAGAATGGGCAAACAAACCTATTGAAGAACACAATATAGTTGATGAACATAGGGAGGAGATTGAGACCTTTGAAGGAGAGGTGTCAGGCTCCTTACCTCCTACCACTGATATGGATGAGCATATTGTGGATCTAGCTAAATAGGTGAAGAGAAATATTTCTTATAAAAATTTAGATCATTTACTTGAAATGGATGTGGATGAGTTGAAATGTCTCAGTAAAGAACCTAGACATACTAAAAGGAGGTCAATGAATAAAAGTGGAAAAGAAATAATGTCTCATTTCAACAATCTTGATACTACACTAGAAAAAGCTCAATTGTTATCAATTTTACTTACTCATAAAGACTTAATAGATCCAATGAAATTGTTGGGTATAGATACAACAAGTCAAAAGAGGAAATCTTCTCAGCTACAAAAATCTATTGTTAATCATGTTAAGAAAGGTTTGGTGAACATTGGTGAAAAATCTTGAAAACTCGATAAGACCATTTCAAGAAGAGTGATGTTGACATCTTTAGTAAATGAAAGATTGGCTCAAAAAAGACAAATCTCTTCACTGTCATCTAAGTTTGGTTTTAGTAGAAGGACAATATCTAAATATGTTAAAAGGAGAAATATTTTGGATGATACTACCTCAAAAGAGAATTGGGCAATTATGTGTAGAGCTCCTCGTTCTGATAGAATTGAAGATGTTGTTAGGAACTTTGTGACAAGTTTTTGGAATGATAATACTCGCCCTTCATCAAATAGTAGAGATGTTATCAAGCAAAGGATTGGTCCTGATCATTATGATCTCCATGTAAAACATTGGATAGACACAACAAAACATGAATTGTATGTATTGTTTACTAAAACAAACCCTCATATAAAGATTGGACAAATCATGTTTGAATGATTAAGGCCATATTATGTGAAGTTAAACAAAGTTTTTGAAACTTCTTGTTGTTGTTATCACATCGAATTTGACTTGTACTATCAGGTGTTTCAAAAGATTAGAGAAGATAACGATGGTTATGAAAATTCTCCTCCTAAACGAACAAGTCAATTCATAGCATCCATCTTATGTGATAAATCAGATGATAATGCAACCGGTCAAATAAATTGCATAAGAGGAATTTGTGGAACATGCGGGGACTTGGCTAAATTGCCTTTGAGAGATGAAGATACTGACATGAGGAAGATGGTAAATTGCAAGAGTTACAAGTACAAAAAATTTGAAACAAAATTTGGAAAGGAATCTACAAGGCTAGATTATGTAGAAGAGGAAATACCTATTGGAACATTTATGGAAAATTTTCGTAAGTTGATAAAACCATACATATGCCATGGTTTTTTTGCCAAGTGGCAAGTAGAATAATTTAAAAGATTAAGAGACACTTTCCCGCTTGGAACTATTCTATCTGTAGTTGACTTCGCAGAGAATTACTCTTTTGCACATCAAAAAGAGATTCAATCAGAGTATTACTTTTCAAAGCAAATCACTATTTTCGTGCATGTGTGTTATCGACATGCACAGATGAATTTGGATGGTGTTGATAGTACATTTGAAAATCATGTCATTAAGAAAGAGTACCACTTCTATATCAGTGATGATAAGGAGCATGACACACTTTTTGTACAACATTGCTTTAAGAAGTTTTTTGAATATTTGAAAGATAGAGGCATAACAATAGTTAAACATTTTGTTTGGTCTGATGGATGTGTGGCATAATTCAAATCTTCGAGGCCATTTTATGCACTATGTAGATATCATCGAAATGACAAAATACCACATGTTTGGAGTTTGTTTGAGAGTGGTCATGGAAAGGGTGAACATGATGGTGTAGGAGCTTGTATCAAACGTGCTCTAAGAAAGCATCAAATAAAGTACAAAGGAGAACATATAGAAAATGCACATGATGTTGTTGAATGGTGTAAGAAACACTTTGAGCAAACTAATTATCCTGGGGAATCATCATTGAGAACATACAGGCCCATTCCATATAGAGTGTTTTGGGAGGTAACCGGTACGTGTTCTCTTTTAGTATTTTATTTATTTTTTTTAATTTAACAACTTGATCTACATGTACATTCTTGTACACATGTACATTTTGCAGATGTGGATAGAAAATCAATGCATGGATGTAAGAGTGTGGAGAGGACAAGATCTTTGCATTATGTCATGAGTACAGATAATCGCCCATGGACATTATACACTAGGGATTATTCATGTTTTTGTTATGAATGCATTTTTGAAAACTATGTTGATTGCAAGAACCAAGAGCTTGGATATGTTAGTGAATGGAAAATGGTGCCACTAGATGTTTCTGACACATACGAGGATTCAAATGAGGATGAAAACTTTGAAGACATTCCTTTGATTTCTGGTGATTACGATCATATTTCAGGATTGACTAAAAAAGGTATATACATGATGTACACATGTAAACATTTCCTTAAAAATGACATATAACTTAGAATTTATTTAACTTGTGTCAAATTGTAGGAGATATTTTTGCAATCATAGCAGAACATGGAAATATAGAAGGTGTTAGTTATTATTTATTGCGTTGCATAGAAGAGAGAAAGAAGTTATCAAAATCTGAGATGAGTGATGGAATGTCATTTCCCACAGGTTTGAGTTCTGATTTGAATATGTACATGTACAAATCGCTTATGTGAAAATTTTTAATTTCTCACGTTTCTTATATACATGTACATGCAGGATCAGTTGTAGTGCAAGGGACATATTTCAAACAAGTTAAAATTGTTCAACATGGGATTCATTTCACTGAATACCAAATTGACAACAAGGTATATCAGTATAGTCACTTGGTCATTGCTGTTGGCCTAATTCTTCAAATAGTTCCACATCGAGGGCGGTCTCAAAAGTGGAGACTAGATAGTAAAGATCATGACAAAATATTAAGTGTTATTGAAGAGCATTGTGAACCACTTGATGTGGTATGAACTATATATACATTTAGTAATCCAAAGTACACATGTGGTTCAACCCACATGAATTGAATTTTAATGTGCTCAAGATAAACTCTAGATCTCAAGTAACTTGTTTTGAAACTAAAGGATAAATATTTTTAAAGTTTATTTATACATTATATCAAATTAGGATGTATTTAAATGTGCATGTTTAATTGTATGTAATTGTATTTGTATTTAATTAAAAAATGCATATTTAAATTAGAATGTAATATGCACATTTGTAAAATTGATATTTAATATGGAATTAGGACATGTACATGTTGTGAACTATTTAACTACAATATACATACCTAGAAGCTCACATACCTACAATATACATACCATGTGAACTATTCAATACATGACCTATTAAGTTTAGTTTGTTCATTTCATACATACTCTTTTGTTTGAAAATCAAACATGTATTTAAATCTAATCTAATCAAACATGTATAAATCTAATATAATCAAACATGTATAATCTGATCAAACACAAACCAGGTATAAAGTATAATCTAGAGTCTAAACTTCATTGTACATGCATGAAATATACAATCTAATCAAACATATATTTAAATCTAATTTAATCAAACATCATGTATAAATCTAATATAATCAAACATGTATAAATCTAATATAATCAAACATGTATAAAACTTATAAAGTATAATCTAGAGTCAAACACAAACCAGGTATAAAGTATAATCTAGAGTCTAAACTCCATGTACGTGCATGAATATATATAATATGAAAGTATATAAAAAGATAAATGTAAATGAGCTATAAAGTCTGGAGCAAATCAATAGGGATCATGTCGGCTACGAACTGAGCGACCATCTGAGGGGGAGTCCTGCAAAAGTAGAATTTATTTAAATATTAAATATAATATATCTATCTCTCTAGATGTGCATGTACATCAAATCCAAGTAGAGTTAAATAAAAATTTAAATAAAAATTGTAACGTGCATGTACATACATACATGTACATATATGTACCAAAAACCATAACTAACCTGTACACTAACAACATCTAAAGAATCTCTCCTACGCACATGCTCAAAGCTCAAGGAAGGAGTGACATGAGCTAACTGTCAATTTAAGGATTAGTCCACAATCAATTTAAATGATCTACAAATTAAAACTTAGAACTCTAGATTATTTATTAAACATGATCTATATATATATGTAACATAGAAATTAGGAATCATCAAAACAATAGATCAATCAAAAGAACACTCATTGAAATGAACCTAATTCCAAAGCACATTCAATAGAGGCATAAAAATAAAGCATCTAAAAGAAAATATGCAAACCAGATGTAGAATTGAATACTCCTTCCATGCGGCTCCATTGTTGTTCTTTCCTCTTCAATGGGTTTGTGGATCTCACCTACAAGTGCTCACACAATTGAAAGCAAGATTGATGAAAAGCTCAAGAGTACTAGAAGCGTAAGTTCGGTAGTTTGATAGAAATTAAGAATCAAGATTCGAAGGGCTCAAGATTAAGAATTAAGGATTTGATTGAAGAAAATCATCCAATTTATAGACAAATTGGAGAAAAGACAAGATTAGCATGACATTGATATTTTGGCAATTGAGTTCAAAAATGGCACAATTGAGTGGAAAAAGGAAGGTTATGACACCTTCTATGTCATGAATTATGGCATCTTTCCAATGCAATGGTTAGAGGACTAAAAGCTTATGACATCTTGCTATGTCAAGAGTATGACACATGAAGCACAAAAATAGGGAGAACTAGAGACAAGTTAATTAGGTGGAAATTAAAATTAGGAAAATTAGAAAATAGGTGGAATTTAAGAATTAGAAATAATGAAAATAGGAAATTAGAAATTAAGAATTAGAAATGATGAAATTAGGAATTTAGTAAATTAATTAATAATTTCTCATTTATCAATTAATTCACAAAGAGGGAATGAAAAATTAGGAAAATTAGATAAATTAATTAATACTTTTTTCATTTATTAATTAATTTATAATAAGAGGAATAATTGATGAAAGATTGGGAAATTAATTAATAATTTTTCATTTATTAATTAACTCATAAAGAGAAGAATAATTAATTAGCCAATTAAATGAAACATTTAATTGCGACACGAAGACCTAGGATAAATAAATAAATTATTTAATCCTAGAGGAAGAAATGACACACAAGGTTAAATGATTAAATCACAAAACCCTGGAAGACGAATTAGGTCTTAAAAGATAATTGACTCGATTTGATTTGATTTTGGATTGACAAATGACCAATGTGATAAATGATTTGATTAAATGTGCCAATCGACGAGGAACAATGACAAATTGATCCAAATTAACATAATTGAGACAGATAACGATTGATGAAAATATGATCGCAAAATGACAAAATCGACAAGAAGACAAGAATTGATGACAAAATGGATTGCAAGATGACAAGATTGAAAAGGACCACGATCGATGACAAATTGATCGCAAGATGACAAGATCAAACAGTGACAACGATCGATGACAAATTGATCACATGATGACAAGATTGAAAAGAGGACAAAACCCTAATTAGGATTGATGATGTCCAAAATGATGACAAATAAGCATGCTCATTGATGCAACAAGATAAAATCGATCAAAATCATGACTGGATAATGTTGTCGACAAGACCAAATTCGAGGACGAGATGATTGAAGAATATAGAAGAATGACTCGATGTTCGCAAATGATAAAAATCAAGTGCGTGACATAGGAGAAATGTTAATGCGACGCAAAAACCTAAAATGAGGTAATGCGCAAATGTTAAAGTATGACCTCGCAAGTGTTTGACCATTTTTGGGTGTCTACATTTTGCCCCTCTTTGAGACAATGCGATTTTGAGCGTTGTTTCAAAGAACGATAATGAAAATGCCCCAGACAGCGATAATGACATATGCATGCCCCCTCGAGGAATTGGCCGGAAACATTCGGAAAAGAGGCCAATTAATCGATAAAAAATGACAGGATCGAACGGACTGACAATCGGAGATCGGATGCATGACAAACAATCAATTTAATGTGCACAAGACCACGACCAACATAAGATGGAGAGGATGCACGTCCATCTATGCAATGACAAAGAGCTATAAATGGGACCAAGAGGGTGAAAATTGCTCATTTGCACTAGCTAAAGAGAAGGATTTGTTGCTCTGGACAAGGACACTTGCAGACAGATGGCGAACATTCCAACGGTGGATCACCTTGGAGAATGTGTACGCACATTCAGATGACCGGAGGACGCAGCAGCAGCGGTATGTATCTCGAAAACCCATGTTTGCAATTTGATGAATTTAACTTGTTTGCGGGACATTGCGGGGATGAGGAAGATAGAGGAATAAGTGGATCTTGTGGAGGATCTGAAGGAATGATAGGGTCTTGTGTTGGAAATGAATTTGGAAGGATACTTTGATCTTGACAAGGAGGAAGATCATTGGATTCCTCTTTAAAATTGCTTTGCTCTTGACTTTTAATGGGATCATCATAAAGGATGGGAGGGATATCTTGATCTTGCTCAGGGAATGGAATGTCAATGGGATTTGAAAGGATATTGTGTTCATGAAATGGAAGGGGATCATTTGGGATTGGATGGACTGAGATATCTTGATCTTGCTCAGAGAATGGAGTGTTAATAGGACTTTGGATAGGATGGACAAGAATAGGGGAATCATCATGAGTTTCGGGGAACATGGGGTCCTGGTCAACAATTGGATGGGATGATAAGTTTTCAGGATCTTGATCTTGATCTGTTTCAAGACACATTTCTTCATGCTCTAAATTATCCTCTTGACATGGGGTTAGACTTTGGATATGCATGGAGGCTTCTGACAAGGAATCAATGTTTTGGCATGTAGGAGATGCACTTTGAACATTTGTGATGGATTCTGGCAAGGAATCAATGCTTGAACATGAGGAAGAGGGACTTCGAATGGGGTCCTCTAAAATAGGTAATGGCAATAAAGTGCATGGTGGCATTGGGTCTTGTATTTCTAAAACATGACAAGGATATGCATCATGAATTGGATTATTGTGGCAATCAATTATGGATAGCCCCTGGGTAATTGCATCCTTGGGTGTATTGTTTGATGAGGACAATATGGAAGGTTCTTGTGAAACTTCTAAAGGTGTAGGGATAGATGCCACTGGAGAGTTAATTTTCTTGTGGGGGGATGAGGCATTGCTAGACATAGGTGTATTATCTTTATCTTCTTCAAAGAACTCACTTGGTCATTTCCTTAAGATCATTGCAATAAAGCCACCTTTCTTTCGAGGTTTTGACATAGTTATATCTGGAATTTGAACTTGTTTAGAAAGATTTTGGTTCTGATCTGATGTCATGTTTTGATTTCGAACTAGATGTTGATCAAATTGGTTTGACATGTTCAAAATTTGGCTTGGTGCATGTTGCAACCTTTGTTTCTGAATTTGTGATTGTGGTTGTTCACATTGATATGTTGATTGAACTTGTTGATATCCCACCATTGGTTGAACCATTTGTTGACATTGTATTGTTGGTTGGACATATTGTTGAAATTCAACCATTGGTTGTGTTGGTTGCATATGTTGGACCATTGGTTGCGATTGTTGCAAATCTGATTGATAATAAACACCTTGTTCTTGTTGTGGAGGCACATAATGTTGAAATTGATGTTGTATCCTTTCTTGTAATTGTTTCATCATCTCTATTTGCGAGAGGAGAGCTGGTATGTCTGATCGTTCAAGAAGAGATCTTACATCAATTGGCTCAAGCTTTAGATTTTGACCTGGAAATTTTTGAAACACTTTAGACATTTGTGATCTAATTTTCTGAATGTTTTTCACTCTTTGTTCCAATATCTCATTTTCTTGAGCTAGTCTCTCCTCTAGTTTTTGTATTTGGAGACTTGTTTCATCATAAAAATTTTGATCGATATTGCCTTGTTTTTGGATTGGATAGAATTGTGATTGCCTTGGATTAAAATCCGATTGCATTGTCGGTTGATATGTCAAACTTTGTTGCATCATTGGCACTTGGAACCTTGTTTCAATAGACATGTCACTTATGCAAATGCAATATTTTTGGAATTTTTCAAGGGCAATATATGATATGCAACTAAATGTAAACTAAATAAATGAGAATGCAATCTATGTTTTTGGTTATTTTCGAAGATTTTGACAAACTTTTGAAATGCAAATCTAAGAAAGAGACCCTTAGGAAATTGAAATGATGTCTAGACCTCAAAGGACAAAAGGACCAAGTGACAAAAGGACAAAATGATAATGTCTCCCCTATATGCTTGGTTACTAAGCTAGGTTTGACGAAATGATATTGATGACAGAAGGACAAAAGACTTGATAAGGTCTAGACTTCTTAACAATGACTTAGGGTTTATCAAAGATTTGGATTACTCAAGTATGACAAGACCGAGTTTTAACACTATATGCAAAGGGACAATTACTATGAAAGGGACCCTACTATGATATGATAATGATTCAAGCTCAATGAAGAGACTTAGGGTATGGAAATATGAATGTATGACAAAAGTATGACTTTAATGCAAGAGGACATATGCAAGTGGATGACTCTTATTGATATGCAAAAGAGTATGACTTAGATGAAAACCTAACCTTGATACTTGACAATGACTTTGCAAAATGCAACCTAGGATGAACCTAAATGCAAGTGACATAAATGTTAAGACAAGATTTTGAACAATGTTTGATAATTATGTTTGAAGGTGTGCTTTGAACCTTGTTGAACTTTTGTTGGATGAATGTCTCTTGTGTTTAATCTTGTTTTGATCAATGTGTTTTGCTTTTGAAATGGGATAACATTCAACTTTCGACAATCAAAGAATACAAGATGTTACAACTTAGACTCAAGACAATCATGCTCATTTCCACATTCCTTAGGGTAGGCAAAGACATTAGGTACTTGAGAGGTAGACTCATTATGGGATTCAAGGAGAATACATAGATGCTTGACCCCACGGGCTCCCCTCCACGGCACTCACTTCTCAGGGCAGCCAAGCATCAGTCCCCATGGAATCTCCCCATGGCGAACTTAGTATCTCTTCCAAGTATCCGAATTTGTCCTTCTCAAGCAACTAGAAGGGTTTTTGGCCTCTAAAAACAAGGTGTTTAATAAGGATTTCTGTTAAGCATTACTCCTTGATGTCATGCAAGCATGATTGAGACATTAAGCCCATCAAGATACCAAACAAATGTAGTCGCGCAAGCACGATTTAGACCAAAAGGCCCTACTTAGATGTTGATATGAGAAAGAGTTCAAGGGTCATCACTTCCCAAGTAACTGCAATTCCCACGTAACACTTCCTTCAAAGCTTTCGCTCATCAGGTATTTGTTTATAGTGAGTTAGAATGCCAAGGAATTCTAGCCGTACTCACTTTGGGTCGTTCCCTTCTCATGATTATCACTTGCTTGCAAAAGCAAAGTGGTCAGGAAGGCAGGCCCTCTAAGGGTGACAAACAATCAAAGACATGAGCATGGTATTGAAGATCTGGATTTCTGATCACCCTAAAAGGATGAGAGCATACTCTCCTACTCCAATGTCATACTCAACAATCAAAGCAAACAAATGTTCATTCCAACCTATTTATAAATCACTAAGTGCCTAATTAAAAATCTCAAACACACAATTTGGTTGTTTCTCCAAGGCAACCTGCAAAAACACATGTCAGAAGTTTGATTTGTTGTCTTTGACCATCGAATTTGCATAACACATGTTAGTAGTTTGATTTGTAGTCTTTGTCATGTGTATGCCAAGATCCTACACAAATAATTAGTACCAAAATCCAAAGCATAGAAAACAGAAAGCAAAAACACCAAAAATTATTTACATGAATGCATGATTAATTTGCCAAGCTAAATTAATCTAGATGAAGGTTGCATGATTTTGTTTTTTTCAAAATTTTGACCATTTACAGTAGCATAATTAAAAACGTCATAACTTTCTCAATATTTATCCAAATTACAAACCGTAAAATGTTCTGGAAAGATAACAACGTGATCTAATAAACCCAGAAATCGTTTATTTTAATTCTGCATGCATTTTTTTACGTTTTCAATTGATTATGACTGTTTTTTTCTTCGAAGAAAAATCTGCAATTTCTCCACAAAAAAATCTGCAACTTCACAAAACATTCCAAAAGATATTAGATCCAAGCATGTTCACGTCGGGTTCACCAATTAATGTAGGTTAGAAAATAGGAATCATCAAAACAAGTAGATCAATCAAAACACAAGACATTATAACTCAATCAAAAGAACACTCATTGCAAATGAACCTAATTCTAAGTACATTCAATAGAGGTATGAAAACAAAGCATTCAAAATGAAAATGTCATGCAAACCATATAACAATTCAGATGCTTCTTCCATGCGGCTCCATTGTTGTTCTTTCCTCTTCAATGGGTTTGTGGATCTCACCTACAAGTGCTCACACAATTGAAAGCAAGATTGATGAAAAGCTCAAGAGTACTAGAAGCGTAAGTTTGGTAGTTTGATAGAAATTAAGAATCAAGATTCGAAGGGCTCAAGATTAAGAATTAAGGATTTGATTGAAGAAAATCATCCAATTTATAGACAAATTGGAGAAAAGACAAGATTAGCATGACATTGATATTTTGGCAATTGAGTTCAAAAATGGCACAATTGAGTGGAAAAAGGAAGGTTATGACACCTTCTATGTCATGAATTATGGCATCTTTCCAATGCAATGGTTAGAGGACTAAAAGCTTATGACATCTTGCTATGTCAAGAGTATGACACATGAAGCACAAAAATAGGGAGAACTAGAGACAAGTTAATTAGGTGGAAATTAAAATTAGGAAAATTAGAAAATAGGTGGAATTTAAGAATTAGAAATAATGAAAATAGGAAATTAGAAATTAAGAATTAGAAATGATGAAATTAGGAATTTAGTAAATTAATTAATAATTTCTCATTTATCAATTAATTCACAAAGAGGGAATGAAAAATTAGGAAAATTAGATAAATTAATTAATACTTTTTTCATTTATTAATTAATTTATAATAAGAGGAATAATTGATGAAAGATTGGGAAATTAATTAATAATTTTTCATTTATTAATTAACTCATAAAGAGAAGAATAATTAATTAGCCAATTAAATGAAACATTTAATTGCGACACGAAGACCTAGGATAAATAAATAAATTATTTAATCCTAGAGGAAGAAATGACACACAAGGTTAAATGATTAAATCACAAAACCCTGGAAGACGAATTAGGTCTTAAAAGATAATTGACTCGATTTGATTTGATTTTGGATTGACAAATGACCAATGTGATAAATGATTTGATTAAATGTGCCAATCGACGAGGAACAATGACAAATTGATCCAAATTAACATAATTGAGACAGATAACGATTGATGAAAATATGATCGCAAAATGACAAAATCGACAAGAAGACAAGAATTGATGACAAAATGGATTGCAAGACGACAAGATTGAAAAGGACCACGATCGATGACAAATTGATCGCAAGATGACAAGATCAAACAGTGACAACGATCGATGACAAATCGATCACATGATGACAAGATTGAAAAGAGGACAAAACCCTAATTAGGATTGATGATGTCCAAAATGATGACAAATAAGCATGCTCATTGATGCGACAAGATAAAATCGATCAAAATCATGACTGGATAATGCTGTCGACAAGACCAAATTCGAGGACGAGATGATTGAAGAATATAGAAGAATGACTCGATGTTCGCAAATGATAAAAATCAAGTGCGTGACATAGGAGAAATGTTAATGCGACGCAAAAACCTAAAATGAGGCAATGCGCAAATGTTAAAGTATGACCTCGCAAGCGTTTGACCATTTTTGGGTGTCTACAATATAGATTTATCAGGTACAAATTTGCAACATGTATACATATCTTCTAAAAATTTAAACGTACATATACATGTACATACTTGTGTATCACCTGGAGTAGGCTATATAGTCTGATCCTGTCCCATGATCATATCAACAACATCACTCGTGCCTGCATATCTCTCTCTAGCTGTACGTATCACTTAGGAGTGCAAGGGGCTAACTAGATGAGTGGGCGTCGTGGATGAAGTGTCTGACTGTAGTAGCATGTCCATAAATCCAGTATGGCTCAAATCTCTCAGCTGATCCTCAAATGATTCCAAACCCTCATCTGTGATATGTACCTAATCAACTCGTATCTCCTCCTCAAATGAATCCAACTGGCCCTCATCTGTGATATGGAGCTGATCAGCTCGTAGCTCCTCCTCTGTAGCAACAGAGTGATCTGTAGGTGGGTCAGTGCCTGGAGCATGCGTAGAGTGATGAGAATGTTGTGACTGCCTCGGGGTATGTGCCGATGTCGCTGTAGCCTGACCATCTTTGAGAATCTCCTCTCTAACATCACCCAATGGTATCCCAAGTCGAGATGAAATAAAACTATAAGCATGTAGTAGGTCCTCGGCTAAATACTGTGACATCTGTACATGTCTACTACCTCTGACTATAGCTGCTACCTCATCTGGGGAGGGGATGCTAGTAGAAATATACCGATCATCTGAATCTGAAGCCCCCCCATGACTAGAAGATGCATGATCGCGAACGTGGTTGACTCATCATATATCTACCCACCCTGTCAGAAGATATGGTGGCTGTTGCTGATGCAACCTGTCCAATCCTATCAATTGCTTCTCTCTGAGAAGCAATCACAACATGATCCACTATGGGTGCCATGGCTGGGACTACTGCAGGAAATCTCTGGCCAACAAGGTCCCTGTGTCTAGGTGGAGCTCTATCACGCCTATGATATGCATCTCTATCAGCAATCCTGCCCCTCCCCTGTCCATAATATCCTGGAATATCAAGGTAGTTTGGTTTCATCTGACAATGAACCTTAGCAAATACCTGTTGTGCAAAGTATAATGGAATCTGGTCATTATTAGGATAACGACCATGGGCAGCTAAGAATCATGGGTAAATCAGTGATGCAACCTGTGGGTCAATACATTTGGTAACCTGATATCCCCTCACCTTACTCTTCTCCTAATATTGTGGGAAGCATCTCTCCTTGATGGTCTCCTTCGAGACCACCCCCACCACATCAGCAAAAGAATGAGGACCCCTCACCTCACTCCTCAACTATCTATATATATCCTCTATAACCTCAGGTGAGAATGAGGTATGAGATACTAAGCGGTCCCTCAATGTCCGCAAAATGTCAAAAATGGACGTGCACGTACTCTTGTACAGGCCATCAGTATGAGGGTCATCTAGTATGGCCCTCAACCTATGCAACTCCCGATCACTATAATGAAAAATAGTAGCAATGTTGGGCAAGGGGGGATCCTACTGTGGAGGATCCTACTGTGGTGGCTCCTGATGTGGAGCTTGCGCAGGTGGATCCTGATGTGGAGCCTGTGCAGGTGGATCCTGATCAGGAGCCTGCAAAGGTGGATCCTGATTAGGAGCCTGCGAAGGTATATCCTGGGATGCCATCTATCTAGGTAAATGTCATAAAGTTAAAATAAATACGTAAGCAGAGAGAGAGAGATCATTTTCATGAGAGAGAGAGAGAGAGATTATATACATATAAATCTTCATGAGAGAGAGAGATCATTTTCATTTTCAAAAAATACATGTAAAAATTTCAAATATTTCAGTGAGAGAGAGAGAGAACATATATTTCAGATCTAGAGATAACATATATTTCAGAGAGATAGAGAGATCTAACATGTGTACATATTTAAATCTTTGACATACATAAAAAATTCAAGAATAGAGAGATCTAACACGTCATATGTTAGGAAACTATATTATCCTAAGGGGAATGTCATATGTACAGTAGGATGTTATAAGGGGTCATATGTGACCTACTAAGGGGTCACACATGTGTCAATGAATGTGTGACCCCTTAGGACCACATACGACCCCTTAGGACACTATGTGATGAACTAAGGGGTATGTCATTCACACTAGGATTTTATAAGGGGTCATATGTGGTTCTAACCACATATGACCCCTTAGGACACTATATGATCCTAAGGGGAATGTCATATGTATAGTAGGATGTTATAAGGGGTCATATGTGACTTACTAAGGGGTCACACATGTGTCAATGCATGCGTGACCCCTTAGGACAACATACGACCCCTTAAGACACTATGTGATGAACTAAGGGGTATGTCGTTCACACTAGGATTTTATAAGGGGTCATATGTGGTTATAACCACATATGACCCCTTAGGACACTATATGATCCTAAGGGGAATGTCATATGTACAGTAGGATGTTAAAAGGGTCACACATGTGTCAATGCATGCGTGACCCCTTAGGACCACATACGACCCCTTAAGACACTATGTGATGAACTAAGGGGGATGTCATTCACACTAGGATTTTATAAGGGGTCATAAGTGGTTCTAACCACATATGACCCCTTAGGACACTATATGATCCTAAGGGGAATGTCATATGTACAGTAGGATGTTATAAGGGGTCATATGTGACCTACTAAGGGGTCACACGTGTCAATGCATGCATGACCCCTTAGGACCACATACGACCCCTTAAGACACTATGTGATGAACTAAGGCATATGTCATTCACACTAGGATTTTATAAGGGGTCATATGTGGTTCTAACCACATATGACCCCTTAGGACACTATATGATCCTAAGGGGAATGTCATATGTACATTAGGATGTTATAAGGGGTCATATGTGACCTACTAAGGGGTCACGCATGTGTCAATGCATGCGTGACCCCTTAGGACCACATACGACCCCTTTAGACACTATGTGATGGACTAAGGGGTATGTCATTCACACTAGGATTTTATAAGGGGTCATATGTGGTTCTAACCACATATGACCCCTTAGGACACTATATGATCCTAAGGGGAATGTCATATGTATAGTAGGATGTTATAAGAGGTCATATGTGACCTACTAAGGGGTCACGCATGTGTTAATGCATGTGTGACCCCTTAGGACAACATACGACCCCTTAAGACACTATGTGATGGACTAAGGGGCATGTCGTTCACACTAGGATTCTATAATGGGTCATATGTGGTTCTAACCACATATGACCCCTTAGGACACTATATGATCCTAAGGGGAATGTCATATGTACAGTAGGATGTTATAAGGGGTCATATGTGACCTACTAAGGGGTCACGCGTGTGTTAATGCATGCGTGACCCCTTAGGACCACATACGACCCCTTAAGACACTATGTGATGGACTAAGGGGTATGTCGTTCACACTAGAATTTTATAAGGGGTCATATGCGGTTCTAAGGGGTCACGCATGTGTTATAACACATGTGTGACCCCTTAGGACCACATATGACCCCTTAGGACACTAGATGTGATCCTAAAGGGAATGTCATACATGTACACTAGTATGTTATATGTGATCCTCTATGACCTCCTAAGGGAACGTATAGTGTCATCAGGGCATATGTGGTCTTAAGGGGTCATGTTGTGCATGTAATAGGATGTGAAAATGGGTCACATTGTAGAGGAAATTTATTTTGTCTAATTTGTTTAAATTTGTTATCTAAATTTTCTAATGTTTATTTAAATTAAAATTTATTAATTTTTTTGACGTTTTTCTTTTTTTGCTAATGTTTTTCTAAGTTATGATTTACTACAGGTTAGTTTTCTATGTTTTTCATAACAATTTTTTAAAATGTTGAAAAAAATATACATCTATACAATTATGTAATTTTAAAAACAAATTGACACATTTCGGTCAAAACATTAAATTATCAAACATTTTTCTAAAATAATGAAAAACAATAAATTATCAAACATTTTTCTAAAATGTTGAAAAACAATAACTATATACAATTATTTAATTAAAAAAATAAATTAACAAACAAATTATTTACAAATTTAATAAAAAAAGACATTATTAAACCAAACAAAGGGTTATTTTGTGCACCTGATATAATAAAGGTCGAAAACTGAAATAGGAAAGATGCTAACTGCTGCAGACAAAGCTCGGTGACGTGATGCTGAAGACTAGTTCGATCCAACCCCCACCAGACAGAAAAAGTCAAATTTGATAATGACCTTTTAACTGTCATTTTCACTATTTATAAATTTTAAAAAATACCCTAACCGAAAAGGGTTCGAGCGAATGGGGGGTTTGCTCGAACCCATTAAAATATTAATATTAAAGTGGGTTCACTCAAACCCAAAACTTACCCGAGGTTCGAGTGAACCCAGGTCCACAGTTGGGTTCGCTCAGACTCCTAGGGGTAGTCCGAGCGAACATTGCCATTTCGCTCGAACATAGGGAAAATTGAAGTTCCCACTTTCGCCAAATTCCTTCGTTGGCAAACATGGGAACCAGCTTTGTGAATTCACCCATGGACAAAGTACAAAGCACATATGAAAATTTCCAAATACATGGATAATATAATGAAACACATAAAATGAATGAACGAAGCCAAAATTCGCAAGATACGAAATGATTTAAATAAAACGAAAGGGAGGGAGAAGGATGAAAACACTCACATTCCATCCACTATTGAAGCCTCTCGCTAAATGATGATTCTCTCACCTCCATGAACCTACACACAAGCAAAAAGGGAAAATGTTGGGGTTGTGTTTTGGAGTCTGCCTAAGTCAGACCCCCGTTTTGGTGTTTCCACCTCGACAAACAACCCAAGAAGCCACAGGAATAATAATATGATAAAGATAATTGAAAGGATGCAACAAAAGATTGATAAAAAGTATTGGAAAATGAAAGAACGAGATTAAGGGAACTCCCCTTTCACAAACAATTGTTGGAAATGTTGGTGTAGTGTGCTTGAGATGATGTGACAATGGTGGTGTTGATGGAATGTTGTCCAAAGTGGTCTTCAAGAGCTTAACTTGCAAGAAGATTACCAAACTTGCTAGAGAATCCCCTCAAAATGCCTCCAAAGTGAAAGATAAAGGCCCAGGAAGGAATTTGGACATTGGTGGGGGCGTATAGAGGCATTATGATTTGTTCCAAGCATAGGCATAACACTCAAATGGCCACTTGTGGATTGTCAAATTCGCGGGATGTTAGCGCATTGCGTGGATGTCTACACGCCACGCATGTGTCCCAGAAGGTGGTAGGTTGGTAGAGTTGGTAATGCTTTGGCCAAAGTTGACATGGGTGGTCTGAGTGGACAAAAGGACATGATGGTGAATCCTAACCTTCGATGATATGGAGGAAAAGCATCATTTGTCACATTAATTATAAGGGATAATATTTTTTATATTACATTTTGCCCCCACTTTAGCGAGCATGCATTTGCCAAGGGATGCGAAGCTAAAGTAGAGGAAGATACAAAGAAAGAATAGTTGTGATAGGGAGGCAGATTTTTGTTGATCATACGAGGTTGCCCACAATGAGATGATGTCAAGATTTGGTACATCTCAAACACACTAGCTGCAAACTAGCGTGATGGACGATAAGATAAAGAAATGGATAAGATAGCGCAACAAAAACAAACCTTTCTCTGGAGGAAAGCCCCTGGCTATGGAAAGATACAAGATAAGCAGCTACCATTAGTATAAGATACGTCAGTAAGGGTAGAAAAATGTGTTATTCTATATGGCCATATGATAGGGTGTGGTATGCTGGTATGGATAACCATACGATAGGGCAGATAAAGATAAAATTTTGTCATCATGGGTGGTGACACGATAGATAGCCATGCAATAGGGTGGATAAATTTGGTAAGTAGTAGATTGGCCCCTACAAAGGCACTCAAGAATGGTCTGGCCACCATGTAGGTGACCACAGGAAAAGAAAAGGTCAAGTGGTTTGGCCCCCACCTAGGCAATCTTGGAATAGAAAAAGATCAAGTGGTTTGGCCTCCACCTAGGCAAAGAAGGAAAACAATCGATAAAAGACACCAATTCAAAAGCTGAAAGGATAAATGCCAAAGATAAAAATATAAGTGCATAAATGATGGCCCCCCCTTAAAATGATAAGCATGGAAGGCATGTCATTCTAAGGAGAAGAGCAGTTGTGGTACGTCAACATAACAAGATGTTTTCGTGGAATGCCACCAAGAGCAATCCACAACATCAAAAGATGCAATGAAAGAGGACTGGGGGATTTGATAGTTTGGCATCAGAACCCATAGTAGTGTCAAAAGGATATATAGTATCATTGTGAGATGGGTTTATCATCATAGTGCCAAATTTATCGGATCTAAAGAAGAGAACATGAAGACAAAGATACAATTAAAATTTGGGTCAACATGGAAGAAGGAAAATAATTCCCCCAATGCTTTGCATCATGCTTGAATGTCGAAGAGCAAGATACAACACATAGAAGGAGGTAGACAAATAAAGGAATGTGTATGACAAAAAATCCCCTGTATCCGAGCACCTATGGAGTAACTCGGGTCCTTTAGGAGAGCACAACAGATAAAGATAGTCAACCTCCCGTATCCAAGTACCTATGAAGTGACCTGGGTTCTCTGAGAGGGAACAAAAAGATAAAGCAAGCATGGGGGAACACAATCACATGTACATGCAATAAAAAGTAGATGAAAAATAAAAGCCCTCACGATCAACCCTTAGGAGGGGATCGTATTGCAGGAGATCATTGTCCTCAAGAAGAGCCTCATCTTGCCAATATAGGTCATAGGAAGAAGGGGGGTGAGCTTAGAGAGGGACTATCACAAGGGCCGCACTGGGTGCCTCACCAACAACGAGAGAAAGAGATGAAGCAACAATGACTTCATCGTCTATAGGCTTGAAGGAGGCAAGGGTCAATGATCGTGTGAAGATCATAGACAAGGGTGGGATGTCCTCCAAGGAGTCAGACATGCAAGCTTCCATGGAGGAAGCAGGTGAATCACTTGGAGAAGATGAAACAAGAATGGGACTGCCGACCTCTAGAAGAGGAGAAGTGACAAACTCAAGAGAAGGTGGGGCCTTTTTGATCATACAAACAGAAATAGGCAAACCAATAGGCACTAAGATAGGCAAAGGAAGGGATGAAGAGCATATTTGTGAAGACTTGCACCGTCAAAACTCTGGAATAAGGCTCTTCTCAAACTTGTGTTTACACAGGATAGGAGTGTTAGGCCTCTTATCAACCATAGCAAGTTGAAGGAACCTAGGAAAACTCAGATGTTGGAGTGGTGGCGAAATAGGTGGGGCAAAAAAATATGCACTAGGCACCACCTGTGTATGCAACATATAAAGTGGCTGGGACAAGGGACGTATGTCCGGCAAAGAAGTGATAAGAGGAGGCTCCAGGGAAGGAGCAATGAATACCTGCATGCGCTTAGGGGGAGGTTGATTGAAAGCCCCTAAAGTGGTAGGGAGCGAGATTGAAACAAGTGTAGAGATGGGAGAAACCAATGGAATAGGCTCCAAAACAGTAGGGCTGGGTGTCAGAGCCACACTAGTAGACTATAAAGTAGTGTCATTCTCTCAAGCTTAAGTCTGTTGAAAGCATTTACGCTCACGTGAACACTGATTTCGAAGGAGGTGATGACCACAAAATGAAGCCAGAGAGGATTCGGGAGCATCGTGCTCCATAGAAGAGGCCTCTAGAATTGTGTCGAGGATTGATGAAGTGGGAGGTACATCCTATGGAGGCACCACATCCACAACAATGGGCGCCCAACCTTGTTTCACTTGAGGAGTAGCTGGAGGAATAGAGGGTGGCAACATAGGCTATGACGAAGGGACATGAGAAGAGTTCTTCTTTTTCTCATAATGAGAGGGTCAAGGAATATTAGTCATGATTAGGAGTTCGAAGGGAGGGCGAGCCACATACTTTGATAGCAAGGGTGCCTTTCCCTTGGCTATGCTGGGTACAGTCATAGGAACAAAAGACATTGTTGGAGGATGTGCGGTCCAAGGTAGACACAGAGGTTTATTTGAGGGAGTTGGCTTAACTTTGACCCTCAATGATGAGGAAACATGAGGCACTACCCACTCCAAGATTGAAATCGTTAGAGGAGGGGTCGATACAGGAGGTGTCAATGAAACACTAGTCTACACAGATTTAGGGGCTGACTCCCCTATTTTATATTGATAATAAGTGTGGTACATTAAATCACCATGGGAAAGCATGGATCCCACTGGAGCAGGCCAAAAGTGGTCCAAAGAAAAATCCCCACAAGCAATCAGGGGTTGATATCTAGCATCCTGGATGACATGCACCATGCAATCAAGGGGAAATTAAGACATTTGTGCACAAATGAGGGGATCACTTCCATAGCAATTAGCTAAGGAATTCCAGGTTTAACTCAGAAGAGGTCCGATTTGGGAATGATGGCGAACATAAAGGACACCGCCTTAGGCCCTATGAGGACCGTCAAGGTGATACTACCCAAGGGCATTCATTATATGCCAGTCTATGCCAGTCATTCATAGAGAGTCTCCTCTGTGATAACATCAACTCTGCTAGATGGGTCGACCATCACACCTATGACAGGCTGACCATTCAGCTTGGCAGGGACGTAAAGAGGAGTAGGCTCTCAACAATACGAGCATCCAAAGGTGTAAATGGCAAGGACAGATTAGATACTTTCCCTTCTAGGCCAAAGGTGAGCTAATGGGGGTGATGGTGACCATGCTCACATATGGACCATCATCTGAAGAAGGATCCAATGCAGAGATAAAGTTTTCTGAATATGGAGGGTAAGGATCAATATAAATCTTCAAGTCACTATTGGTTTTATCAATAGGCTTGTTTGATTTGTGCTTCTACACATCCACCTTGATTGCACCACTATCGATGTGGTCTTGGACAACATGTCAAAGATGATAACATCTCTCAGTGTCATGACTAAGCACATGATGATACTGATAAAACTTTGAACCATCATACCAACACCGATAAGGTTGACTATCAGATAGTGGTTTGATTTCTAGAAGGGTAATACAGTTGTCTTTCAACAATCGCTACATTATTCTCAAGTAGGAGTCATTCAACTTAGTGAAGACTCTATTTTTTTGTGGGGCTTGCACAACAACCATTAGAGGAATAGCTACAACATTAGTGACAACCTGATTCTTCTGGGACCCATCTATGGATGTGCCTACAAAGGACCCACCATGAGGGTTTGAAGAAGTATCTCTGAATTGTGACACAATGTGCTAGTAATCGGTGAGAGCAGAGCACATGTTAGTGAAGTTTTGATATCAGTTAAGAGATAATTTCTCCCTGAATGTCGGCTACAAATTGCTGATAAACATCCTCTACAGATCACTATTTGGTAGGGCAAAGGGGATCTTGGCTAAGATAACTTGATATCTTGAAATGAAATCAGTGATCTTCTCATTGGGATTCTATTTACAATGAACAAGGTCAGCAATAGTGACCCTGCTACCAATGTTAACTTGAAACCGCTGAAGAAAGAGATCCATAAGCTAATCAAAGGTACAAATAGAATGATCAGGCAAAGAGCTATACCATTCTAACAATGTCCCCTTGAGATAACGCGAGAACAAGTTCAATAGAACAAAGTCTAGACTATGGTAATCACTACACATAGTCATGAAGGAATCTATATGCACATTCGGGTCCCCATCACCATTGAACCTATCAAACTTTAGGGACTCAATAGCATTTGGATGTAGACACATATGATTGACCAGAGGCAAAGGCTAAGTTCATCAGCTGCAATTGCAACTACCCCATGTTCTATAAGATTATATTCAGTACATGATTAGAAGGCGAAGGAGGTGGTAGTCGACCAGATATGCCGCCACCTTCACTAGTACCTCCAGAAGGACCAGTGCCACTGACAGATGTAGTGCTGGTGCTAACCGTAGATATCTGATCCATGGTAGAAGCAATGGTTTAGCCACTAGACATACCTGTATAACCCAACGGAGTAGTAGAGGTAATGATGCCGTGAATAGTGGGCCCCGAGTCAACCATATGCACTGACAAACTAGGTATGTCAACACTCAGCTGGGAACCACAAACATCTGACTAACCATCCATCTTGATGAGAGGCATCTACTAGGGGTACATGACTATTCACAATCATGGACAACACTCTTAGCATCTTTAGGCCTCTCTTATCTGAGATAAGCATATCACTCAGGGTATTAAGTACATTCCCCGCTTGAGGGAGAATATTCTCTTGATTAAGAAACCCTTTGAAGTCTCTCAGGTTCTCCTCTAAAGATCAAATTTGGTCAAAGTTGATAGTGATAGAAAAATCATGGTCAACAATAGGAAGAGAAGGTGGGAGAGAGTTCGTTGGGGAATTGTTCTGAGAACTAACAGTCGATGAGCCACCCATGAAAGGGATCCTAAGAGTATGAGGTAAGAAACTCATTTGGGTCAGAAGAAGGATCCTTGTTCACCATGCCGAGTAGAAGAGGACTATAATGATCAGGTGGGAAACTCTGCATAGATGACCTCCTAACTATGGCTTCTGTGGCACTTTGGGTTGTAAAGCTCATAGAAAGGCTATATGACATTCAGGACCACACTATAGGGCCACAAAGAAGTCTGGAGTGATAAAGTCAGTTTAAGTTAAATGCAAATGCTAAAGGGAAATGCAAAAAATTTATCAGATGCAAATGCTCATTTTTGTTTTTTTTGTTATTACTAATTTTTTTAATAAATTAGATTTTTGAACTTTTGAAAGGTTTACAAGATTAATGCAACTAGATGAAACATGAAGTAAATGATGTAAAAACAATCCTAGTTCATGTCAGGTTCACTAAAATGTAATGGAGGGAATTTGCCACCTCAAGGATGATGCATCCATGAGGATAAATTGTCCTTCCAATTACCTCTGCAAACTGGCACTGAGATGAGCCAAGGGATAAAATAACAAACCAGGGCAATTACCCATAATTCGGGATTCATGAATGACTCTATCAAGCCTTTGTCCCAAGGATGAGCGTGTCGAGTTGGGACTCTAGAGCGATGCGCTATCATCCTATACGGACGAAGTACAGAGTGTGTACGGAAATTTTTGAATACGTGGATAATATTATGAAACACATAAAATTAATGAACAAAGCCAGAAGTTATGAGATGCAAAATGAGTGAAATAAAACAAAAGGGAGGAAGAAGGATGAAAACACTCACAATCGTTCCACGATTGAAGCCTCCCAATAAATGGTGATTCTCTCACCTTCGTGAACCTACACACAAGAAAGAAGGGAAAATGTTGGGGTTGTTTTTTGGAGTCTTCCTAAGTCAGACCTGTGTTTTGGTGTTTCCACCTCCATGGACAAGCCAAGAAGCCACGAGAATAATAATATGATAAAGATAATTGAAAGGATGTAACAAAATATTTGATAAAAATTATTGGAAAATGAAAGAGAGATTAAAGAAACTCCCCTTTCATGATCAATTGTTGGAAATGTTGGTGTAGTGTGCTTGAGATGCTGCAACAATGGTGTTGATGGAATGTTGTCCAAAGTGGTCTCCAAGAGCATAACTTGTAAGATGATTGCCAAACTTCCCAAAGAATCCCCTCAAAATGCCTCCAAAGTGAAAGATAAAGGCCCAGGAAGGAATTCAGACGTCGATGGGCGCATACAAAGGTGTTATGATTCCTTCTGAGTGCAAGTGTAATGCTCAAATGACCACCTGCTGATGGTCAGATTCACGGGATGCTATTGCATTGCACAAATGTCTCTGCATCGCGCATGTGTCCCCGAAGGTGATAGGTTGGTGGAGTTGGTAATGCTTCGTCTAGAGCTGACATGGATGGTCTGAGTGGATAAAATGAAATGATGGTGGATCTTGACCTCTGATGACATGGAGGAAAATCACCATTTGTCACATTAATTATAAGGGATAATATTTTTGATATTACATTATCATCTTTGGTTAACTTACATCCTATGATCATAGGTGTACACACTGGTATGGAGTTCTCTAACCAAAATCTTTTTAGCAACTCTTTGATGCACTTAGATTGAGAAATAAAAATTCCTTTATCATTCTGATTAACTTGCAAACCAAGAAAGAAATTCAACTCACCAATCATGGACATCATAAATTCTTTCTGCATCTTATTAGCAAATCTTCTACAAATCTTCATTTCCTCCAAAATACTATGTCATCAACATATACTACCACAATTAGGATTTTACCTGAATCGATCTTGAAATATAAATTGCTGTTTGTCAATCCCTTCTGAAATACTTGATCAGTTAGGTACTTGTCTAATCTTTGATACCAAGCTTTGGAGGCTTGTTTTAGTCCATACAGAGCCTTTTTCAATCTGCAAACAATGTTTGGATCATCTCTCAACTTGAAACCTTCCAGTTGTTCAATGCAAACTTCTTCTTTCAATTCTCCATTTAAGAATGTTGATTTTACATCCATTTGATAGACCTTGAAGTCCTTGAATGTTGTAAATGCCAAAAACATCTAGATTGCCTCCATCTGAGAAATTGGGCATAAGTCTCATCAAAGTCAATGCCTTCAATTTGAGTATATCCTTTGCAAACCAACCTTGCCTTGTTTCTTACAACCTTTCCATCTTCATCCATCTTGTTTCGAAATACCCATTTAGTTCCAATCACATTCTTGTCTTTCGGTCTGTTGACTAATTCCCATGTCTGATTTTTCTCAGTCTTATCTAGCCCTTCTTTCATTGCATTCATCCAATTATAATCATTACATTCTTTTACTAGTGTCTTAGACTCAGTTTCAGATAGGAAACATAACAGGACTTGTTCTTGAGCAACTTTGCTTCTTGTGATGATACCTTTTCTCTTATCTCCAATAATTTGATCCTCTGAATGATTCCTCTAAACATACCTTGGATTTTTGGATGTAGATGCTTAAGCATCTTGATCATTCTTTTCTTCACTTCTATTTTCTTCTTCCTTTTTCTTTTCTCAAGACTCATTAGAATCATATCCCACTACAATTTTTGTCTTTTAAAGTATTTTCATCAACTCTCACATTTGCCCTTTCAACAATATTGTTTGGTCTCTTGTTGTAACACCAATATGCCTTTCTCTTTGTTGAATAGCCCAAGAATATCCTTCATCTTCTCTATTGTCAAACTTTCCAATATTATCCTCATCTCTTTTGATATAGCACTTTCTTCCAAATACTTTGAAATATTTCACTGTCAGAGTTATACCATACCAAATTTCATAAGATGTCTTCCCATATTTCCTCTGGTATATAATTTTGTTAAGAGTGTATTCCACTGTATGAATTGCTTCCCTCCAATAGACTTCTGGTAATTTTGCTCCTTTTATCATAGTCCTAGCTACCTCTTATGTAGTTTGGTTCATCCTTTCCACTACACCATTCTATTGTGGTGTCTGAGGGGTAGATAACTATCTTCTAATGCCATGTTTCTCACATAAGTCATTGAACTCATCAGAAATAAATTCTCCACCTTTGTTAGACCTTAAACTCTTGATTTTCCTATCAACTTCATTCTCAACTTTTTCCTTGAATATCTTGGACTTTTCTAATGCCTCAGACTTTTCTCTAAAAAATGCAACCCAAGTCATCCTAGAATAATCATCAATTAGTAACATGAAATACCTCTCACCTTGTAATCTCATCATTCTAGTTGGACCACATAGATCTGTGTGAACCAAATCCAATAATCTGGTGGATGAATATTCCTTTCCTTTGAATGTTCTTCTTGGAAACTTTACATTCTTAGTATATGTTCTCCGGTTTAGTCAATCTCAGTAAATTTGTCACTGGACTCCTTGAAGTGATCTATACTAGATTATCAAAGTTGATGTGACACATCTTTCGATGCCATAACTAGCTATCATCAAGCTATGATATTAAGTAGTGTCTTGTAGCTCCTTCCAACTGATCTACATATTTCCATTTTTCCTTCTTCCAACTACAATTAACCATTCCGGACTCCTTTCGAATCTCACATCCATTATCCTGAAAAATAACATTATATCTATTTTCGCACATATGTCCAACACTCAAAAGATTATGATGAAAACATTTCACATAATAAACATTGTCAGTGTTATGTTTTCCATCAAAAGTAATTGAGCCAATTCCAACAATCTGTGTTATCTAATCATCTCCAAATCTAGCAGAACCTCCATCATATTTTTCAAGCTTTATGAACTTACTCTTATCACTAGTCATATGATTTGAACATCCACTATCAATCAACCATTCATTCTTTTGTCTGTTAGCATGAAATGTATTAGTAACACTCTTAGAAATGTCAAACTTAGGAACATCCTTTTCTACTAGAAATAAACAATCACCTTCTTCATAGTCTGATTCGTAATCTAAAATGCCAACATCCTCCATAACATAATAGGATTTATTATTGAATTTTCCTTTTTTTTCCTTAAATATTTGCCTAACTCCCCTTTCTAGACATATAGTAGAATTATGACCAATCTTTCCACATCTAAAACATTTAAAGAGTAACATACCTTTATATTTGTAGGTGCCTTTCTTCAGTTTTCTCACAAAGTTTACTTCCAACTCATCTAGGCTTTCTTCATCATCCAAACCATCTTTAGATACTTTTAATATTGTCCCTGATTTGTCTTTGTCCTTTCCAAACTTTCTTACTTCAAATGCAGTTAGGGTACCAAATAACTGCTCTCTAGTGAACTTATTTGGATCATAGGTTTCTTCAATAGCTAAGATTTTATCACTGTAACTCACTAGTAAAGTCATAAGTATTTTTTCTATCACATCTTTATCATTTAAGGTGCCTCCAATTTCTCTAATTTCACTCACAACATTGTCAACCTTCTCAAAATAGCTTACAATGTCTTCTCCTTCTTCCATCTTCGGGTTTTCATATCTTCACTTAGCTGTTAACCTCTTTGTCATCTTAACTCTCTCATTTCCTTCATTGATATCTTTCAACTTATGTGAAAGCTCATAAGCAGTATTCAAATAAATACCCTTTGTCAATTCAGCCTTTAATAATGCACTAAAGATAGCATACTTGATTTTTCATTCTCTTCATAAGATTGAATCTCATCTGGAGTATCAATACCATTCATTGGTTGAGCATACTTGGTCTCCACAGCCTTCCAAGTGTTGTAACCCAGAGAAACCAGATAACCTCTCATCTTCACTTTCTAGAAACTATAATCAGATCCTTCAAAGATAGGAATAGATAGCTTGTTTGCCATCTGATCGGGATCCACCTCGAGTGATTAAGCTCTATATCAAGGAACCACAACTTTGATACCTATTGTTGAATACCTGAACAATTGAGTGGGGGGTGAATCCATTGACAATAAAATTTTATTTAAAATTTATTCACAAATCTAAAACACTTAACATAATTAATCAGAAATAGATAAAGCATGAAAATATATGCATATAACAGATCAGACACAACAAACACCATAATTTACTTGGAAAACTCAAGAAGTGAAAAAACATGGAGAATTCTAATTCTCAATATATAAACACCGGTTAAGGTGATTTTTACAAAGGATATCTGACTACTAAGATGTTCAGTACCCAGAAAGGCTCACTGCCAAAGAAAGAAAGATAAAAAGAATCTACCACTGAAAAAAATAGTCTTCATTGTCAGAATTTCTTTTGCAATACTACACACTCAACAACAGGATTCTTTCAATCTCTATGTATTCAACACAAAAAGCCATAGTACAACTCATCCAGATCATACTCCTATATATTGACTCTAGAAAAAAACATAGTCTTCAATGCCAACCAAGACAAAGATCCAAAATATGTCGCCACTAAACATTCTAGTGGTGGGAAGGAATGAGAAGTGGACCGAAACACAAAGTTCCTCATCGAACACATCAACATGCTACTTACATCACCAAAGAAGAACCCAAAATATTATCTGCATTCTATACAACTATCATTACACATCTTCAACATCCAAACCCAAAAACCTCAACTTTCGGACCAAACCGGACCCAAAGAATAGCACTAAATAACATTAGCAACACAACTTCCAAAAAGACAAAGAATTCAAGAAATCCAAGAAACCCTCAAATGCTCAATCTGGACCTAATCCAAAGCACATGATTTGATATCAATGACAACATATAACATAATGCTAACACCTGTCGCCAACCATCAAGCTCTTGACGGCCCTTTCATTCCAAACTCTAGTGAGTATGTTCAACAAATCCTATGCAAACCCCTAATGTATCACATTCTAGTAAAACTCAACTGCTTGTGTCAACTCAACCTATTCAACCAAAAATTGATAAGGTGCCACAAGATAAACCAAGCTTTGAGAATTCCCTTGAACAATTTTCACCCAAAATTATTACCATTGATGATGATTCCTTAGATGATTTTGGAACACAACAATTGCCTTAGTCTTCTACATCTTCAGGAGCCAATATAGAAATAATTGAAACTCCTAAGCAGCTTGAAATTGCCCAAGTCCAATCATTTCCCAAAACCCCTGTACCTTCATCACCTCAATAGTTTGTTAGAAGAGAGGGTAAAGAAATTTTGGTTGAAGAAAAGGTTCCTCGGGAAAGAGATAAAAGTATAAAAGAAGAAGATGAACTGATAAAAGCCATGATATTGTCTAAGATAGAAATAGAGCTCTCTAAAAATAAAAATAAAATGTGGCTTTTGGAAGAGAGTCTCAAATAGGATGAAAAATAAAGAAAACCACTTAGCAAGTAGAGAAAAACCAAATGGATGCTCATTCAAGAGAAGAAAATTTGAGAGAAAAAATGGAAGAAATAAAGGAAGCATTATGTCAAGCTACTATGCAGGAATTACATAATGATGAAATAAATAGGTTGAAGGAAGAATTAAAACATAAAGAACAATAGTTAAGAAGCCAAAATACTCAAACTCATGGTCATGGCACTTCAACTTCCTTTTCTATTCCATGGAATCTTTCTCTTACTGTTGAAAAGTATAAATAAAAAAATGTTGAGTTGGCCAAACAACTTGAAGAGTTGAAAAAGCAGAAAGAAGAAGTCACTCAGAGGCTAGAGCAAGTAGTCAAGCTATCCTCAACTCTTTTAGCCATGAGGAAACCTTCTGGTATGTACTCTCTATTTTTGTGAGAAAGATTTCTACGATGGAAAATAAATCAACTGGTATTAAGAAGAAAAAATGAGTACGATGATGATGATGATGACTTTTTTGAATATTTTTATAAGTCATCTTTTTTATCCAAATCAAATGTGTGAATTTTACTTGCATGTTTTCTCTTAGGACATTATTACCAGTCTTTTCTCAATATCTTTGTTGGTGAGGTTCAAATAAGAGCATTTGTTTCTTTATTGCAAAATCAAATTGAATGGGAGGATAGGTTGAATCAATATAGGGAACAACAAAATAGATTGGGTCTTCCCATCAGGGATGAAACTCCTAGATCATTAGCATTTAGATCTAAGTTCATTTCCATTTCTCAACTTAACAAAGTAAGATCAACCTATCCAAGAAATCTCAATGCAAGTATTCAGTCATTTAGAGAAGTTGAAAATCAACTCCCCTACAAAGCTCTACAAGAATCCACGATAAGATATAACGCCATACCAGTACAACTTAGGAGAGAGCCTATTTCTCCTAATAATATTACCTGGAGCTTGGATAGAGTGAGATCAGTAATCAGGATCATTGAAGAACAAGATATACATTGGGTAGGGATGAGGTTCGGATCGCCAATAGTTATCATGCCTTCACCATGGTTGAATGCACCAAACAAATTTGTAAGAGAAGCTTTAAGAGAGTGGACTAATGTAGTAGACCAATGGAATAGACACGTGCCTCCTATGGCATATCATTTGTATAACTTCAATCGACTTGACTTGGTCCTATGGATTGAAAGGAAGAACAAATATCTTCCAGGTCTTGAACCATGAGGACATGGTTTATGTCAGGAGGGGGAGAAAATGATGAGTTAAATCATGATACTTCTAATCATATTTTTTGCTTAAAAACTTTTATTTTTTTGTGAACTAATATGCCTGGCGGTAGATCTTATACATGCGTGTTTACTCCTTTATACTCTTATATTTTGTTAATTAGAAATTATATTAGAAGTAATATTGTGTGATTAAATTTTTTACTTTTGATGATTATTATGGATGAATGGCTGAATATTCAGGATGGTTACCATTGAATTATGTTCTATTTTCCTTGATACATTTTCTAATGTGTTTGAAATTAACTAGCTTACAAGGAGTTATGAATTCCAGTTCAGCTAGCGTATGGATGATGATCACTCCCGATTGATCCAGCTAGAGATATGCTCCTTATTTCCTCATAGTGTTTTATTGGTTGTTTCTTTGAACTTCAACTTTCATTTGAAGTCATTAAGTGTAGTGTAAAGTTTTCTTTAGTTAGGTCTATAGTTGTTGCTTTGTTTAAGTAGGTAACCTTGTTTTTGAATTTCAATAAAGGACATGTATAAATATCCCTTTTCTTTCAGCAGCTAGTTAGTTATTTCGTAAGTTAGCCATCAATCTAGAATTTTGCATTTTTGTAATCTTCAAACTTGTTTTACTTCCTTCTGGAAGTTAATTTGCAATGAGAATTTGAGTTGATCTGAAATATATGTGTTACGGTCCCACCAAAGGAAGAGAAGGGCCCGATTGACCAAAGGGAGGTGATATTGGTTTAATCTTGGTTTCATTTCAATCTTGTATGTTAAATTTGTTACATTTGTTTTTACAAGTTCACGGTAATTCTTGAAAATTGAAAATTATTTTCACTTGTAAATGTTTATTTTCATGTAGTATCACCTTGATAAATGAATGCATTGTTAGAAATATTAGTTTAATAGTTTTTCTTAATTTCATTCATTGATGTATTTTTCTTTTATAGTAACTATTAGGTATGATGGTATTTGAAACAAGGATTAGGACAAAGACTCTATTGGACTTACTCATGGAATCTTAGTTTGTTTTAATGTTTATTAGAATAGATTTTAAATTCTGCAAGCATAAAATAGATTTTGTTTTTCTATAGGTAAAATAGATCTACTTTTCTCATACATAACTTAGAATTTAAATTTCTAGGAAATTAAAGTATGTTTTAAATTTTAATAGATAATTCCATGAATGAGTCTCGATTGTGTCTTGTTTAACTCTTTACACAATTGCTTGAATATCCCTTAGGATAGTTTTAGTCTTCTTACCTTAGTTCACAGAATATCTTTAGCATAAAAATCAGCCTTAGAAAAGAGATCCTGAGAGCTCCTAACGGAGCATGACCGAATTTGAAGCAGACACTGGTGAGGAGGGACCTCAACGAGATCAATCCGGACTAGTTTGTAAGAGTAAACACAATAGAAACACAAAGATATGATGGAGGCAATGCAGAATAGATTGATTTATTACATGAAAATTGATTACATCCAACCAGTAACAACCGAGTTATACAACATATCGACTCACAGGCCTAGTAGAATAGGTAACAATTGGGACCCTGAATCAAAAGATATTTCTATGCATAGTCTAGCTACTTGATTCTCTCCTTGATTATATTCTAATGCGTAATTATATATATATATATATATATATATATATATATCCAAAGGATCCAGTAAACCCAAAAGGGATCAAAACCCTAAGAACAAGACCTAACGTGCAAAATAAACAAGGTCGACCTCTCCAAGGGATTCCTCCAAAAAATCCAAAGGATGAAATGTAGATCATGGGAAAAGGTCAGCCACATGCCAAGGAAAATTGAAATCAATGCCCAAGGTTCTGCAAGCTTTGGAATGGGTTTTGAAAGATCACCAGAATAGGTCCAGGCAACTAGTAACAAAGAACTATCAATCCGGTAACAAGAAACTATCATGGAAACCGATAGTGATATCTTGCTAAAAAGTGATCCAAATGTGATGCGGTCTGAAATAAAGAAAGATGATCAAGTATTCAAGTAGAATCCAACTCTATAGGGTCTGGTGAGCCAAAACTGGGACACATTGAAAGGAAAAGTGAAATTGCAAACAAAAAGGAAAATATTTTTGGTTGATGCAAGATTGTTGTGAACCAAGATGCTCCTGCATCAGACATCTGGGGTTAATGAAAAAGTGAGCCTCTCACTTTGCTGGGGTCAGAGGGAAACCAAGGTAGTCTACCTCTACCTGAGAAATCCAAGATGAATCTTCAACTGGTTTGTCCTTCCACTTCACAAGATATTCCTTAAACTAACTGTTCTAGGTACTAGACCCAATCCTACTGTCCAAAATCTCTTCAATCTGATCCAGTTCCTTCCAGGGCAATTGTTTCTCCAAGTCTGCAATACTGTTCTCATTGAATTTTGGTTCATGGTACTCATGAAGATCTGCAATGTTGAATATCGATGAAATACTTAGACTATCTGGTAGCTCCACTTCATATGTATTTCCAGAACTGAACTTCCTCAAAATATTACAGGGTCCAAACTGCTTCATCTACAACTTATTATAAGTTCCAACTGGGAACCTCTCTTTTCTCAAATATACCATCACTTTATCGCCAACTTCAAATTCCTTATGTCTCCTCTTCTCATTCACCTTCTCCTTATACTTGTTGTTCATTTCTTCCAAATGCTACTTAACATAAATATGCAATGCTGCCATGTGATTTGCAAAGTCTTCTGCTTTTGAACTCTTCAAGTCTTCATTGCTAATGTCTCTCAATTCTTCTATACCTCTAGGGTGCCCTTCGGTAACAATCTCAAAAGGTGTTTTTCTGGTACTTCTATTCACTGAATTGTTGTAGGCAAACTCTTCTTGTGCAAGGATCAAATCCCAACTTCTGGTTTTATATCCCACTAAACATCTCAACAAATTTCCCAAACTCTAGTTAACAACTTTTGTCTATCCATTAATTTGTGGATGAAAAGTAGAACTAAACTTCAAATCTGTCTTCATCTTCTTCCAAAGTGTTCTCCAAAAATAACCAACAAACTTAGTGTCTCAGTTTGAAACTATACTCTTAGGTAATCCATGCAATCTCACCACTTCCTTGAAAAATAGGTCTTCTACATGCAACACATCTGATGTCTTCTTACAAGGTATGAAATGAGTCATCTTTTAAAATCTATCCACTGCCACAAATAAAGAATCATTCCCTCTTGATGTCTTAGGAAATCCAAGTGCAAAATCCATGCTTATATCCTCCTAAGGTCTTACCAATACTATCAGAAGTTTATACAATCCCACATTATGACTACTACCTTTTGCAACTTGACAAACTCTACAACTCTACACATATCTCTTAACATCCTTATGAATCTGAGGCCAAAAGTACTGCTCACTCACCAATGCAACTATTTTGTCAATGCCAAAATGTCTGGCTAAACCTCCACCGTGTTTCTCTTTTATCAGGTTCTCTCTCATGGAACTCTTAGGTATGCACAACTAAACTCCCCTAAATAACATTCCATCCTAAATGAAATAATCCAACCATTTCCTCCTATCAACCATAACCGGTTCTCTACATGCTTTCCAATATTCTGCAAAATCTGGGTCTTCATCATACAAGGTCTTCAAATCTTCAAAACCTAATACTATCATTCTCATCTATGTCAGAAAATTCCTTCTCCTACTCAATGCATCAGAAAATTTGTTAGATTTTCCACTTCTATGCTTTAACATAAAGGTGTAACTCTACAATAATTCTACCCATCTCATATGTCTCTAATTCAACTTACTCTGACTGTTCAAATACTACAAAGCTTGATGATCTGTATACAACACAAACTCCTTAGGCAACAAGTAGTGTCTCTATTTCTTCAAGGCTTGAACTATGGCATAAAATTCCTGATCATACACTGAATATCTCTTTCGGGCATTATTCAATATCTCACTTAAATAGGCTACTTCTCTCTCTTCTTGACTCAATACTGCTCCTATTGTTGTTCCACTTGCATCATAATCCACTTGAAATACTTTATTGAAATCCAGTATAGCTAACATAGGCTGCTTAGGCACTTTCTGCTTCAACAGTTCAAAATTTTTGTTTACTCTGGTGGTCCACTTGAATTTCTTCTGATCTCCTCTCATGGTCTCAGTCATGGGGTTACAAACTGAACTGAAATTTCTGATAAACTTCCAGTAAAAACAAGCCAATCCATGAAATGATCTTACTTCTCCAATGCTTTCCGGTGTAGGCCACTCAATAATGGCTTTCACTTTCTTAGGGTCCATCTTCAAACCATCCTCAGATATCACAAATCCTAAATAGACTAACTCATCCTTCATGAAAGTACACTTCTTGATATTGATCAACAACTTTTCTTCTCTCAATCTTTGCCAAACTTGTCTTAATTGCAACAAATGCTCCTCTTTTGTCTTGCTGAAAATTAGAATGTCATCTAAATACACAATAACAAACTTACCCAATAATTTCTTCAATACCTCATTCATCAGCCTCATGAAAGTACTTGGTGCATTAGTCAATCCAAAAGGCATCACCAACCATTCATACAGTCCTTCATTTGTCTTAAATGTTGTCTTTCACTTATCACCTTCTCTGATCTTGATCTGATGATATCCACTCTTCAAATCTATCTTTATAAAGTATGTTGCTCCATTCAAACAGTCCATTATGTCATCCATCCTAGGCAAAGGAAACTGGTATTTCACTGTGATCTTGTTTATTGCTCTTTAATCGATATACATCCTCCACTCTCCATTCTTCTTAGGTGCTAATACTGATGGTACTGCACAAGGGCTCATACTCTCCCTCATCAAACCTTTCTTCAACAACTCCTGGACTTGTCTATTCAATACTTCATTCTCTGCCAGTGTCAACCGGTGTGCAACTTTGTTAGGCAAACTAGCTCCGGGAGCCAAGTCCACGCAATGACTAATACTTATTATAGGTGGAAATCCATCAGGTACATTATCTAAAATGATGTCCTCATATTCTGTCAACAAATCTCTTATCTCTTCCGGGTGCTCTTGTTTTAGTTCATGTCTCCAAGTCTTCTTATGAATTAAGGAAAAACACACATTCTCATGTCTTAGTCCATCCATGAATTTCCTTCCATGTACTAAACAAATTCTGGCATTTATATAAACTTCATTCTTCAAAGGTTCCTCCAAAGGCAACAAGGTTTTCTTCATCCCATTGGCCACAATAGTGTATGCATTCTTCCTCCCATCATGTATTGCCTATCTATCAAACTGCCAAGGTCTCCCCAACAAAAGATGACAAATATCCATAGGCATAATATCATGTAGTACCCCTACTTGTTTGAACTCATTAGACTCATATTTTATTATTGTTTACTTTCTGTGGATATATTACCATGATGTGGTTTTCAGACTTATATGACATTATTTCATGCTTTATATGGATATGAGATGCATAACTTATATGCAGTAATTCTGTACTTGTAATGTATGGCATTTTTATGGATTATTGCTATGTACTGACACTTTACTTTATTTATGCAATGTGGAATTATATGTGGTGTGTCTATGAGTGTATTGGATGCAAGGGAACAATTTTGCTTCACTCATTTCAGTGAGACAGGGAACGCCGTGATTCTCCTTCATCGGTGTGTATGTTATGTCTTCTATATAATATATATGCATGTGTGGTTTGGTGATGCAGGATATTGCAAGTACAAGTATAGGGTAGGTACAGGGTATTGTCTTCACTTGGCTTCACAGGTCTGAGCATGCCTTATATTTTCCGATGGAAGTGGAGGAGATAGTAGTTGACCCTATTTTATTCAGTTACACTCGTGTGAGTGTCGTCAGTTGGTCATCCTGTCAGTTTGTTCAGCCTTCGTATTTTTGTCATTTTGATCTTCTTATGAGTCTTTGCTTTGATTTGCTTAGTTGTGTGTTTAGTGGTTTTAATTAATTAATTAAATTTATGGCATTATCTCATAGTTGAATTGTTTATGCATTGAGATTATAAATTTAGTTAATTATAAGAAATTGTTAAATTAAGTTGCAAGCTACATGATATTAGAAATATATTTTTATTAAAGTTTTTGTGGAAAAATAAATTAAATTAAATTGTATTTCTTATTTCCTAGAATTATAAATAAATAAAAGAATAAAAGAATAAATAAATAAAAGAATTAATTAGAATTAAAGTATTGCTTTAATTCTTTATTTAGAAAATTAATTAATTTGCATGAGAAAAGAAAAGAAAGAACAGTGATTTTTAATTATTGCATGTTAGCTTATCTTTTGTTATAAAATTAGAAAAGAAAATAAAATTACTTTTATTCTAAATTTAGGTTTTTTGAGAAAAAGCTATTGAACCTAGAATTTTAGTTTAAAATAGGGGAATAGGTCTTTATTTTAGTTACACAGGAAATAGGTCAAGGATTTAGGTGAGAAAATTTATTGGAAGCTTATTGAAAAGATTAGGGCTCTTCTATAGATTTCTTCCAGGAAAGCTGTACCAGGTTGGGTGGCTTCTTTAGATTATTGTTTTAAGAAAATATTTGTGTTTCTTCTATCTTCTGAATGATATGTGTGTTAAGATGATTGTCATATCTTGTTTGATTAATTCGGTTCTTAGCTAAATTCCATACCCGATGTTAATTTCTTGTTTAAAGGAAAGATGTTATTTCTAAGTGTTGTGGATTAAATTTTGAGAAAATTGGGAAAATTATTATGGTAGATTTTGCCAAGATTTTTACTGTGTATGGAAATTGCATGTTTTGGGAGAAAATGGATTTTACTAGATAAAATATTTCTTTGGTTTGGCATTGGATTTGATATTTTTCTATGGCTGTCCTTAGTATATTGGTGTGTTTCTATATTTAGTTATAAAAAAAAAAAATTGTTTAGGAATTAAATTTAGTAGTATATCAAGTTTATGGGAAAATCTGTATTAATTAATTTATATTAATTAGATTTCCTAGAAATAAATCTTTAAAAAAATAGAATTTAAGAATTGTTGGGTTGTTGAAATTTTAATATTTTAAGCTATTTAAATTTAACGTTATTAAATGAAAAAAAAAAATTATAATAATAAATTAAAAAAAAAAAATTGTTTGTGTTGTGTGGGGAGGCATTGCCTCTACCCACATAGCAGCAGGTAGCGGCTGCTACCATAAGGTAGCAGCGCTACCCAAAGGTAGCAACTGCTACTGTATGGTAGCAATGCTACCATAGGGTAGCGATAGTTTAGGATAAATTAAGTTTTTAATTTTTATTTGTTTTTTTAATAATTTTTTTTAGAATTAAAATAATAATAATAATAATAATAATAAGATTGTGTTATTATATATTTATATATATATATATATATATATATATATATATATATATATATATATATATATATATATATATATATATATAGTTGTTTTTTTTGCTTATTTTAATTTAAGGTAATTTCTTTATGCTATGGATTTAAATGGTTTCTTTGTAAAATATAAATGTGGGAATTTGGTAGTTGAAGATTTTTGTTTATATATATAATTAATTGAGAATTTAGTTATTTCAGGAAAAGCTTATAATTCAAGATTCCATATTTATGTTTCTAAACACATTAGGAGATTAATTCATATGTGAATTTATTTAACTTTATTCGACAAATGATAAGTTTGATTTCTTTGTATTAAAATAGTTGTAAATTCTTATTATCTAGAAATTCTTAAATTGCAAATTATTTATGCTTTTGGCTGTTTTAAGAAAAGATTATCTATATTAGGATCTTGTGTAAATGGTGTTTGCAATCAAGCTTAATTTCATTGCAATTCTGGTTGAATTGTCATTGTGTCCTATGTTATTATTTCTCCTTGGTCAGGTGTTGTTGTATAACCTTGTTGATGTGAACCATTGTTTGTTTTGTCCAAATGGTCAATCTTGGGTTAGTGATTGTGTATCCTTCACCTATGCTTTGTCAGGATTAGTTGTGGCTGTTTGTTTCACCATAGAGTTCTCATAGAGAGACCTTTCCTATTAGTGTCCTGTGAGAGAGAGTGGCTTTGGAACGGGGCCGTGCCCGAAGTGGATGACAGGATAACCCATCAAAAGTCAGTTAAAAAGTGATAACCTAATAATATATTGGGGGGGAGTAAGATAAATATTAATTAAGATAATGTACCTCGTGCATAGGTGTAGTGCTAGTACAGGGCTCATAATGCTACGAGATGGCCTGGAATGGAAAAATTACCACCTTGTCTTCACGAAAGGATTGGTAGGGTTTGCATGAGATAGTTGGAACCAGAGGCTCGGGAGAGGTTACCAGGAGAAACCCAGGATGGGGGTCAGGACCTATGGAGGTTGTACCATGGTATCCATTGTAAGACATGCGATGATACTCTCTCCTTAGAGTGACTTGTGTTTTGTGAGTTGAGTTACATGGATGTTTGTGGAGTCTTGTAGTCCTTTCATACTTGTCTTACTTTGCTTTCTTGAGGGTTTTCTACTATCTCCTAGCACGGTGGGGTGGTTCCATTTCAGGATCACATGGTTGGGTGGTAGTGCCACTTCCCATCGGATGTTCTGGATTGTATCTTCAGGCGAGGAAAGGCTTCGCTGGTGTTTCTTGGTTCGTGGTTCATGTACCAGCTCTTGTTCGAGATCATTGTTCAGTTGAGATCTTGTGGTCATTGTATCAGACTTTTATGTAACCTTGATATTGTAACTTTGTAATATGTGGCATTATTGGAAGCCATGTATTTATGGATATTGTAATAGTATATCAGTGGAATGTATGTTATTTCAGTTACTTTGATCTTATGTTAAAATGTTTTATGGAAGTTGGATACATTGAAATACTTTCATTTCTTCATTATGGAATTTAGATGTATGTGTAGTTTTTGACTTAAGCATTTAATTTGTCTAGTTAAATGGACAATTGGATTAACTATGGTGTTAATATAATCTACGAATTAATCTTTGTTGGTAACCCTTAGGAATTAATATGTTAGACTTCCGCTATGTTATTAAACGTGCAATGGTTGTAGCTAATGCACTTAGTCTTTAAAAAAAAATTTATTTCACCCTTTAGTTGCCTAGTTGTGATGTTTAGGGTTCCTGGCGGGGCATTACATATCACACAAAACTTCATCATGATAATTCCCAATTTTCAATTTCACCAAACATTGTTTACTTACTAACAACTTATGTTCATCTTGAAGCCATGCTATCTAGTAAGGCTTAGGGTGTTTCAATCTCTCCAATTTCAACTTATTCACCATCTCTTCTGAAACAAGATTATCTGAACTACCACTATCAATAAAATTTTTACAACACTTACCGAATACCTTGTTGTCTTCAAAATCTGATTCCCTTTAACATCCTTAAAATAATATGATTAAACTTGGTGCAGAAGAGACATCAAAGATAAGGAAATTCTCAAGACAACATATGACAAGGTTTGATTGAACCTTCTACACTTCGGACTTACTTAGAGCCCAGGTGGGTATACCTTTGTGAATTGAATTCACACTTTCAAACATAAACCCATAGAAAACCAGTCCAGAAAACCAGTGGATTTATTCACCTTGAAATCAACTGAAAACAAAGAATGGAAATTATACTTAAATTCAACATTTCGATTAACAAAACATGCAATAAAAAACTTCAATCAATACCAGTGCCTTATCCAAGGTCACAGAGTCATCTAAACTCAGATAATTCTCCTCAAACAAAACATCTTTATGCGTCCCATTGGCTTGGTTTCTATTAATCCTTGTATATGCCTGACACCTACAAGAATTTATGCATTCCAAATTAAGCTATGATGATCAAAATTCAAAGTCTCTTCCAAAGAGTTTACTGGTATGAGTGATCCCCGCATCTTTAATTTCCCTCCTAAAGAGAAAAGCTAGCGAACACTTCTACTAAAATTGCTTTGCAATTCCATTCAAACAGAACAACCCTAGATTATTCAGAATGAAAATAGTAAACAAATTTGTAAACACACTTGAAGACAACACAAAGCTTCACTCAAAAGCGATGGTCTATATATTGATATTTAGTTCAAGAAATATTAGAAGAAATTTTGAATATTCTCCATTAGACTTAGAAAAGCTCAGATAAATTTCTGCAGCGTTTTCTTACAATTCTTTGCGATCCTTTTTCCTCTCGTCCTAGTATCCATTTATAACAACATGGATGCACAAAGCTTCGGACTTCTCGAGGAGAGTTTGTTACAATCATTTCTTTCAAAATAAAGAGGTTACAAGCTTTTCGCAAAAGCAGTTACAAGCTCTTTTCGGCCTCTGCAGTTTCTTCAACAAGCTATTCAGTTGCAACCTCTTCTACCTTTTTAGGGGCACTCTCCAACTGTTCTGGATCATGGGTGGCATATTTAGTTGTCCACTCACCATACACCTCTTCTATTGGCCATGAGAAATTAATCACTTTATCCTTGGTCTTAGTCAACCTTTTCCAAGAATTTCTCATTTTGTTGACTTCTGAATTGAGAAAACCATAATCTGACTTAATTTTCTCTATCTCTTGTATTGTCAAAACAAAGAAAGAAGCATCATCTAGATCAATAATTCCTTTAACTCTTGCTGACAATTTAGCTTCTATCTCCTTAAGCCACATTTGTTTGTCTTCTAATTGATCCGGGCTAGCAAAAACTCCTGGGAGCAACTCAAAAACTTGATCAGCGTACTCCTTTTTGCACAAACTAACCTTCCTATCCATATTTTCCACCTCTGCTGCTAATTGTACTAAGAATTTAGTGACATCAGAAGTGGATTTGATGATGGGATTGGCCCTTGCTTCATCATAGGATACACACATAAACTCTAAATCTTGCTCCCTAGGCCTCCATTTGTCAAAATTTTTTTAAAAATGGCCTTGTCTCTCCTGAGCTCATTCCATATATCCATAATTTTACCTACATTGTTGTAGAGAAATGAGGCATTTATTGTATCTGCAAAACTGGAAATTGTAGCCCTTACTCTCTCCTCATACTTCTTTTCATATAAGGCCTGAGCCTATTTCAAGTTTTCTAATTCTTGAGGAGTAATTTCAACCATTTGAGAACTGGAGGGTGCTGGAGATGGTGGAAACTCAATGATAGGGCTAGTAGGTGGAGGTCTTGCAGGAGAAGAGGAGATCATCAGTGTTGAAGACTCACCTTGATGGTATTGTCCAGTCAACTGGCTCTGCAGCTTGGCAATGATGCTATCCTTACCTCTTACCTCCTCCTTGGCATTGTTATAGGCCTTCAAAACTGTTTCCAACTTAACTTGGAGGGCCTCTTTCTCTTTGGATTCCTTCTCTGCTACTACAAAACTAAATTTTGCAGTCTCTAACATAGTGCTAGCAGCCTCCACTACCCCTGTACTCTATACTCTCTTCACCATCATCCCACCAAGGTAACTTGACCCTAGGGTGTCTTTGCTTTTCTTACTCTCATTTCTCTTGAGAGACCACATGACGAGTGCAGCATTGTCCTTATTGAAAGTAATCCCCTCCATGGGTTTAGTCTCTTTTCTCACTGCATCTAGTACCAGGGCATCTGCTATATCCCATTCGGGTAAGATAAGCACTCCAGCTTGTGCTACCATATCTCTTCCCTACTCAGGGGTGATGGTTTTGAATTCTTCCATCATCTCTTGCTTTATTTCCTCTTCTACCAGGGCTGGATCTTTATTGGGCTGCTCAACCTTTCTCTTTTCACATCTAGCATTATATTTATCTATGTACTATTTCCATATAAACTGCATAAATGCTTCTGATGTGACAAAATTGTTATTAGCTAAGAAGGCATTACTTGCCTGCTTTATCTCAGGATCCCACTCCTGGCCTTTGAGTTCAATGGTAGTGATATCCATTTCAGCAGCAATGGGTTCTTCTGGCATTCCTTCCTCCACTTCATCATAAGTGTAGGCAATTTCCCCTAGACTACCTAACTGTAGGAGTTGCTCAGTTGCTGCTTGCTCATTTCCTATATGGATAGGGGATTGGGATGAGGAATACAAAGGTGTATTTGATTGTACTTCTTTCCCCACCCTTTGCTTCTTTGGGCTTTCTTGGATGTCAATGACATCTTGTATCTTCCTCTTTCCATTGGAGGTAGAGGGCTCCCCTGTTGTAGGCATCATCACAATATAACTGGATTTCTTATGCAATGTATAATCACCAAGAGGGATTACTTTGCTGGAAGCTGACCTACTTAAGATCATTCTTGCCTTTTCAGGGTTGCCTTTGATTACATCTTCCCTCTTCTCCTTCAGAGTCTGCATCAAATCTTCAAAGAAAACGATCAAAAACTTTATTTTCTCCTCCAATGGGAAAAAGCTAGACAATGGGTCATAGCTGACATCAAACTGATGCACAAAATCCAAGGCTTTCTTATAAGCCACCCACTTCTCTTTCCTCAGCTCCTGCTCATCTAGATCAAACTCATTTCTGATGAGGTCTTCAGGGAATTGGAATTGATGAGGCCTACCTCTGCATGCTGCCTTCTTTCTAAACATACCATTGAAGAAGTCTTCTGGATCAACACACCTGGACACTGCAGTGGATAAATGATAAGGCTTGAGGAAATCCTTAAAGCAATTCCAACCTCCTTTTGTTATTACAAATTGGTGGGCTATGGTAGCTGCAGGGAAAATAGTCCCTTTACCCCTACCTGTCAACTCTTCCTCTTGTAAACCACCAATTTGTCTAAGGATCTCTACAATTCCCACTTTGAGAGGGACCTGGTAAGGTAGCAAAAATGGGGTGCCTCTGAAACCAAACACTCTGAAAACTGTTGAGACTGGATACAAGTAAATGTCACCCCAGTTATGAACAATTTTTATGTTCTCTACGAATTCTTTTGGTCTTATGAATTCCAGAAGAACTTTGGGGATTCTTGGGTTCTTAGAGCAGAGGAGAGTCCTTATCTTGGATGCAAAATATTTATCAAACTTCAAAAAACTGGCATCCTCTCTATCCCATGACAACACAGTACTCCATAATTGTACCGACATTTTTTCTCCTTTCTCCTTGACAAGGTCTAGTCCACTGGCAAAGTAATCACCACCTTTGAAGAGAAAAAGATGCATCAGGAGTGAGTACCATCCGAAAGGCCTATCCACCTTTCCATTCTTGATTCCTGTTAACCCTCCATGAATAGCATCAGCAATGAAAGAGGCATAATCAAATGTAATTGCAAGAGAAGGATTCAAAATCTGAGCAATCATTAACAGGTAATGATTTGGCATATTTGCTTCAGCATCTTCTCCCAAAACTTGGCAAAGTGCCCAATACATTCCTTTAGCCCTCAGAGTGAACATACTTAATGAAAAGGGCTCTTGTGTGTTGGGTCCTACAACTGTTAACCCTCCTATCTTCACAAAAAACTCCTTGAGAGGCCCGTTCCTGAGATGACTCCTCTGTGCACTGTAAATTTGGGCTAATGATGTGAAATTTATAGGTTCTAGAAAATTGGTGAGCTCATTAAGCCCAAAAGCTTTCCTGAATTCTTCAGCATTAATCTCAACAAGGGTTTTCCCATTTATATCCTGAATGCATCTTGTGACTGGATCATAGTTGAGCGCAATTTGGGTCAACAGATCTATGTCCATAAATACCCCTGGGACTACTAATTTCCCGACATCTAATTCCCAGATACTGTTTTGCGGGGTAGGAGAATTTCTCATTCTGAATCCAATTTTAAACAACCCCAACCCAGACAATCCAACCTGTGGGTCTCTCAACCAGTTACTGTTGTCATATAGTCCTTCTCCTATCTTTAAATGGGGAGCCTTGGGCACTAATTCTTTTTCTTTTGACGTCTGATTAGTTGACAACATCAACTATTCTAAAAAATCATCATAGACACTCCTTTCTGAATAGTTAACTTTGCCAGAAAATTCTCTTTTAGGAGCCATTTAGAAAATGTAAGAAATGAATACCACTATTAAACAATTCTGTGACGAATCAATTATCTTATCTAAAACACTACACAAGAATTGCTACACAAGAATACGAGAGAACCTGTTCTTCGCTTGAAGGAATTTGCTCTGCAACTGAACCGACTTTCTCTATACCTGAAGAAAATAACTCTGCATCCGCTCTTCTGCAAAATTCTTTAAAAGATATCTTCACCCGGTTGATAGGAAATCAAATATTGTACTCAGGGCCTTAACTACAACATTGATTCCACATGCTTCAGCCATCCCTTCAAAATTGAATTCATACGAGAATTCGTATTTTTTGCTCCAATGGGTCACAACGTTCCTACAAGTGTTTCATTTTGCTCTTTTGCAACTTCACAAAGCATAGCTATCGGGCAACTTGGTCCTGCGAAATAGCACCGATCGTCCGATCAAAAGAAACTTGAGCGAGCATTAGATTAACTAACAACTTTGGCTCCGTGCCGGGTCCTGCTTCTCTATTGGCTATATGATACCATGTGGTGCCCAACCTTTGGCCTTGGAATTTCCTTCGCATTCGACTTAACGCTTGCTGTGTGTCTTTCCTTTATACTGCCGGTTCCACCTTGGCGGGCCCACACTTTCTTCTTAGACCACATGTCGCCGGACACGTGGACGGCTCTCATTCACTCTCGCTATTTTGCGGGGTATAAAGAATGAGCATCTTACACTTGCAAAATAGCGCGGGCCGTCAAATCATCTTTTAAGTTGATTGGCATTTAACCATCTGAAAAGGCTTTCGGGAGGGGTGGGCCCACTGACTCACTGTGAACACATGGCATCCAGTCACCTTCGGAGCTGACTTGTCACTTTTTTATACGCCGAAAGAAAACCATGGGGCCCCAACAAACGCTTAACAGTTGTATCCTCTAGGGCCACCATCATGACACGTGGATGACTCTCATTCACTCTCACTATTTCGCGGGGTATAAAGAATGAGCATCTTACCCTTGCGAAATAGCGTGGGCCGTCGGATCATCTTTTAAGTTGATCGACATTTAACCGTCTGAAAAGGCTTTCGAGAGGGGTGGGCCCGCTGACTCATTGTGAACACCTAGCATCCAGTCACCTTTGGAGCTGACTTGTCACTTTGTTATACGCTGAAAGAAAACCACGGGGCCCCAACAAACACTTAACAACTATATCCTCCAGGTCATCTCCTAATTGCAACCTGACTCACCTCTGGGGCCCGCCTTTTAGCCTTTAATCCTGACCCGCTGACTGTTGTAACTTACACCGCGTGTCGCTATTTTACTCGCTATCATCAACCAGCTGGACCATCTATGTGGTATGCCATGTCATTTTTGCAACTTTGCTAGTTTTAAATTAGGCGCAACTTTGCCTAGCGAAATAACGCGAGCCGTGGATCCACCCGCGAGATACGCACTAGTTACTGGGCCCGACAACTTTAAGAGAAAAATATATAAGGCATAAATTTTTCGATTAATTAACATAACCACCTAGGCAAACAACAAGGGGGGACACTTCCTACGACCCCATGACCCATTACTTGAGTGAATAAAGTAACGAACGATTAGAAACCAGAGGGTTTAAAACAAACACAAGAGGATCTAAAATCAAAAACCCTTAAACCTTTGAGGTCTAAAACAAAGTTGAAGCATTTGAAACTGCACCCTATTCAAAATTTCAACAAACCATAGCCAATCATGGGAAAAGAAAAGCCCATTTTTAATCAGTGATAACATACCTTACATCTACTCTTGAACAAATTCTTCCTCTGCAAGGGCTCTTCATCTCCTCTAGTATGACACAAAGCTCTCCTTATCATCAACAATTCTCCATCTTCCAGTTTATTGTCTGATCCGGTGAGGTTTTCTTCCACCACTGCTTCTCTTCTGGTAGCCTCTGTCTTCTTACACTCAAATGGACGGTGTCCTTCTCCTCAATACTTAAAGAAAGTTCCTCTAAATGTCCTCTTGTCTTGTCTTCCAAAGTTCTTATTCCGGTAACCATCCAGTTCTCTCCTCTATAGAAATTTATATCATCCTTCCGGTATGAATTACCTTCTTTTCTCACTTCCTTGTCCTTATTCTAATTTGTACTGGTTCCTCTTCCTCTAGTATATCCTCTTCCTCCTTGAAATCTTCCTTCAGTAAACCTTCCACCTCTACCTCTCTGTCTCTACTCATGTCTTTTGTTCAATTTATCTTCAACCTTTTGGGTATACTGGTAAGCCTCTTCAACACTCTCCAATTTGATCATACTGAGTTCATCTTGTATAGACATCTGCAATCCATTCAAATATCTTTCAACCTATTCAACTTCATCATCAACATGTCCGGATCTGATGTTCAACTTGTAAAATGCTTTGGTGACTCCTTCACACTAGATTCCTTCTATCTCAGATTTTGCAACTTTTGAAACAAATCCACTTGATAATTCATTGACACAAACTTTGATTTCAACTTAGAAATCATTTGATCCCATATCTTAATCTTTTCTTTAGTTCTTATTTGTCTATCAACTTGCAAATCATGCTCCCACAAAAGAGATGCATGACCCTTCAACCAGGTACATGCATATTTCACCTTCCTCTCTTTTGCAATGTTTTCAAAATCGAAATCCTTCTCCATTTCCAAGATCCAATCCATCAATTCGTCCAAATATACCTTCCCGTCATATTCCGGTGGGGTAAAATGAGGTTTAATATTTGCCCTAATCAAAACCCATAAAAACCTTTCTTCATCCGGATCAACTGCCAATAGGTTTACTTATTCTATTGGGTCTTCTTCTTCTTCATATTCACTCACATCTTTAATGTGTCAGCCTCTTCTCTAGGCTGTCTCCACGTCTTCTAAACTGGGTTGCTATTCTTCGCAACATCTCCATCACAACAAGGTTTTCATTCCCATGTGCTCCACCATTCCTAGTTCCTCTTTGTGCCATCGATTCATGCTAGTCCTCTACAATTGTAGGTCGGATTTGCAATCAGCCACCCTACAACAAGAAATTCAGGACACATTGCCTCCAGAATGAAACTTCGCTCTGATACCACTTAAAGAAGCCATCGGTGAGGAGGGACCTCAAAGAGATCAATCCAGACCGGTCAGCAAGAGTAAGCACAATAGAAAAACAAAGATATGATGGAGGCAATGGAAAACAGATTGATTTATTGCATGAAATTTGATTACATGTAACTAGTAACAACCGGGTTACAACATATTAGCTCACAGGCCTAGTAGAATAGGTCACAACTGGGACCTTGAATTGAAAGATCTATCTTCTATGCATAGTTTAGCTACTTGATTCTCTCCTTGATTACTTTATAATGCATAATTTCAAATATATATATATATATTGATCCAAAGGATCCAATCAACCCAAAGGGGATCGAAACTCGAAGAACAAGACCTAACGTGCAAAATAAACAAGGTCGACCTCTACCAAGAGATTCCTTTGGAAAATACAAAGGATGAAATGTAGATTGTGGGAAAAGGTCGGCCACACATGAAGGAACATTTAAATCAATGCCTAAGGCTCAACAAGCTTTGGAATGGGTTCTAGAAGATCACCAGAATAGGTCCAGGCAACTGGTAATAGAGAACTGTCAATTCAGTAACAAGAAACTATCATGGAAACTGGTAGTGATATCTTTCTAGAAAGTGATCCAAATGCGATGCAGTCTGAAAGGAAGAGATATGATCAAGTCTTCAAGTAGAATCCAAATACATAGGGTTTGGTGAAGCAAAACCGGGACACACAGAAAGGAAAATTGAAACTACAAATAAAAATCAAAACATAAAGGAAAATGTTTTTGGTTGATGCAAGATTGTTGTGAACTGGGGATGCTCCTGCATCTGAATTAAAGTCACTATTTTATTGTTCAAAAACCCCCAACCTCAAACACATCCTTATCATGTATATCTTTAAGACACACCTAGTTTGATGTTAAAATAAAATTAAAGGGTGTGAGTTATTACATTAACGACCTCACCCACCACTATAGGTCTCCATGTACATAGGAAAGTGTCCAAGGGGACATAGTGGGTTGAAATTATTTAGTGCTTTTAGGCTATGTCAAATGACAATTGTAATTTTCATGAGGAGATAAATTTTAGCATTAATTATATGAAAAAATTGATAAATTTTCCATCTTGGTATCCTCTCGAGGAAGGGGAAGAGTCATGCATAGATATGTCTTGGTGGTAGGAAAAAAGAATGGGGAAAGACACCTAGTTAGGCACTCACTTTGGAAAATTGAAGAGATGCTACTTTACATGCCCTTGTAGGGAAGTTGAAGAATCATATAATTCACTATGTTTTTCTTTTCTTGATAGCCATGTGTTGTTCATCAAGAGGAGGCATGGTATTTCCAAGAGGCAGTAGAGAACTATAAATTTAAGCTCAAGCTAGTTGTTTCATCATCCAAAGTTGAGTGGATCATCTAGAGTAGAGTGGATCATTTAGAGTTGAGTGATCATTTGAAGTTGAAAATAATTCTCCTTCATTTGAGAGTTGAGTAACTTATTTCTAGCTTGTAGGTCTTGTAAAGCTCACATGGCTAATGATTTGTAATGTTTGAATATTGTATTGTCATTTATTAAAGAAATAAAAATCAATTATTTCTTTTCTTTTATTTTTTGCAATATTTTTCGTTGTTATGCAATTTGTAAATGTTGGGTGGAGTAACCCTTCATTAGTGGTATTGGAGCATGTGTTAGGGTGTGTAAGGGGAATACCCTACATCATAAATTGTTTGTTTATTTTGTGCAATGGGAAATTTTTCATGTTGATGTGCTACTCATTGTGTTTTACCCAAATTATAAAGTTTCCCATGATTACTTCAACGTTCACATGACATAACCAATGTGTTGGTGCTACCATTGCAACCTTGAAAAATATGAGTTTACAAAGAGATTCATAGTGGGATTTGATATGCTCTTAAATCCCAATAAATGTAGTTGCATATACATCTAATTCTTGTGCCACTGATGAATCTATGTTTTGTCTCTTTTTATAACCTTTTATCAGACTTTAGTTAAGACCTTTATGTTGATATGTTGAAGACTTTGATCTTAGTTTGACACTTTCCATCCTGTGGGACAACTATGAGCATTGTGATATTTATTTTTATTGAGTGATAATATAATATATAAACACTTAAAGTTATATGTGAAATGTGATGGGATTGAGTATTTAGTATCATATGCAATGTTTTGTATACTAACATTTTGTGCACCATTCCAACCATTCTTACTAAAGTAGTTCCTACAACCAAGATTGTGTAAGTTCCTGTTGTGATAGGCAAAATCTAGTTTGAATGAGCAAACAATGGTTTTGTTATTTAGAACCATTTAAGAGACATGTTATTCAAGACTTCTTCAAGTGCACATCCATCTATCTTAAACATTTAATGTTCTTTTATGCCATTGCAAATGGATATTTATACCTTGAATATGGTTAAGTGGTATAGCCTTATTAGGACTCTAAGTTTTTTATGTTTGTCTGTGTTGTCAATAAATATCCTCCTAGATGAAAGGAATTAGTGAAAAGTGCACCAATATGTGGTACCAAAAGAGGGTCTTAAGATGCAACTTTTTCCTAAAATCAACAAATTCTGAACTTTGATAGGAAATTGAAGATAGTTACACTCAAAATTGGACAATGCAACAAGAACAAGAGTTGTGGTGCTTTGAATCTACTTTTTAAACCACTAATTTATTTTGAAAATGGTGGAGATTAAGGCTTTAAAAAGGGGGGACACACAAGTGATTCTATTTTATCCAAAAATATAACATAGCGTCTATTATGGCTCCCTAAAATGTCCACTTTTTAAAGAATTTTGAAAATTGCTCTAGAGAGAAATTAGATAGCACCTAGTAGTTTGCCAAAACAATTTGCTCATTTTTTAATGAAGATATTATTTTTAACTAATTTTCGAAGTGGACACATCGTAAAAAATATAAATTTGAGCGTACTCCCCCTTAAAATTATTCAAAACTAATTTTTTTATTTTTTTTCAATACGTGTAGAATGGATTCTAGTTTCTAAAAATGTAATTTATCTAAAAAATGAATGAGTAAAAAACTATACCCAACATAGTATAGGTTCATTTTTGATAAAAATCCAGACACACTAATAAAAGAAATTAAATATAAAAAACTTAACAAAATCAAAACATGAAAAAAATATATGGCTAGATAGCTAAGAGAGAGCTTAACGTTATTGTGGTATTTTTTTATTTGCATTGAGACATGTGAACACCTAATGGATAGCATGACCAAAAATACATGAAATTTTCTTCTTTCCATAAGAAAAAATCATTAACATGAAATGGTCATCTAACCCTTTGGGTTTCATTGTCAAGGAAAATCCAACCCAAAGGGTTGGTATTTCCCAATGTAAAACATTTGGCAAGCACCGAATATGGTTCTTGCCAAATGTTCTACATTAGGAAATTCTCTCTCTCTCTCTCTCTCTCTCTCTCTCTCTCTCTCTCTCTCTCTCTCTCTCTCTCTCTCTCCCAATTTGATTAAATATTTTGAACTCAAGTTAAATCCAGTCTTCAAGCAAGAATATATACATGAAATATAACATTTAAGTATAAGTCTTATACTCTAAGTTATATTTCATGTGTATACTGGTAGGACATTTGAGAGTGATTTAAGATCTCTAGGAGTTCTAATGTAGATTCTAGGTTTTAGAAGATCACATTAAATTTTAGGCTTAGTCAAATTTCAGTAATCACCATGCTCCTATCAGTATTCTCTTGTACTTAGTCAAATTTAAATAATCAACATGCTCCTATCAATATTCTCTCTTTCTATCTAACTCACTCTCTTTATCTCCCCTAAACTCTAGATCTATCTCTCTCTGTCTCTTCTCTCTCCCCTCTCTAGGTCTCTCCCACCCTTTCTCCCTCTCTACCTCACATTCCCTCCTTACCCACATCTCTATCCCTTCATCCCCCCTCTCTCTCTTCCTCCCTCCATCTTTACCTCTCTACCTCTCCCTCCCCATATCATTACCTTCCTCTCTCATTAGCCCCATATCTATCTCCCTTCCCCATTCTTTTTATTCTCTCTTCCTCCCTTATTCTCTCTCTTCATTGTTTAGGTCGTCACCTCTCCCTCTCACCCTCTCTCTCCCCTCTTTAAGTTTCTACTTCCCTTATTCTCCACCTATCTACCTCTACATCCATGTCTCATTACCTACCTCTATCTACCTCACCCCTTTCTCTTGCCATCTAGGTCTCTTACCTCTCTTTCCCCTCTAGGTCTCTCACCTATTTATCTATCCCCTCTCTAGTTCTCTCCCTCACTTTCCTCTTCTCTCTCCCTCCCCCCTATCCATTTATGATCTCTCCCTTTCTATTCTCTCTCCTCACCTCTCTATCTCCTCCTTCCCTAGGTATCTCACTCCCTACATGTCTTCCTCTCCCACCATCCCCACTTAATCCTCTATTTGTTCTTCCATCTCTCCTCTTATCCCTCCCTCCCCTCTCTAGGTCACCCACTTACATTCTTCCCCTCCCTTCTTACTCCCATCTCTCTCCCTTCCCCACTGACTCTTATTCTCTCTCTCCATTACCTAGGTTATCACCTCTCTCTCTCTCTCTCTCTCTCTCTCTCTCTCTCTCTCTCTCTCTCTCTCTCTCTCTCTCTGTTTCTCCCCCTCCCTCTCCATATCTCATTACCTACCTCTATCTATCCCCTTCAATATATCTCACCCCTTTCTCTCCCCATATAGGTGTCTCACCTATCTCTCCCTCTCTAGGTACCTCACATCTCTATCTACCTCCTCTCTAGTTCTCTCCCTCCCTCTTCACTTCATAATATTATAAAGAATTTACAAAAGTAATGTGTAGATCTGTATCATATGTTTACCTATATATATGGGTTCAACTAAATCACATTATTGTTTGATCTATTCAATCTTGCTACTATGCCTATTCATAAGATTAGAAAGCATTATCAAAAGTATTATCTAAAAGAGTTTCAAGTATCCTCACAAGAAAAGAAGGAAACATAGAGTGTAGAGGAATCTTAAAATTGTAAAAACCATAAATAGTTCTTAAAACTTCGGTTCAAATAGTAACTCTTTCTCTTCCAAGAAATGAATTTCTATTCTAAGAAAAATCTATTGAGTTGAGTTGTAGAAACAACTTTTCATGTGTGTTTGAGATTCTTGTAAAACTCTTTCTAGGTTTTTTTCTTTGCCATCTAACCTTTGTAGAATATTTTGAAATTTTGAAAATTTTCCAAGGTATATGAAAGATATGACCATTTTAACGATGTCCCATCTATTGCAAATTACCAAATGAAGTTGTGAATTTATTTATATGGATTAAGTAAATTTAATGATATTTATCAATATTTATGAGTTTATAATGATGATTAAGAGTAAATCTATCTATTAACCTTTCATTAGAGTCCAGGGAATGGTTCTATAATTACAAATCAACAATGAGGAAGTAATACCCTTGGTTCCTATAACACCTAATAGTGAGTCCATATAGGGAACATGTGAGATATGGAGTCACCTTTGGCATACTATTCAATATATTTTATTACGTTAGAAATTGAATCATTGAACTAATGTCATTATGGAATTCATCTTCTGGACACTTTTTATCTATACTATCAATTGTCCAAATATGATTGTGATATGATTCCAAGAGAATATATGTTTTCATCATTGATTCACACCCATGAGTGCAATTTCTTAGACTAGATTAGAGTCTCCTTCATATAAACTTGTTAATAGATGATTGTATTAGATGTATGTTGCATGGACATATAGGTGTTCTAGCTCAACACAGATCCACTTAGTACCTTGCATTCCATCATGTAAGTTGGTCCTATACTACTATGTATCTTGTTAAGAAGTTTCATGATTCTTCAACAATATCTCCCTTTGGGATTTGAATCAAAATCCAGCTACATACCATGAGATGATCCAATAAACCTTACAAAAGGTAGTTGTCTGACCTTCTATTAGACCAAATGATGTAGCATCCTTGTTTGATTGTATGCATGCAACAAAGAAAAATATCATGTTCTCACAACATGAGTTGTTGCCTTTGGAAGTTCAAAATCAATATAATCCACTCATGATTGAGGTTTTGATTAATAAACATGGATTTTAGCTTACCTTAAGTAATTGATAATGGATCAAGTCTTAACATTTGTATTATAGACTTGTTACATAAGATCAATGTGGATTCCTCTCTTATTCAACTAGATTCTCTCCCTATTCATGGTATTGAAATGTTGGTAGATAGTCATTAGGTACAATCACATTATCTATTACTATAGAATCTATGAGTTTACCCATGCATGATACCCTCACATACAACCTTCTTCTAGGTAGACTATGGATTTTGTTGGCATTGCATGAAGATTGCATTAATGAAGTATAAGTGTTGTCATTGATGTCAATTGTAACTAGTAATGGAGTTGTATTGCAGCCGGTAGTGATGCAATAATGCAACCGATAGTTGAGAAGTGAAGGAAACTGGTATTAAAATTGAAGTAGAGAGATCAACTGGTAACCCTAACCGATGGATCTTGGTGAATCGGATATGTTGATCTATGATCGAATGGTGATCAAAGATAATTATTCCACGTATGCATGATGCACGTGATGAGTTTCAAAGTGGTTTTGGTGAGTAGAGATAACTATTTTATCTTGGGAATGAACAAATGCATAGTGTAAAGTGAATAACATGTGATGAGTTATAGGATCCAATATGCGGTGATCCAGGAGTGGTCAAAGTTGTCTTGAACAATGTGGAGCTAATTGCTATGTAATCCAACGGTCATGTTTGAACCGATATGTTTGTAATCTCTATGAGATCTTAGGTTTTGTGATCTGTTACCAACCTATTGTATTGCTTATAAGGTCGATGAGTTGTTTTGTATAAGTGTTAGCAATTTGGTTAAGTGCGGTAGTGTGATTGATTGTCAAACTAGGAGTATCTGTAGAATGTTTTTAAGGCATATAGGAGCATAAATGGATCTAATTAAGTAGAGTAGTGCTATTACCAGATCAACAAAGACCTTGTTGTTCTCTAACAATTACAACAGTTAATTCCCTTGACCAGGTAAGCTTTAACAGGCTTGGTGCTTTCTAAATCCAATAACCAAGTGATCCAATAGCTTGGATTTGAAATCCTCTATAAAGGTTACTCCTAACAGGGTATTGCCTTTAATAGGGTATTGTAGTCAATCCCTTAACTGGGTGATCCTTAACCGGATATGTTCCTAATAGGGCGAACTTTAGAAGAGTTCAGAATAATTGTGGGTATTCATCCCCACCATGGTTTTTCCCATTTGGGTTTCCACGTCAAAAATCATTGTGTCAAGTGGTGAATGATGTGTGGTTATATGTTTTGATATGGTTGATATGTTTAACTGGTAAAGCCACTTAGATATGTTTAGATGACTAGAAGTGATCTGAAATGAGCTATTACTAATGTTAGTAAAGTGGTTTGATATTTTGGTTAAATGGTATATGGGTTTTAGATCTGTTACACTGTTATATTGGTATTCTAGTCAACCGGTAAACTTGACAGTGCAGTAACAGTTTATGGTATAGTGTCTAAACCGGTTAGTTCACTGATTGATTTATGAGTTGGGTTTAAGTTTGGTGAAAGTTTAGTTTGTTTTCTATCTACTGATTCACCCCCTCCCTCTCAGTAGTTGATTGGATCCTTATTGATTCATCATATCATCAGATTCATGCTATGCATGCAATCCCTTCTACCTTTCACTACACAATAAAATTCATTTAAAATGACAAGTTGTACACAATGGATGGTAATAAACTCTATATAGTGATATTGAAGAATAAGTAGGATGTATATCTTTCCTTAATACTATGACTCTATCTATAACATGATATCCTAGATCAAGGATGATTTATTAAGATGATTAGGTCCTATTAGACTTTACATTCTCCTTTATGGAAGAATATAAAGTCCTCGAATTCGAAACTTAAGCCTTGAAGGAGCCTTGTGTTTCATTGTCCAAGTTACTTATTCTAACACATGTCTTGATGATTACTGGGGCTCTTAGGACTTCAACACTTATGGACCAATTGAATCTAAGAGTGACACTTCTTATATTGGTCAATCTCAATACCCAATAAGGATCCAAATCTTGCAAAAGAGAAGATTGTTATTCTACTACTAATCCTACATTTTATTTGGAAAAGCATTAATATGTTGGTTAAATTAAATATTTTTATAAACATGGATATAATTGACATGGTTTAGGGCATATGGAACAAAGTATTGAGGCTCCTATGAAACCTACATCATACTTTTCTAAAGATTGTTTAAGTTTCCAACATCCTCTAGTGTCTAAATCCACTCCTCCATTGTCTAATGCATCTATGTCTACTTCTTATGAGAAATCAATATTTTCTTTACAAGAGACAAGATTTATTCCCACTCATGGCCTTTCATTTAAACAAGAGAGTATTTTTTATCAAGTGTATGACCATTCTACTAAAGAATGCCAAGCCTTGGAATGCAAAATTCAACAACTTTTTGAAAATGGTTTATTCAAATGACAAGTGATAATGAGTTGCATCTTTTTCCTATCCCTTCTAAATAAAATTTCTTTCTATTATGTTTCTCCTTGCTATGTGAAATTAGTAGTTGTATATGGGAGCTCATTGTCATTCATAGTTGTACAATCGCAAGTGCAATCATTATATTGCTATGGTAACCAACATAATAGACTCTAAGTGTGGTTGTCCTTGTCTCTACACTAGGGGGCATGGAAAACTTGTTTTGAGGCATGTGTCCTTTCTTGAAGATCTTCTCTCCTTTTGTGTGCATTTGTGTTTAAATAGCTCCTTCCTTTGTGAAAATAGGTATCCTTAGACAAGGATCCTCCCCTCTATTTGTCTCTTTTAGAGATGTATATCCTTGATAAGGATCCATTTAAACTTGTTGCAAGATGTTTCCTTTACAATGATCTCTTGCTTGCTTTAATATTTGCATCCTTTATAAGGATCTCCTTCCTAGCTTGGAATGCATGCATTTTTGAAAAGGATATCTCCTTGGTGTTGAAGATGTTTTATCCTTGATATGGGTCTCTATCTTTCTTAAGATATCAAATAGAAATATGTTGACATGCTAAGAGGGGGAACTGAGGCTTCCTTGTTGCTTGTTGTGTTATTTAATGTACCTGATCGGTCTCTATTGTGTTCAATTGGCTAGAACAACTTACCATGTACTCAACACGGTTGAAGTGCTCAAGGGGTAACAAGTTGGCTTAATTGGAGGCTCATTTAAATTATCAACTAGGGACGTATCTAAAAGATGTCACAAGCACTATATGTGTAGTGAAGGGTTTTGAATCCTATTGTTGCATAAAGATAATACATTACCTATAAAATATATTAAAGAAATCAAAAATAACTAACTAATAGTGGTTGGGAGTGGCTTTTGTAGCAACATAGTAGTGGCTGCAAGTGCAGAAATCTTCCTAAAACTAAATAATTCAACAATTATGCAGCTAAAGATGGTTAGAACTAGATTTACTAACCACACTAGCTTCATTATCAACAAGCATAAAGTAATAACAACTATAGATTAACTTAAATTAATATTCTCATGCATATGATCGAAACAACTGAAAATAAAGAGGATTCCATGTTACCTCAAGTGTCCTGCTTGAGTAATGTGGTCCCTCTGTGAGATAACAATATTACTTATGAAACATTCATCAATTTTTTGTCATAACACGTATGTAGAGTAACACAAAAGTAGTTGTAGAGAATATAGATCAAGATAATTTATTCATTCTCATAAATTTGGTAATAATTGAGTACAAAATAAATTAAAGACTAACATAATAACTCCTTTTTCTTCCTTATCAACTAATTATTTACACAGGATAGTAGATCTCTATTTAAACACTAAGGATAAAATTAAACATTAACTATCTTTATTTACTTCTAACTACTTGTAACTCATGTTGAAGACTCAGGTGACTTATTCAATAGAAAGAAAAAAATTAACTATAGGAGTTCACTATAGAGTAAACTCCTTTATTGAACAGTTACAACAGAATATAAATGAAATCATTTCCATCACTCTAGAAGTGATGGTGAATAATAGTAGACTGATTCAAACAACAAATGTATTGCGATGGAACCAAAGTCCGCAAAGACTCTTCTTCTTCTACTTTGACCATTTATTCTCCTGATTGTCCCATGTGCACATGCACATGCATTCAATTACTTTCCTTGGACTAAGGATGACCGGTGCAACAAAACTCTTCATTCATTTGGCTTCATGCTCTTGTGCCATGTTAGTACAAGATAGTAATAAAACACACAAAAACCATTATTCACAATCATTTAGTGCCAAGAATCCATCAAGCACATAATATATGTATTGTTACAATCAATGAACACTGAGAGGGGGGTTGAATCAGTGTTCTACAATTAACAAGCTTCTTAAGTTGATTCTTAAACTACCAGATGTAAATGAATAAAAGAAAAGTGCAGAAATTGAATGCAAACAAGCAAAAAACCATAACACCAGAATTTTTACATGGAAACCTGGAAAGGGAAAAACCATGGTGGGATTGAGACCCACAATATTATAATACTATGATCAGGAGTATAATAATATTACAAGACAAGAACACACATGCATTCAGGCACACTACCTAGAGATCAATGCTCAATTACAAAAGAGGGATACAACCCTGAGAAAGGCTCACTACTTTACAAAGATTACAAATAATAACTGATTGAATGAACTGATGAATAATATCTATAAATGCCAAAATGCAATTCTAGTTAAGAACAAGAGGTCTTCTTCCATTGTTCTATATCACTGCTCTGTCTTGCTTCTCTATCATATACCAAAGCACCAATCCAATGATAGTGCATGTGAAACTACACACCTATGCTCATATAAGCTTCGCACTCACATCTCATACCAAAATGCTCAAATGAATTGGTCTTATATATCTGCATCATCAAATTACCAAACTTAAAAACATGCTTCTTATCCTACTTTATCTTCTTTAGATTTCTCATAAGCTCACTTAGAAGTACTCCGCACAAATCATACAACTTGTCCTCCTTAAGAATTTGATAGGCTGCATATATTGCAGTACCAGAGACTGATTTTTTCATGCTTGATTGATAGACCTTATATCATGTCACCATGGAGGAAAATCTCACATCATACTCAATAATGTCACTTATTGGCATTGATTTGGTGTCATACTGGGAACTGATAACCTCTATCATGGTCATGTTATTCACATTACTTAGACCAAGAAATTCACCAGATGCATTCAAACATGTCATCACTTGGATTGCATTCTTGGTGATTTTGTATGGTTTATCTAGCCATATACATTCATCATGTAACCTCTTTGAGACAATGTGATTTTGAGCATTGTTTCAAATAAAATTGAAAAATAAAGTCATGCCCCAACAAATCGAGGGATGGAGGTAGGATTGCCCCTCGAGAGATTGTTTATGTATGAAAGAAATGAATGATCTCTTGAAAGAAGAGAATAATGGTTAGTCATAAGTGAAGAATGTTTAATGATTATACTTAAAGGGTTGATTGATATCAAATGAAGAAAATCTCTATTGATCGGATCAAATAGATAGCATGATAATGATTGACTTGATGAATAGATAGAAGGATTGATGGGATAGAAGAAATTCTAGCTAGAAGAAATGCAAATGAGAAGTAAAGAATGATTAGTGTGATGAAATATTGCTTTCACAAATGCTAATAGTCAGTGAGAACCTTTTATTTGATATGGCAAAATGGATGTAGTACACCATGGCAAGGAAGGCCAAGGCAACAAGGCAATCCCTTTGTGTAAGACAAACATGTTCATAGACAAGGAATGGTTCAACCATCCTAAGACATACTTGCCCCAGAATGTTATGAAACACTCTACAAACAGAAAAGGAAAAACAAGAAAGACCATGAGCCATCCTGGCTACTCTAAATCACTCAGTAACATCATTGAGAAGCATAGGAACATGATCAAAGATAAATCAGTGAAAAAATAAGATTCACAAATTCAAACAAGTCAAACAGCCATTTTGATATTGTTGTCAAAAGTGATAATGTTTGTTTGGTGGAAGGACGATCATGTTGCTTGGTTTCAGGGAATGCAATACCCCGTCTAAGACAAGACATAGTCGAGTTTTGAGTATACCACACTTTGTATAAAACCCATGATAACGATTGACAAAGGACTGATAATGTTGATGTTGATTGATATGACAAGTTCAATTAGTTTGAATGCTTGGTTGATTGAAAAGTTCATCTATTGATGTGTGATTTGTTAAGTGCAATGTTTTATGTGTTTTCTATCTATCATCTACTCAAATGTCTATGTACAAAAAGGACAGTTTATTGGCAAAATGAAACAAAAGCAATTGTTTTTTGGATTTTTAGGGTTTTGAATTTTTTTATTTTTTTTTAAGACATTTTATGATGTTTTTGGATTATTTCAGGACATTTTTTGAATGTTTTTGTATTATTTCAGGATGTTTTTTCGATGTTTTTGAATGTTTTTATGATTTTACTTCCAGTGTCTAGCAAGGAAAGGAATATGACAAATGGATAAACAAGATTGCTCAAATGTTGGTGGATAGAAGACATAGGCTATTTATTATGGAGACAAAGTGGACTCAACTTCCAAGGGCTATCGTGTGATGTGATAATGGATTGGATATGACAATGTAAAGCAAATGACATGGAATGAGGGACATATCAAGAGGTTTTTGAATCCATGTTTTGTATTTTACATGCTTATGTCAGATCAAGATCAAGGGATGAGTGTATTGACAATGATAGGATATGGATAGGACAAGAAAGACAAAGAGTGGATAAGAGACATGAATAGGATAAGGATGTGATAGGCTAAGGGATACTGATAAAAGGTTGAAATAAGACAAACAATATGGATAAAAGGTTGTGATAGACTAAAATTTGTGAACAAGATGTATGAAATTCATCAAGATCCTCAGCCTTGTCAAGATCAAAGGTGGAAAAGAGAATATGGACATGAGGGTTGATAGGATAATGGAGGGTATGACAGGGGCATGATAGGATATGAAGGTTATGACAAGGGTGTGATAGGATAACAGGATAATGAAGGACGATAGGATAAATGAAATGTGTCCCCAAGTATGGTATGCAAGAAGTTAATGGATTACACACGATGCCTATTTTCCATGTTTTCATCATGGTACTTGCCCAAGACACCTGTTTTCCAGGTTTTCACCAATGGATGAATTATTTTTTCTTTATTCTTTTTTTTTTCAATTTTTTTCATTTTTTTGATATTTTGACTTTTTGAAAGAAAATGGACACATGATAGAGGATGGAAGGAGGACTCAAGCATCTCATTGTTGTCTGGATGATATCTTTGAAAATGGACCATGACCATTGAGCTATGCTCAAAGACATTGGTAGGATAATGACATGGAAATGAAATGGGACTAAGGCTAGGATTTATGCAAAAGATGAGATTAGAGGGACAAAAGGATGGAAAAGAAGTGTTGGATAATAGACAGGGTATTGTCCAAGAATTAGGCTTGAGAATATGGAAATTTTGGCAATATTAGCATTGGCACACACCTTGAGGGGTGGTGAACTGATGGAGTAAAAATGGATTTTTTGATATTGAGAAATGGATGGAGGAATAGCTAGGGATTTTGGGACATAAGGACCCAAAATAGATGAAGGAGGTGACAGAGGAATAGAATTGGAAAGTTTGGATGGAGGAATAGCAATTTTGGAAGCCAATTTTGATTTTTTTTTATTGTTGTGCTTCAAGGGGCCGCTTGGGGATCCACGTGGTTTTTTACTTCTTTTGTGGTTCCTTGGAATGCATTACTTCTACAAGTGCCTTAGGAACCCATATAGCTTTTGAATTTTCATTATGAGCAATGGGCCTTTGTGTAATACCCTAAAAATGGTCACCTAAACCATGGACCCCTAATCTTGACAACATCACATCCTAACCAAAGGTAGTTAAATCAACTTTGAGCACACAATTAATTAATTCTTCAATCATTAAATGTCACATGGCAAGTGAATTATTTTATATTAATTAAATATTTATTTAATTAATTAAATCATTCCAAGAAAATCATTTTGATCAATTATCCTATTTAATTTATTAAATATCCTAGCATATTTAATTAATTAACAACTTTGCCATTTAATCATAAAAAAAAGGAATTAATTTATTACAAAAGAGGAATCAATATGGAAAACAAGAGTTAAATTGAAAATAGAATAAAGAACTGAATTGAGAGAGAAATCAAACTTGAGATATTATTTCTTCTTCTAAATTGAGATAACTTGAAATCAGAAAAGCAATTAAAATGAATTATTAATCATTTTTTAAAATTGGAACTCAAAGCTTTTGAGAAAAGAAATTCAGTGGCATTGAAAAGACTCTTTTCTTGAATAAATCAAAGAAATTGCATGGAATCACCTATTTTTATCACAAGTGCATGGAATTAATTGAATTTTATCTTCAATGCAAACTCAAACTTATAATATGAATGCATTTAAATCAAACTATAATTGGAATCTATCTCAAGGTTAACTGAATCTGATCTCTCAATTATTTCAATTATCCTAAATTGTTCTTTTTCTTGAATAAACTCAACCACTCATTGCTAATTGATCTTGACCGTTGGTATTTCTTATGATTCTCTATAAATCCAACCTTCATCTCTCATTCAAAATACCTTGGAGATTTATTGTTATTATACAGTATTTGATTAGGAGTCATTGAAAATATTGTCCTTGCTTTTTGAGATTATTGCATCTTAGTTTAAATTTTTGCATATTTTGTTCAATTATGATTGCTTGAATTCATTTAGATTACTATTCATCCATCTAGCATAATATTGCATCCATTTAGCTTAAATAGCATACTCATATAGATTAAATCCTTCGTCTTGGTGTAGTATAGTCATTGGTATTTCTTATACAAATCTGAGAGCAAGTCTATACTCACATCTTTTAGAAGGGAATTGGTCAATTTGTGATGGTTTTATTATTCATGCTTATATCTATCTAACCATACATGTAATGACTTAATTGAAGTGTTGTGTCTTACAGCTTGTAGATACTTATTCCACTTTTCACACACATATTTTTGGTGCTTGATCTCCCTCTTTCATACAACATCTTATTGGGTAGGCCATGGATTCATGAAATGAAGGCAGTTCCATCTATGTATCATAAGTGCTTAAAATTTCCTTATAAAGGAGTTGAAGTCAGTATTCTTGCTGAAACAAACTCCCCCTGTAATGTATTGACAAAAAGTGCTGGTACCTTTGTGCCTCATAATAGAGAAGCCTCCACAGCTGAAAGTTCAAAAACCTTGATGAAGGACTTATAAAAGAATTTGAAAATCATAAATACTAGCATGGATGGATACAAGATAGAAACAGTACTTTCACTAATCTCTTTTCCTCCATCACCAAGACAATCGGGAAAACCATCAGAGGTTATGAAGCCACAAACTTCCAATCCAAATGTCATATATGATGGTCTCTTTGTACAATCCTCTACTTCCCTTGCAGATGAAATAGAAGAGGATGTTGTTCTAAAATGCCTTTTCAAAGAAGATAGTGAAAACAAAGAAGTACGATATTGTGAGATTTCCCTGACACAATATGGTCTAGGATATAAAATGATTCAATGCATGGGATATTCTGGTATTGGTCCTCTGGGAAAAAATCAAGAAGATATTATTGAACCTATTCATCTACAAACTAAGTCTACAAGTGATAAAGCTGGACTGGGATACAATCCAAGAAATACATTAGACCAGAAACATACTTCCCATCATCAGTCTAAGTGGAAGAAAAAGATACCGCCTTCAACATCACAAGAAGTAAACACTCAACATACTCAAGAAGAGTATGAAAAAGAACAAGAAGAACTAGCAATCAAGAGAGAGGAAACAACTGGTAATCAAGTTCCAATGGTATCAGCTATAACACTACAAGGAGTAGAAATCCTAGAGGATATGAGAGAAGAGGTAGAAAGAATCAGAGAATTGTTTACACCATTGAAAATTCTAGTCACATACACTGGTAGACAACAAGTAGATGATTCAGAAACTAACTCGAATGAGTATGAATGGGGACTAGATCATCTCTCAGATACATCTAGTATAGAAACTCCAGAAGAGTCGAATGATATCACAGATGACACACAAGAGCTGATGCGCTTAAAACTACAAATAAAGATAGAAGAATCAGACTAAAAAGAAAAGAAGACTATGAACAAAATCTGAAAGAAGGAAGAACACAAGATTTTTTTTCACCTACTATATCTCCCTCTAATAGGACAGAACAAATTAGGTATGGAACTACACAAGAAGAATTGGAAGCTACATAAACAGAACCAATCATTAGTCTAGAAGAAGCTGAATGGAGTAGAAGACACAAATTTACAAATCCATTAAGGTTATGTCAACAAGTATGTCAGATACAAGTGATAAATGAACAAAATCATGAAGGAACTTGTAGCATCAAATATGTAGGCATTGACACTATACATACATTCAATCAATCACTTGAAGAAGATTTATAAACTTCATCTTATGACTCTGATGACTCTGACAACAGTCCTATTGATGACAATACCTATTCAGCATCAAACTCTGACTCCTCTATCATGGATGTCGGGAATCTATCTACTGATCTTGTTACTGTCGAACCACAATATGTAGTCCAGTCTGACGTAGAAAATGGTGCCATGAGTAGGTCTATTGGATTTGGTCAACTAAATATTAACATGCACTTCAATGATCATGTTGTAACTCTTCCTGGTCTTGAGACATTTATGAAAGGTAGTCTTCTAGAACTCGACTTGTCAGTCTGAAGTTATGATGATAATACCGTGAACTCCCTCAAACCTATTCAAACTTTATCCTTGGTACATCCTGAGCTAATTGATTGTAGTCTCTAAAACCAACCTATGAATGTACCTATTTTTGCCAATGACTACACGTTAGCCCACTACCTTAATACAGTTGAACCAATGGACTCTTCCACTAGCGAACAAAGTGAGAACATGAATGAAACAAATATCAAGTATCTTAGTCGCAAAAATCAAAAAAAGAAAAAAAAAAGATCTGATGGCAAAAATCACATTGCGGCGGTGTCAGAATAAAAAATAAAGAAAATAAAGGATGTACCTAAGGGTGAAAACCTCTCTGAGGCACCTGAATGTGAGATACTTGATATACTGCCAAGTCACTTCCAGGAAAGGTCTTCTATATTGATTGAACCAACTTAGCCAGTAAATATTGGGAGTCAAGAGACACCACATATCATTCACTTAGCTCAATCATTATTAGCAGAAGAGTTAAAAGATTTTAGCAATCTCTTTTTAGAAAAGAAGATCAACTTTGCATGGACATAGTTTGATATGCGAGGCCTAGATCTTGATCTTAGCATGCACCATCTTTTTATTACACTAGGAGCTAAACTAGTCAAGGAAATATGCCATAAGATTCACCCTCAAGTGGCACTGGTAGTCAAGGCTGAGCTAGAAAAAATGCTAAAAGATGGATTTATCAGAGCTATAGACTATGCAAAATAGATATCAAACATTGTACCTATATCAAAGGTAGAAAAATCTATTAGGGTTTGCACAGAATTCAAAGATCTCAACAAAGAATGTCCAAAAGATGACTTTCCATTGCCTAACATTGATATGAGTGGATATGACTGCTGCATATGAGATGTACTCACCAATGGGTGGATTCTCCAGTTATAATCAAATCAAAATAGCTCCTAGAGATCAAGAAAAGACAACTTTCACCTGTGCATGGGGAACATTTTGTTGGAACATCATGCCATTTGGGCTAAAGAATACAGGAGCAACTTACCAAAGAGTAGTAACAACTATCTTTCATGATATGATGCATAAAAAAATGGGAGCTTATGTTGATGACACCTTAGTTAAGACTATGAAGAGATCCACACATATTCAAGAGCTAGGCCTCATACTAGATAGAATGGAAAAATTCAAGCTCTCGCTAAACCCTAAAAAATATGCATTCAGAGTGACTTCAGGGAAATTACTTGGTTACATTATTTCAAAGAAAGGAATTGAGGTTGATCCTAAGAAGTTTCAAGCTATAATGGAAATGCCACCTCCAAAGAATATTAGTCAAATGGGAAGTTTACAAGGATGTCTCAGTCAATCAGATGCTTTATTTCTCAGCTAGAAGATAAAGCTCAACCCTTCATAAAAGTATTAAGGAAAGGAGTAACATACAACTGGGATCAATAATGTGAAAAACACCTTTAGAAAATCAAAGAATACCTATCTAATCCACGAATACTGATGCCACCAATTCAAGGTAAACCATTGATTCTATACATATCAGCTACTAATTCATCACTGGGGGCACTTCTGGCACAACAAGAAGAAAATTAAAAAGAAAGAGCTATATATTATATCGGTAGAACCTTGGTGTCTTATGAAATGAACTATACTATAATAGAAAAAGTATGTTTGACATTAGTCTTTGCATCACAAAAATTGAGACACTACATGTTAGCACATTCCATCAAGCTAGTGGCTAAGATTGATCTGCTCAAATATCTTCTCAACAAAGCAACACTTACCAAAACATTGGCTAAATGGGTCATGGTTCTTATAGAGTTTGATATTGAATATGTAGAATGCAAAGCCATCAAAGGAAATGTAATTGTAGATCAACTTGTTGGTGCTCCATTTGAAGATACTCAACATTTGCATATAGAATTTTCGGATGAATCTATCATGCACCTTACTCAACAATCATGAAAGATGTTCTTTCATGGTTCCAGTGCTGGAATAATTTTTATTACTGCTAAAAAATATTCAATCCCAAAGGCTTACTAGATTCTCTTCCCTAGCACAAACAATATTGCAGAGTATGAAGCTTTGGTAAACGAGATCAAGCTAGCTATCAACTGGAAGGTTGTGGAATTACATATCTATGGATATTCTCAGCTAATCATCAACCAAATCAATGATACATATCAGACTCGAGATAAGAAACTGATGCCTTATAAGAGAATGGTTGATGATCTCAAGAAATATTTTACTTTTGTGTCACTCCAACAAATCCCCAGATCACCAAATAGAGCAACAGATGCTATGGCCACCTTGGCATCTATACCAGAGTTACAAGAATCTAATTTTCTCTTTGAATTCCTAGTGGAAGAGTTACATTACCCTGCCTATGATTCTCTTGAGTCCTGGATGGTCTGTTCTATTATTGGACATGACTCATCTCACTACAGCCACATTTACTCTTATCTACGAGACCAAATTATCCCATAAAATCTTACCCGTACTGAGAAAAGGAACCTAACTTGAAATGCTTCACGGTACGTCATCATCACTAATGATCTATTTAGGTGAGGTTTGGATAGTACTTTGCCTAGGTATCTAGAAACTGAAGAGTCCCAACGCGCATTATTTGAAGTCCATGAAGGTATTTGTGGATCTCATTCAAATGGTCTAACTTTAGCTCGAAAACTACAAAGGGCTAGCTACTATTGGCTAGACATGGAGAAAGATGATATAAAACTTTTAAAAACTTGTGAGAAGTGTCAGCTACATGGAAATTTCATACATGCTCGAGCAATGGATCTCATACCCTTCATTACACATTGACCTTTTCAAAAATGGGTGTTTGATCTCATTGGCCAAATATATCCTGCATCATCTAACAGACACAAGTTTATCATAACTGCCACTAAGTACTTCACTAAATGGGTAGAAGCGGTTTCTCTCATCAAAGCAACTGATAAACAAGTAACTCTGTTCATCCTTAACTATATCATTTGCAGGTATGGGATACCTTCATCCATTGTGACTGACAATGGAGAGGAATTCAAGAATAAAGATCTAGATGAGCTCTGTGAAAAATTCAAAATCAAACAACACTGTTCATCCATATATTACCCTCAAGGTAATGGACAAGCTAAAGCATCTAACAAAAATCTGCTCACTGTCTTACACATAATAGTAAACAAATCTGGGAGGGATTGGCATCTGTAGCTCAATCCTGCACCATGGGCTTATAGAACAAGTATTAGAACACCTATTGGGGCTACACCTTTTTCTTTGGTGTATGGATCCGAAGAAGTCTTACCTATTGAGGTGGAAATATCATCTTTGAGAGTTTCTTTGCAAGGTCTTGTTACTGATGAAGACTACAAAATATCTAGATTGCAAGAACTCAAGTTGCTGGATGAATGTTGGCAAGTGGTATTTGATCATCTAAGAGTGTATCAAAAGAGAATTTCTAAAGGATATAACAAGAAGGTTTGACAATGATAATTTCAAGTTGGTTACCTTGTTCTGAGAGAAAATCCTAAGAATCAATAGTTTTGAGAGAACAAAGGAAAGTTTGAACCCAACTAGTTGGGTCCCTACATCATTATTGCAGTTTTTGGCTCTGGTGCCTATCAACTCTCAACATCATAAGGAGAAAAACTCTGTGAACCGTTCAACACCATCCACTTGAATAAATTCTTCACTTAGTGTTCTCTGCTCCAACAACTTGTACAGCAGAAAAAGTCCTGGAAAAAAAGAGAGAAAAAAAGAATCTTTGCCAAGAAGCTGAAAACCTAGCGAACAGGCACCTCTTGTACTCAAGCGCTCCATCTATCAATGCAATGTTGGCATTTCCCACTTTCTTGCATCTTTGATTTCGCTTGTACATATCTTTTAGTCACTTTTGTGACATCCTAGTTCTTTTAGAACCCTCGTGGCTTGAAACTGATCAATGTCCTAGTCTTAGGGTAATTGACTAAGCATTGTACATGTCCTAAATAATATCAACCAAGTCATCATTCTGTCAGTGATACCTGGTCATCCACTTTTAGTCATTCAACTGTCTCCTAACTACTGAAGAGTTTTATCACTGAGTAAACAAGCAAAACAACATTACTGCAAACAATCACTAAACAGTTTGAGATATAATTGAATTTTTCTTTGTGTGTTGTCTTTTATATTGGTTTTCAATTATTATTCCCTTTGAGTAACTTAAGGAAGTCTATCTTGACCAAGAGGAGCAAAGATCGGGGGCATAATATTTTCTTTGTTTTCTGCTTGTAGGAATGATTTTGATGACCTGGAAACATCTAATCAATTGGGTGTCTGTGATAAGTGCCTTCACATTAAGGTGAAATCACCACACATACCTCGACTCCTCTTATTTGTATGCTATAGAGAGGTTGGCATCATTTCTTTGTCTATTTTGAGGGAATTTATTTAAATGTGCAATCCGAATGCATGCATAATCTGTCCAAGGATATGAACAAAAAAATGGGTCATTGCAGACAAGATAATTAATATTGCACATGAAAAGGAAGGAACTCTTTTATGCCTGCTATGTTTGTAAATGCTTAGTGATTTAAATTAAGCATTCCAAATCCAGTGACTAGTTTTAGTTTGCATTCATTTTGCGTTTTGTGCATTTTGGGTGATTTTGGTATGATAACAATGATCTCTTTATCTTCTGAATGAGAGTTTGAAGTATCATTATTTCTCAACTAAGTGGTCTCTTTTTCATCATTTCTTCGATTGAGTACTTGTTTATTGAGATGTTAGCTGCATACATAAGCATCTTATATAGATCCATACATTTCATTATATACTTGTTTGCATTCATATTATTGCATAGAAAATAATTTTTTTGCATTACTAGTTACTCATTTTCATCATTTATTTGCATATGAAAAGAAACAAAAATAAACATACATCCATGTTCATCTACATTACATACATCCATACTGAATAGAATTATGCATACATATAGAGTAAAGCATATAGAAAAACATCTCAAAATCAATCAACACAAGTATGATGACATCAAACCAAGATCTCATATATATCATCATAAATATCTCATAGTACAAATAAAAGTTTCATGGTACAAATGTCATCTACAATCTCTCATCGGAGTAATAATCATATGGACTACAAAAAAATCAGGTATATAACAAAATCTAAGAGCTATAAAAATCTATCTCTCTACCTCTCCCTCATTGCCAGGTGGTGGAGGAGGTGGAGCCTGCTAACTAGTAGCCTACCTAGGTGCCCGAGCTCCCTCAGATTAAGCCATATACTGAGAATATGGGACAACCTATTGCACTACAGGAATTGCTACACTATATGCCGCAATGTAATAAGCTGCTCGACTGGTCTGATGCAAAACCTCCCGTTGAAGTGCGTCTCGCTTTGCCTTGGCCTCATCCAGCTGTCGATCTCTCTTTGACCTCATCTTAGTGAGTTGACAATTATGCTCAGCTCTGACCTCCATCAGTTGTCGATCTTTCTTTGCAAGTTGTGTCTGAGCCACTATCAACTATAACTGCAAACGTACTAATCTGGTTCTCATAGACCATGTTGCATCAGTTGCCCCCTACTCCCTCACAGGCTCTCCGCGTCCATCTTCACCTCCATCTCCACCCCACTCATCCCTCCGCTGTTGCACCTTTCTAGGAGCTACTTTCTCCTCCTCTCCTCCACCCTCTGCTTCCCTGGTACCACTAGCCCCCACACCAATAGCTCCAAGGGATCCACCCTCTCATCTTTGTTGTTGTCTCCCCCTAGTTGGTACTCTACTTCTACTAGCACCGAGATCACCACCTGCCTTCCAAGTACCCACTGCTATCCGTCCCTATGCCTGTCCCTGTACCTGTGCCTGTGCAGGGGCCTCATCCTCAGCCTCCTCTATGAGAGGCACTTGCTCATCCGGATCCATAAATCTCAAAAAGGGATGACTTTGAAACCAATCCCTATACTGGGAAAATACCCTCGCATCTGTAATATCCTCCAGATAGTCCCATCGAAGTTGTTGCAATCTGGCAAGCGCCTACATGCTCAACACATATGACAACCTAGGGGCCCATCCTCATCTCTCCCCCTCCCCATAAAGGGCGTAGGCTATGAACTCCTATGAAATCCCCTGAGGCCTTCCATACTATCTCATAACTTGAGATACAACAAATCGCTCAAGAACCATCACAGATATGTCGATAAGAGGATGGGTCATGGACATATCTCTCCACTGAGCTCTCCAGTTGTCCCATGGCTCTAGACCCCTATATGGTCTCCATACAAAAATGATCAAATTATCAAGCTGTCATTGTCAATACTTTGTCTTGCCTAGATGGGGCTGAGTAATGTATCCAAAATATCTATAAATGATCGACTGGTGTGGATCTCTAGCATCATCCATAATAGGTCTACAAACTAAGATATGCTCCCAAGCCCAAATCTATAGAACAAACACTCCTCCTACTATGGTCTTCCCATCTTTGTATGTAATCTCATGCATCTCACAATACATGTGGGCTAAGAAACATGATCCCCACCCTAATCTCTTAGGATGAATCGGTAGTCTCTCGAGAATCTTGGCCCAACCACATAAGAAGCCCTGTTGTCCCCTATCTAGCATTACGAAACAACCAATGAACCTTTCTTATACACATGCTAGCAAAAACTGCTCACTGTATCTAGCCATCATAACATCCCAACTGATAGCTCGCTCAAGGATGTCCTTGTCATGAAAAATGCATCTCAAGGCTAAGACACTAGGACGCTGAGTAGAATCATAGTCAACCTTATCCCCAGCAAAAGGAATCCTCAAAATCCTATACACATCCTCTGGTGTAATAGTCATCTCTTCCACTGGTAGATGAAAGGTGTTATGCTTTGAATGGAACCGCTCAACAAGTGCAGTCAGCATTCCGTGATTCACACAGATATCAAGCATCTGTAAAAGGTGAGTAAAGCCGCACAAATTAATATGTGCTCTATCTATATCTGATAGCTCATGGACTAGCCTCATTGTAGGAGGATAGACACACCAAAATAGGATATGTGGTAGTCAAACCTGCAAGAATCAAACAAGAAAGCATCAACAAGTAATTCAAATTACGTTATACAACATGTTAAACATCACGCAAATCCAAATACACCAAATGCCAAATCAAAATTTCATGTTTTGACCCTTAAAAATGCTCACTATTTTTCATACGACATTTCATAGAGTAAGCAAAAACTCGTATGTGTTAGGAATTCATGTAGCACGATAAAAGACTCCCATACGATAAAATACATGCATTTACACGATAAAATGGGCTCTCACACAAACTATCGTATGATACATGGGAGGACCCCAGATGACAAAACATATGGCCTAATCCGATAAACCACACAAGGACAGTTTGTCATATGAGAGACAGTATCGTCTCTCATGACAAAACAACAATGACCGGTTTTGAACGACATTAAAAAGAAAAAATTCAACCAAAATTCAAAATTGATGAAATGCAAAGGCTTAAGATTAGTCACTTACCGCTGGCTCATAGTTCCGTGGTCTGTTATGATGTCTTTGGTGCTCGAATCGATGCTCCTAGATCAGAATGACCAATTTTCTTTGTAGAAGGTTTTTCAAATTTCAAACTTGGAGAGGTTAAAATGAATTGAAAATGACACTTGGACCCCTTATATAGCCAAAACCCTATTTTTTTAACTTGCTCCGATGGACATGAAAATTGTACCCTTAGCTAATTTGCCCATCCTGATTCCATTTTTGGGGTCAAAATTGAAATCCAAGATCATTCTTCTAGCCAATTTTGAACAACTTGAACTAATTAGCACTTTCATCAAATGCTCATTCTTTTCTTCAATTTGTGCTCAATTTCACATTAATCATCACTAAATCTTCACATGATCCTCTGTCTCAATCTTTGTGCTCAAGTCATTATCATCACCAACAATTGCTTAAAATAATGTACCATTGTTATCTTTCGATTTCGCTCTCAAGGGAGCATACATGACCTCATGACTTCAAATCTTCATCAAAAGTCAAGCAAAAATATTTTTAGCTAAAGAAAATCAAACAAATTCTTATCGCTAGGGGTATCTTAGCTTCATCGTTTCATATCAAGTTGAGATCTCTTGATCATCTGAATCAAATTAATCGCTAGGGGTATATCAGTTTCATCACTTCAATTCAAGCTGATACTACCTTCATCCGAATCAGTCTCTTAACATTAATCAGTTTCATCACTTTTCATCAAGCTAATTATTCATTTAAACTCAAATAAAGAGTATCTTTGATCACATAGGTGTTCAATTTCATCGCTTCAAATCAAGCTGGACAGTTTATCTTCGCTCATCGTGTCTTGATCAATCAAGTTCAAGATCGATTTTATCTTCTGTCACTGTGTCTAGTTCATTCAAGTTCTAGATTAGTAAGATCCGCTTCTTGATCAATCAAATTCAAGTTTGGTATCTTTGCTCTTCATCGGTCCTAGTTCAATCAAGTTTGGGATCGGTATCGCTTTAATCAACTCTGTTTAGTTTCATCGCTTCAAAATAAACTAAACACCTTGCTCTTGATCTGGTTCATGATCAATCAAGTTCAGAACTAGTATCTCCTAGACATCAACTATTCTTTGAACCAACGTGTTGCTCGCACATTATTTCAAAGAGGGGCAAATGTAATACCCTAAAATTGGTCACCTAAACCATGGGCCCCTAATCTTGACAACATCACCAAGGTCCTAACCAAAGGCAATTAAATCAACTTTGAGCACACAATTAATTAATTCTTCAATCATTAAATGTCACATGGCAAGTGAATTATTTTATATTAATTAAATATTTATTTAATTAATTAAATATTTATTTAATTAATTAAATCATTCCAACAAAATAATTTTGATCAATTATCCTGTTTAATTTATTAAATATCCTAGCATATTTAATTAATTAATAAATTTGTCATTTAATCATTAAAAAAAGGAATTAATTTATTACAAAAGACAAATCAATACGCAAAGCAAGTGTTAAATTGAAAATAGAATAAAGAATTGAATTGAGAGAGAAATCAAACTTGAGATATTATTTCTTCTTCTAAATTGAGATAACTTGAAATCAAAAAAATAATTAAAATGAATTATTAATCATTCTCTAAAATTGGAACTCAAAGCTTTTGAGAAAAGAAATTCAGTGGCATTGAAAAGACTCTTTTCTTGAACAAATCAAATAAATTGCATGAAATCACCTATTTTTATCACAAGTGCATAGAATTAATTGAATTTTATCTTCAATGCAAACTCAAACTTATAATCTGAATGCATTTCAATCAAACTATAATTGGACTCTATCTCAAGGTTAACTGAATCTGATCTCTCAATTATTTCAATTATCCTAAATTGTGTTTTTTCTTGAATAGTCTCAACCGCTCGTTGCTAATTGATCTTGACCATTGGTCTTTCTTGTGATTCTCTATAAATTCAGCCTTCATCTCTCATTCAAAACACCCTAGAGATTTATTGTTATTATAAACTTTTTGATTTGGTCATTGAAGATATTGTGCTTTCTTTTTGAGATTATTGCATCTTAGTTTAGCTTTTTGCATATTTAGTTCAATTATGATTGCTTGAATTCATTTAGCTTACTATTCATCCATCTAGTATAATCTTGCATCCATTTAGATTAAATATCATGCTCATGTAGATTAAATCTTTCGTCTTGGTGTAGTCTAGTCACTAGTATTGCTTATACAAATATGAGAGCAAGTCTATACTCACATCTTTTAGAAGGCAATTGGTCAATTTGTGATGGTTTAATTATCCATGCTTATATTTGTCTAGCCATACATGTAATGACTTAATTGAAGTGTTGTGTCTTACATCTTGCAGATACTTAGTGGTCAAAACTCTGCCCGTATCAAAAACTACTCTACCTTACTAGACAAAACTCCGTCCGTATCAAAAACTAGTCTACCTTAGTGGTCAAAACTCTGTCCGTATCAAAATCTAGTCTACCTTAGTGGAAAAAACTCTGTCCATATCAAAAACTAGTCTACGTTAGTTTTCAAAACTTTGTCCGTATCAAAAACTAGTCTACCTTAGTTGTCAAAACTCTATCCGTATAAAAAACTAGTCTACTTTAGTGGTCAAAACTTTCTCCGTATCAAAAACTAGTCTACCTTAGTTGTCAAAACTTTGTCTGTATCAAAAACTAGTGTACCTTAGTTGTCAAAAACTCAGTCCATCTCAAAACTGGTCGTCGTCAGTCATTGAAAACTCTATCTGTCAGAATTTTTTCTCTGTCCAATAAACTATCATACGAGTCTTTTGATTTATCATCCTCCTACATAACTGTTTTCGTACAAAATTTCATCAAGCCTTATAGTTTGTCGTCTAACCTTGCATTAGTTGTCGTACGAAATCTGATAAACTGTCATCTTGCTTAAAAAAGTATCGTGTGAGCTCTTGTCCTGTGTCGTACGATAAAACATCACATTCATCAGTTTGTCATTTGAGGTATACCATATGTCGTGCGAACCTAGGCAACAACTCGTACAAAATACTGTTTTCATCATCCTGAAGCTATTAAACTGTCATCTAGTCTTGTAAACCCTGTTGTACGAATCTCAAATTTTGTCGGTCTAGAACAATCAAAATTGCCTAAAAATAGTCTACGACGAGCATAAAACTAGTTATCATCATCCTGAGCATAAACAAATCTAATCAGTGTACTTCTGTTGTTGTGTTGCATGATTTTGTCGATCATCTTTCAGCTAGTTCGATCAACCATTTATCAAACTTAAGTTACTTAGATAATGTCTTACACAGGATAGATCGTTACTGAAACCAGACTGATTCTTAGTCACTTCTCTCAAATCAAACTAGGTAACTTAGATCACATCTTACACAGGATAGATCTTTCCTAAAACTAGACTAAATCTTAGTTGCTTCTCTCAATCAATACGTTAAATGAACAACTAGCTCCAAACTTGATCTTGACTTCTGCATCACAAACAACTCTAGGTCACATCAGTCAATTAAAATGCCTACTCAAACTATAAGTTCTCATAAGAAATCTGATAGAGGCAAAGGAACATCCTTTTCATATCAAGATAATCCATTTTACGTAGAGGACCCTGTCACTAATAAACCTTCATCATCAGATATACCAGTTTATGATCAACCCTTGTCTCCCACCATATCTGTAACAAAACAAGAAAGACAAGCCGCTAAACACAATGCTTATGATGATCTTAGTATCCATGCTACTCACAGTGATTCCTCATCAGGCAAATCTCAAGGCTCTAAACCTACCAAAACTGATATTCATAAATGTCAAAAGGATAAAGATTTCCAAAAAATGATGAAGGTTATCATGGCTAGAGAAAAAGAAGACTATTTTCTAGAACTAGCAAAGAAAGGTGCTAAACTTCCTATTGGTTATAACATTGAGGCCCTCATCACTAAAGAGGAAGAGACACCCTTAGCAATGGTAAACAAACAAGTACAAGTGTTACAAACTGAGATCACAGAACTGAAAAACAAGGATAAATCATCAAAACAATATTTTGTGGACACGATATGCCCATTTCCATTTGATAAAAACCTTTACTTGCCTTCATTTCCTTCATGAGTGGAGATTCTAAAATTTGACAAATACGATGGCAACTCAGATCCTCAAGACCATGTTAGAGAATTTTGTACTTTATGTATGGAGTTCATGCATGAACAAACATATCTCATGCGCGTTTTCCCGAGGAGTTTAGGAGGGAAAGCTATGGAATGGTTCTCAAGCCTACTTATGGGAATAAATTTTTTTGAAGAATTAATCCAATTGTTTCTACAATAATGCTCCTATAAAATTCATCATCCAGTCACTATGATAGAGCTTTGCAATACCAAACAGAAAATAGGAAAGCCCTTTCTCACTTTCCTCCAATGTTGGAGAAATATGTTCTCTAGATATTCACGGCCTATTCCAAACTCTGAGAAGATGGATATCTTCATCAACAACTTGATCTCTGAATTGAAATACAGTATCCAAATGCAAGTATACCCTTCATTCAAAAAAATGGTAGACAGTGCCCTCAGAATGGAACATGTGCTTATAAAGAAAGGAGATATCTCACTTTTTAAAGAAACACAACAAGGTTCTAGTTCCAAAGAAAAGAACAAATATTGGAAATATGGAAAAGAAAACAACATAAATGTTGTTAATGATGGAGTGGTAGACACTGTTAAAGAAAAATAAAAAATCCACGATATTTAATCTGGCTAGTGGCACACAAGCACTCAAAGAAGCTAAAACTACGGTAGAAAATCCTCCAAAGAAAGTAAAAGAGTGGTTTAAAGAGAAACCTTGGCTTTTGAAACCTAAATGCGACTTCACTCCTCTGGAAGACTCATACGAATCTGCTTTCAAAACTTTATTGAAAAATGATCTGATAACCTTACCAAACAATTCTAGGCCATATGATCCCAAAGTCAAACCAAAATGGTGGAGAGAGAATGAATGCTGTGAATACCATCGAAACAAAGGTCATAACACAAACAACTACATGAAGCTCAAGCATGAGATTTAAGATCTCATCGATGCTAGCAAAATTGTTGTTGGAGATCACACAACTAATGCTGATCACAAAGCTTTTAAAGATCCCTTACCTGTTTACGAACAAGGTGATTCCTCAAAGTCAAAAAGAGGTGCCAAAGTTAATTACACTTATACCAAAAATGAAAATATGATCAACATGATTGAGTCTTCCCAATTTGAATAGTGCAATGTGATCATAATCAAAGATAAACAAAACGAATCACAAAATGCAAATGTTGTGACCTGCACTCAAAAGAAAGTCACTCTCCAAGGAGCTAGTTCTTCAACTTCTAGTCAAACAACATCAAATCTACCAACTTCTTCGAACAAACAAACAAATACAACCATGTCTAAATCCAAATAGATGGCTTCATCATTCTCTCCTGGTTATAGCATTGTCGAACAATTGAAAAGAACGAATGGTCAAATATCTTTGAATTGCTCAAAATCTCCTCTGCTCATAAAGAGATCTTGGACAAAGCATTGCTCACAGCTAATGTCCCAAAAGATTTAGATATCGATTGGTTTCAATCTATGGTGGGTCACCTGACTTCGCCTCATTATCTCACTTTCTCTGAAGAAGATGACAACTCACTGAATCACCCACATAACCAGCCATTGCACATTGAATCTATGATCCATAAACACTGAGTTAAACATGTTTTGATAGATGGAGGCACTGGGTTGAATATTTGTACCTATAATCTGCTTACACAACTGGGATTTTCAGAAAATGTCATTGATCCGGCCAAGAAGATAACAATCAAAGCTTATGATGAAGAAGAAAGAACCTCTAAAGGTCTAGTACTATTACCAATTAGGGTAGGACCTATAGAAAGAGATGTTATTTTTCAGGTGCTTGATCTCCCTCTTTCATACAACATCTTGCTAGGTAGGCCATAAATTCATGAAATGAAGGCATTTCCATCTACGTATCATCAGTGCCTAAAATTTCCTTATAACGGAGTTGAAGTCAGTATTCCTACTGATAAAAACTCCCCCTGTAATGCATTAACAAAAAGTGTTGATATCTTTGTGCCTCATAATAAAGTAGCCTCTAGAGCTAAAAGTTTAGAAACCTTGATGAAGGACTTAGAAAAGAAATTGAAAACCACAAATACTGGCATGGATGGATACAAGATAGAAATAGTACTTTCACTAATCTCTCTTCCTCCATCACCAAGATAGTTAGGAAAACCATCAGAGGTTATGAAGCCACAAAATTCCACTCCAAATGTCATATATGATGGTCTCTTTGTACAATCCTCTACTTCCCTTATAGATGAAATAGAAGAGGATGTTGTTCTCAAATGGATTTTCAAAGAAGATAGTGAAAACAAAGAAGTATGACATTGTGAGATTTCCCCAACACAATATGGTCTGGGATATAAAATGATTCAATGCATGGGATATTCAGGTACTGGTCCTTTGGGAAAAAAGAAAGAAGGTATTATTGAACCTATTCATCTACAAACTAAGTCTACGAGTGATAAAGTTGGATTGGGATACAATCTAGGAAAGACATCAGACCAGAAACATACTTCTGATCATTAGTCTAAGTAGAAGAAAAAGATACTGCCTTCAACATCATAGGAAGTAAACACTCAACAGACTCAAGAAGAGTATGAAAAAGAACAAGAAGAGCTAGCAATCAAGAGAGAGGAAACAACTGGTAATCAAGTTCCAATGGTATCAGCTACAACACTACAAGGAGTAGAAATCCTAGAGGATATGAGAGAAGAGGTAGAAAGAATCATAGAATTGTTTGCACCACTGAAAATTCTAGTCACATACACTGGTAGATTGTGTAGATGATTCAAAAACTAACTCGAATGAGTATGAATGGGGTCCAAGTTATCTCTTAGATACATCTAGTACAGAAACTCCAGAAGAGTCCAATGATATCATAGATGACACAGAAGAGATGATGCACTTAAAACTACAAACCGAGATAGAAGAAATCAGACTAAAAAGACAAGAAGACTATGAACAATAGTTGAAAGAAGGAAGAACAGAAGAAAATTCTTCACCTACTATATCTCCCTCTAATAGGATAAAAACAAATCAAGTATGGAACTACACAAGAAGAATTGGAAGCTACAAAAAAAGAACCAGCCATTAGTCCATAAGAAGCTGAATGGAGTAGAAGACATAAATTTACAGAGCCATTAAGGTTATGTGAATAGGTATGTCAGATACAAGTGATAAATGAACTAAATCATGAAGGAACTTGTAGCATCAAAGATGTAGGTATTGACACTATACATGCATTCACTCAATCACTTGAAGAAGAGTCAGAAATTTTCTCTTATGACTCTGATGAGTCTGACAATAGTCCTATTTATGACAATACCTATTCAACATCAAACTCTGACTCCTCTGTCATGAATGTTGGGAATCTATCTATTGATCTTGTTACAGTCGAACCATGATAGGTAGTCCAGTCTGACATAGAGAATGATACTAGAAGTAGGTCTATTGGATTTTGTCAAATAAATATTAACGTGCAATTCAATGATCATGTTGTAACTCTTCCTGGTCTCGAGACATTTATGCAAGGTAGTCTTCTAGAACTTGACTTGTCAGTCCGAAGTTATGATGATAATACCATGAACTGCCTCGAACCTGTTCAAACTTTATCCTTGGTACATCCTAAACTAATTGACTGTAGTCTCCAAAACCAACCTATGAATTTACCTATCTTTGCCAATGACTACATGTTAGCCTACTACCTTAATGCATTTGAACCAATGGACTCTTCCACCTGTGAACAAAGTGAGAACATGATTAAAACATATATCAAGTATCTTAGTCGCAAAAACCAAAAAAAGAAAAATAAAATATTTGATGGTGAAAACCACATTATGGCAGTGTCAGATTCAAAAATAGAAAAAATAAAGGACGTACCTAAGGGTGAAAACCTCTCTGAGGCACCTGAAGGTGAGATACTTGATATACTACCAAGTCACTTCCAGGAAAGGTCTTCTATATTGATTGAACCAACTCAGCCAATAAATTTTGGGAGTCAAGAGACACAATATATCATCCACTTAGCTCAATCATTATCAACAAAAGTGTTAAAAGATTTCAGAAATCTCTTTTTACAAAAGAAGATCAACTTTGCATGGACATACTCTGATATGCTAGGCCTAGATCCTGATCTTATCATGCACCATCTTTCTATTACACCAGGAGTTAAACCAGTCAAGCATTAACTATCTAAGATGCGCCTGTTGTTCTCAAATTCTGATTCCCCCAACCCCCTCTGTAAGAAAAAATGAAACCTCTATTGCATATGGAGAAGACAACAAGAAAATAGAATTCTAGAAAAACATATAACAAGGTTTCTACAAAACCTTCTATACTTTAAGCTTATCCAAAACTCGGGTGGGTATACCTCTTGTGAATACTTCCACAATTTTAATATGAGATCCACAACAAACCAATGCTAAAAACCTATGAACCTCATCACCTCAATAATACTGAAACATTAAAAGAAAACATGTGTTCATTTTCATTCTTGACCCCAAGAAAGATAGAAAAAACTCCATAGCTGATATCAGTGCCTTATCCAGGCTACAGAGTCACCCAATTTAAATAGGAGTTCCAAATCTGGACATTCTCATACATCTCATCACTTCAACTTTCATTAACCTAATATATGCCTGACATATATATAATCTCTTTCCCTTTAAACTAAAACTGTTTATCAAATTCAAAGCAGCAAACAATTGATTTACTAACAAAGATATTTCAAGTATATTTAATTCCTCTCCTGAAGAGAAAATCCTAAAACATATCTGTAAGATTTCCTTGCAATCCCTATTCAATCTTGAAGAAGTTGAGGAAATACAACTTTAGAGATCCCAAGAACACCTTGCAAATACCCATCACAAGAGAAGAATGGGGGGACATAAAGCAAAAAAGCATAAATGCTCTGAAAAAGAAAATTATCATTTAGAAAGGGAATCAATTTAATGAACAAGTACAATGCAATCCTTATAAAAGGATAATAGAAACCCTAAAGATATAATGTGTATTTAATAATTAGAATAGTTATTAAATACCTACAATATTTATTAAATGCCTTAGTTTAGCTTAAGCATAGAGTTTAATAGACTAATAATTAAATAAATAATTATTAGCTAATACAAGATAACTCTAACACCCCCCCTTAAGATGAACTTAGGGAGTAGCTAAAAAACTAAATGCATGAAGCAAAAAATGCAACTACATGATGAAGGCAAATTTGGGTCCCGACAACAAGGCCTGATGAGGTAGCCAATCACAACCAAATCTCTATGAACCAAAGAAATAGAGAAAACCACGTGGGAAAAAACTCTACTCCAAAAAGAGATGGAAAAGAAAGAAAAACACCACTGAAGCAAGAAATAGCTACAAACTCTATCGAAGAGTAACTGCTGATCTGAAGAACCTCCATTGAAATAGAACATGACTAGGTAGAGAAGACCGTAATCTGCATGAGTGCCCTCAAATGACACTACTCGAATCAGATGGAAAATAAGACAAACACTGAACTCGAAGATACAGATGGCATGAGTAACCAAAGCTTGAAGAGCTAATCAATCTAACCACAGAAGCATTAGAACCAACAGGACAAACCTCCCCATAATGCTAAAGAGGGACAGGTACACTGAAAAGAACGACCAAAAAGAACTACACGACAAAGAACCAAGAACATCAAAGGTGCTGAGAAAAGTACACGGTGTCATGGAAGGAACACTCACTTGACACACATCATGAGGTGAATGTCATGGAAGGAACACTCACTGGACAAAGGAAGATAGAAAACAAGGCAAACATCAACCCCCTCATGGCACTTTATAAGGAGTGCACATACAACAAGACACACGATGTGCAAGATCCCAAGTAAACAATGCATGATGGCACTTTATCTCAGTGCGTTTGCATAAATACAATGCTACAATGATAAGAAGATTGGAAATAGAAAGGATAACCAAAATAGGGACATCCTACCTAGAGAAGAGATCCCAGGACCTGAAACAACCAAGATATCCACCAAAGTGCTGAAAAGAAAAAAACTGAATAAAATATGCATGGAGCAGAATCTGGAAATAAAACTTAGATGGCTGTAAATTACATAGCACACGCTTTCCAAAAATATAAACTTTTCAAAAAATGGAGGTTGGATGCTTTTTCTATGGCTCCCGGAGTGCAAAAACTAGACTTCACTTTGACTGGAAGAAAACACATTCAAACAAAAAAATCAGAAACAATTACCAACATGATGAGGTCCAACTTGGAACCAGCTTTCCGATGCCTATTTGTTTTCAAAAAAATGACTCTGTATAGCCAAGATATGGCCAAAAAACTAAACCCACCCTCTAAAAGAGGTAGAAAAGGTAGTCTAGTGGCTATTCAGATGGAGGTGGCTAGGGAGCGGCACTTTGGTGGTAGATGGGTGGCTCCCCGGTGGATAGTTGGTGGCAGGCCAGTAGCCAGGTGGAGTTCTAGTGGCTGGGCGGTTGCAGGTCGGTAGCCGGGCGGAGTTCCGGTGGTTGGGCGGTGGTCGGTTGGTAGCCGGGTGGAGTCTGGTGGGCGGGTAGGCTAGTGGTGGCTAGGGTGGCTAGGTGGAGCTAGGTGGCCAGGCGGTGTGGCCAGCAGGGGGCTAGGTTAGTGGTGGGGGCCAGTAGGGCCGTAGGGAGGCGGAGGCCGGAGGAGCTACCGGGGAGGCTGGCGGGAGAAGTCGACGACGGGGGCCGGGCCGGCGAGGGTCAAAAGGGCACTGACGTCGGGGTGGGGCCCGAGGTGGTCAGTGGTGATGGTTCTGCATGGTGTCAGGGGGCCCCACGGTACCCTGCATACTATGGGGAACCCCCCCCCCAAAAAAAAAAAAAAAGAATTTGATTTTTTTTTTTGCATAAAAAACCAATCGCCTTTTGATTTTTTGGTGATTTAAAAAAAAAAAAATCAAAATCCAGTTTGCATGCCATAAAAAGGCAAAGTATTTTTTTTTATTTTTTTCTCGAACTATGTGCTAGGGCTGTACGACCTGGATCTGAGAAAAAAATACTCCCAGAGGCTTTGATACCATGAAGAAGTTGAGGAAATACAACTTCAGAGATCCCAAGAACACCTGCATGCAAATACCTTTCACAAGAGAAGAATGGAGGCACATAAAGCAAAAAAGCATAAATGCTCTGAAGAAGAAAATTATCATTTAGAAAGGGAATCAATTTAATGAACAAGTACAATACAATCCTTATAAAAGGATAATAGAAACCCTAAAGATATAATGTGTATTTAATAATTAGAATAATTATTAAATACCTACAATATTTATTAAATGCCTAAGTTTAGCTTAAGCGTAGAGTTTTATAGACTAATAATTAAATAAATAATTAATAAGTAATACAAGATAACTCTAATAAATTGAATAACCCTAAATTATCCAAAAGAAACCATCAAATCAATGAATGCAAACAAGAAGACAACGAAGATTTAGGCTTAGAAAGTTTTGATCTGTATATTAATATTCATTTTGAAAATCTTACATAACTCAAGGTGATTTATGAAAGAACCAAAAAACCCTAGATATATTTCAGCAGAGTTTCTTTACAAATTCTTGTGATGATTTTTTCCTAAAGTCCTGGTATCCATTTATAATGATATGGATGCAAACAAGCTTCATACTTCCCTAGGAAAAGTTTGTTACAACCATGATTCCTGTTAAAAAGAAATTACAATCATTTCATTCCTAACGGCTTTAAGGTCTGTTATTCCACTGCAACATCTTCTAATTGTTCTTGAAGCTCCGTTTCTTACACTGCATACTTGTTTTTCCACTCTTGGAACATGTCATCACTAGGCCAGGAGAAGTTAACAATATTCTTCTTCAGTTTATTCAACCTCTTCCATGTGTTCCTTAATTGATTGACCTCTGTCTCCAAAAAACCATAATGTGACTTTATTTTCTCAATTTCTTCAATTGTCCGAATAAATAAAGATGTGTCATCTGTGTTGATGACTTCATTTATCCTTTGAGACAAGTTATACCCTAGATCATCAAGCCACACCTTTTCATCTTTCAATTGACTTGGACTAACAAAACCCCCGGGAAACAATTCATACTTATGATTAGCATATTCTCTTCTATACAAGTTGGCCTTTCTCTTTACATTGACCCTTTCTTCTGCTAACTTGGTCATGCTTTTCACTAAATCACAAGTGGATTTAAATTTGCATCATCCTCTACCTCTTCATAAGATGAACACATAAGTTCTAAATCCAGCTCTCTAGGCATCCACTTATTCAAAATTGGCTCCAAAGTAGCCTTGTCTTCTTTCAGATCAATCAACATATTCAAAATCCTTTTCATATAAATGTACACAATAGAAGCTCCTACTGTGTCAGCAAATTTTAAGATTGTGCCTCTGACTTTTTCCTCATACTTATTTTCAAATAGGGCCTGAGCCTGTTTCAACTTTTCCATTTCATCTTGTATGGTCTTAGTTTCTTGAAAACCAGAAGTCAAAGGAGAAGGGGGAAATTCAATGATTGGACTCATGGGTGGAGGTTTTGCTGGAGAGGAGGCAATCATTAAAGTAGAAGATTCACCTTTTTGGTATTGCCCTACTAATTGATTTTGCAACTTGGCAATGATGCTATCCCCATGGGATATCTCTCCTTTGGCTTCATTATAAGCCTTTAGAACTATATCTAGTTTTATCTGGAGGTCAAATTTTTCCTTGGCTTCCTTTTTGGCTACTGCCACACTGAATTTTGTTGATTCCAAAACAGTGCTGGCAGCTTCTACTACCCCTGTGTCCTACACTCTTTTCACAATCATACCTCCAAGGCAGCTGGAGCCTGAAGTGTCCTTTCTCTTTCTTCTCTCATACCTTCTTAGAGACCACATGACCAAAGCAACATGGTCCTTGCTAAATGTCACTCCTTCTAAGGGCTTTGTTTCTTTCCTTACTGCTTCAAGGACTAATGCATCTGCTATATCCCACTTAGGGATAATTAGTACACCAACTTTTGCTACCATTTCTCTCCCCTGCTCAGGAGTAATGGTTTTGAATTCTGTCATCATTTCATATTTTATTTCTTCCTCCACTACAGATGCATATTTGTGAGGTTGTTCATTTTGCCTCTTCTCACATTTGGCTTTGAATTTTTCTATATTTTGCTTCCAAACAAATTGCATGAAAGATCCTGTTGTAACAAAATTATTATCAACCAGGAATTCTTCACTAGCTTGTTTGATGATAGGGTCTAACTCTTTTCCTTTAAACTCCTCTTTAGTCAAATCCATTTCAGCACTTGGTGGCTTTTCAGGCATCCCTTCTTGTACTTCTTCATAAGTATAGACAATCTCCCCAAGACTTCCTAACTGCAATAATTGCTTAGCCACTACATGTTCATCTCCCACATGGATTGGGGATTGGGATGGAGAGTATAAAGGCTCACCTGTTTGCACCTCTTTTCCCACCCTTTGCCTTTAAGGGGAATCTTGGATGTCAACTACATCTTCTATTGCTCTTTTCCCTTTTGAAGTAAAAGGTTCACCCTTGACTGGCACTAGCACACTGTATTTTGGTCTCTTGTGCATCACATATTCACCTGGAGGGATGGCCTTAGCAAAGGCAGGCTTGGCTAGAACCAACTTAGCCTTTTCAGGATCATTTTTCAATATAACTTCCCTTTTCTCCTTTAAGGTCTGCATTAAATCTTCAAAATAAAGTATCAAGAATTTAGCCTTTTCCTCAAAGGGAGTAAAACTAGACAAAGGGTCATAACCAATATCAAATTGGTGGATAAAATCAAGAGCCCTTTTATATGCTATCTATTTTTCCTTCCTCAATTCCTGTTCATCAAGGTTGAACTCATTTCTGATCAAATCCTCAGGAAAATGGAACTGGTGCAGTCTGCCTTTACATACGGCTCTCTTCCTGCGCATACCATTAAAAAAGTCTTCAGGGTCAGCAAACCTTGATACTGTAGTAGACAACCTATAGGGTTGAAATAAATCATCAAAATGTTTCCAACCACCCTTGGTGATTACAAATTGATGTGCAATGGTGATGGTTGGGAAAATTGTCCCTTTCCCCCAATTTGTTAATTCTGCTTCTTGCAAACCTCCGATTTGCCTAAAGACCTCTGCAATTCCTATCTTTAATGGGACTTGATAGGGGAGAAAATATGGAGTTCCTCTGAAACCATAGACTCTGAACATAGTAGAGATAGGGTACAAGTATATATCACCCCAATTATGAACAATCTTAATATCTTGAGCAAATTCCTTAGGCCTAAGGAATTCTAAGAGAGATTTGGTAATCCTAGGGTTTTGTGGGTACAAGAGGATCCTAAGCCTAGATGCAAAACATCTATAAAACTTCAAGTAACTCGCATCCTCTCTATCCCAAGACAAAATTGTGTTCCACAATTGAACAGGCATCTTCTCATTATCTTTTTCCTAAATCATGTCCATTTCACTAGCAAAATAATCAACACCTTTAAATAAAAACATGTGCATAAGAAGAGAATACCATCCAAAAGGTCTGTCTACCTTAGCATTTTTATCCCCATCAACCCTTCATGAATGGCATCAGTGAGATAAGGTGCAAAATTAAAAGTTACTACCAGAAATGGGTTCAAAATTTGTGCTAACATAAGCATATAGTGGGTTGGCATGGTTGTTTCAACATCTTCCCAAAAAATTTGACATAGGGAACAATACATCCATTTAGCCCTCAAATTAAATAGATTTAGAGAGAAAGGTTCCATGGTGCTAGGGCCTACAATAGTCAGTCCTCCTATTTTGACAAAAAATTCTTTCAAAAGGCCACTCCCGAGGTGATCTCTCTGTACATTATATGCCTATGCAAGCATTTCAAAATTGATGGGCTCTAAATAATTCAACACCTCACTGAGTCTGAACACTTTCCTAAACTCATCATCATTTATCTCAATTAAAGATCCTCCATTTACATTTCTAACACACCTGGCAATAGGATCACAGTTATTTGCAATCTATGTCAATAGGTCCACATTCATGAAAACCCCAAGGACTATGTGCTTTCCAACATCTAACTCCCATATATTATTCATTGGAGTAGAGGAATTTCTCTCGCCAAATCCCACTTTGAAAAGTCCCAGACTTGATATCCCTATCTGTGAACCCCTTAACCAGTTCCCTTTGTCATACAAACTGTCCCTAAGAAATCTCTTTGCAGTGCCATCTCAGAATTACAGCTATTTCAATTAAACTTAAACAAACCTATGAGAATTCAAGCACCCAGGGATATCAATTCAAACTGTAACTGTCAAGCAATATGCAGAAAATTACTTGTTGGTCTGAAGAAATTCACTCTGCACACCGGTTCCTCTGCAAGACAAATGATGCCAAGGTTTTAGCTGATGTGAAGCTTATTACGGAAAGTGAGCATTGAATAGAAACATTAAGCCACATGCTTCGACAATCAATTCACAATTGAATTTGAAATATGGCTCCAATGGACCACAAAGAATTTTCTAACTGTCTTGCCTTTTTGCTGCTTCGTGAAAGATAAAAACCTCATACCTTTTCATTGCAAAAAACTGCCATCCGTTGGATCCTGAAAGATGTCCATGTTCTTTACCTTACCTGAGTCATCCTTCTTAGAAATGGGCCCCACCTTCTTTTCTCTATTCGCGAAGCATAAATCTCATGCATCTTTCCTTTACGAAACAACACTGACCGTTGGATCTTCTACCATCCTCTCAACCGTTATTCTCCATGGTGGCTGCTAGTCTATTTAACTAACTGCATGAAACTGTCACTGCTAATGGTTTTCACTATTTTGCGAAGCATAATCACCTTGCATTTTCACCATACAAAACAACGCACATCGTCAAATAAATTTTGAAATGCGCATCTTTTAACACCTTTAACCTTGAAAGTGGGCCCTCTAAGAGGAATCCACTTGTCCTACTGATATCTAGAAAATATCCCCCAAGTGTTGGCCATTCATTTGCTCAAGAACTCTATCGAACTCCACATCTGAACCGCCACGTGTCTTAACTAGCTATGGATTTCATCAATATTTCCACTTAATCAAACAGGCCCCAATCGATCCACTAGGAGCCACATGTCCAACTGACAGATCACCTTTTGCCTCAACTAGACATCCAGCTATATTGCCACCTTACCCGCCACGTAACTGCCAGCTCTTTTTCGCTGTTTTGTGAAAGGTAAACCTCATGTTACTTTAGGCTATGAAACAACGTGCACCTTTGGATCTTCTCAGATTTGCACTTCTTTTATCTTACCTACCATTCCTTCATTGGGCCCACTGCCCTTTCGCTGCTTCATGAAAGGTAAAATTCACACATTTCCACTATACGAAATAGCACCAACCATTGGATCATGAACAAGATGCATGATCCTTAAATCATTCTTCAGCTTACCTGCCGAGCTCACCAATCTTTCGCTACTTCACGAAGCATAAACCTCACCCATCTTTTCATCGTGAAACAACGTGGACCATTAGATCTACTAGAAGATATATGTCCTTTAGCCATCCTTGCAACCTCTTTACCCAGGCCCCCCACCTTTTTGCCACTTCATGAAAGGTAAATCTCATGCAACTTCCCTTTGCGAGATTGCAAGCACCTTTGGATCTATTAACACTTGCACGATCTTTATGAAGCCCGACAAAATAATAAAACTTAGGAGAAGGCAAAAAATTAAAACATTATTAAAACCTGCCTAAGGCAAAACTTAAAGGGGGACCTCTCCTCACGATGGACTGACCCTTCCACTTAAGTGGAAAAAGTGACAAGGAAATAGAACACAAGGATTTTGAGATAGAAAAGGGTAAATTGCAAAAACCCTAAACCCTTAGACCAATAACCCACAGAGGAAAAATGAAGCACTAATCACAATTTTGCAGATTTTTAGCAGATTAGAGAACAAAATCATCCAATAGTCAAAATAGTGATAACAACAACTCTGATTGGGGATGGTTGATTGCAAGATCAACACAAGAACACAAACAACTCTAGAGAACAGACCAAAAGAAACAAGCCCAAACGAAAACCAACAGAAACAAACCTAAATATATATAGACTACAACCTACTGTGCATGGACTTAAGAGAAGTAATGCTTTAGGAATTGTACATGCACTAGAAATTCCTATACCTCATCATTCATTGTCTACAAAATGTATGAGTCTTTTCCATTAAGATCACAAACAATAGAAGGGCTCATCCATAATGACTCAAATTTTCTGTTCTTTCCTTTATCTTGCCCTCTTGCATTCCATTAAAGAACCATGTCACCAATTTGAAACTTTCTCAATGTGGTTCTTTGGTCAAAAAGATACTTGGATTGCAACTGAATCTTCAAATTTCTTTTATGAGCCAAAGTTTTGATTTCTTCCACTTCCACCATTTGAATCATTTTGTCTTCCATGGGTTCTGACAACTCCATCTCCTCATCTTGTAAGAACTTGTATACAGGAAGAAGGTTATTGGATGGCACCCTAGATTGTGTGACATAAACCAATTCAAATGGTGATACACTATTTGCTTTCTTAATAGTAATCCTGTCTGCCCATAAGGCTAATTTTAGTTTATGATCCCAAGACCTTTTGTTCTCCTCAAGAATTTTCTTAATAATATTCAAAAGGCTCTTATTGTTGGATTCTACTTGTCCATTACCTTGAGGATGGTATGGTGAAGAATAAGACATAATTATTCCATGGCTGGTACAAAATTGAGTGAATTCTTCTGATCTAAAGCTCATAGCATTATCCATTATCAATTTCACAGGAACACCAAATCTTCGTATAACATTATCCATCAGGAAATAGCTCCGGTTAAAATCAAATCAAAATAGCTCCTGGAGATCAAGAAAAGACAACTCTCACCTATGCATGGGGAACCTTTTGTTGGAACATCATGCCATTTGGGCTAAAGAATGTAGGAGCAACTTACCAAAGAGCAGTAACAACTATATTTCATGATATGATGCATAAAAACATGGAAGATTATGTTGATGAAACCTTAGTAAAGACTATGAAGAGATTCACACATATTCAAGAGCTAGGCCTCATACTAGATAGAATTGGAAATTTAAGCTTCGGCTAAATCCTAAAAAGTGTGCATTCGAAGTAACATCAGGGAAATTACTTGGTTTTTAACTCTTTCTTTGCATATTGATTCCTCTTTTGTAATAGATTAGTTCCTTCTTTTATGATTAAATGGCTAATTTATTAATTAATTATATACGCTAGGATATTTAATAAATTAAATAGGATAATTGATCAAAATCTGACAGTTGTGTACCCTGAACAAAAATGTGCATACATATAGAGTAAAGCATATAGAAATACATCTCAAAATCAATCAACACAAGTACAATGACATCAAACAAAGATCTCATATATATCATCATAAATATCTCAGAGTACAAATAAAAGTTTCAGGGTACAAATGATATCAACTATCATCTACAATCTCAAAGCAATTGGTAAACACATAGGTTTGTTCATCCTTAACTATATCATCTGCAGGTATGGGATACCTTCATCCATTGTGACTAACAATGGAGGGAAATTCAAGAATAAACATCTAGACGAGCTCTGTGAAAAATTCAAAATCAAACAGCACTGGTCATCCATATATTACCCTCAAGGTAATGGACAAGATGAAGCATCTAACAAAAATTCAAAATCAAACAACACTGTTCATCCTTAACTATATCATCTGCAGGTATGGGATACCTTCATACTAGATAGAATGGAAAAATTCAAGCTCTGGCTAAATCCTAAAAAGTGTGCATTCGGAATAACATCAGGGAAATTACTTGGTTTTAAACTCTTGCTTTGCATATTGATTCCTCTTTTGTAATAAATTAATTCCTTTTTTTATGATTAAATGGAAAATTTATTAATTAATTAAATATGCTAGGATATTTAATAAATTAAATAGGATAATTGATCAAAATCTGAGAGTTGTGTACCCTGAATAGAAATGTGCATACATATAGAGTAGAGCATATAGAAAAACATCTCAAAATCAATCAACACAATGTCGTGCCCAAACTTTTGGGCAAAAAACGAAACAACAAATATTTTTTTTTGACAACATGAACTCGCAACATATCCTACATTATAATAACTTTATTAGAGTTTTGTCTTATCTAGGATGTAAATAAAATTGTTTACTAAGGTTGGGTTAATTAACCAACTCGAACGAGTGACTTTATTTGGTGGAGATTAATTAGTGTCATGGATTAGTTAGCTAGCTCAATTACCTTAATTAAGTTGTCACTAATTAAAAACAAGGGTTAATTGGTTATCTAAATGTATTAAATCATTCCCGACCATAAAATGATAATGTTATTAATTAATTGATGCACACGCAAATTTATTATTTAAATCCAATCGATAAGGGTTCGAATTCCTATAATGCCATTTGCCCACTAAAACCGATATTAAGCTAAAGCCAGTTCTAATTTCCCTAAACCCTTAATTTTGATGATTTAATTAATCCGGCCAATGCCGGTCTCAAAGGCTTATGGTTCATAAAATTAATTTACAATCTCCCCTATTAAATTTTCCCCATTTACAATATAACCTAACACCCACAATTAAATCGAGGAAAATCTATTGACTAATTAAATATATTAATTTGATTAAGTGTATAGTGTATCCAACTACATTATCTCTTCATTTTAAACCCCTTTGAAATAACTATATTAAAATTTTACTTCTCTAAGGAATATAAGAATATAATAATTCAATTATTTAAATAACCCTAATTATTAGTTAAAATATTAAAACTCAAATTCAAATTCTAAAATTCCTTTAAATAAGGAAATCCCTTATTCATAAAATGCTAACCCTAACCCAAAATTGGGATTAGGGTTGCATTTCTATATATTAACCACTTTGTTTTATTTCTTAATAATTTATACCGTAACCCGAAATGGGTTAGGGTTTATTATACCACATTTTTTGTTTAGAGTGTGTGTGTGTGATTGTAGGTACAGGGACGGATTAGGGCACGACGGCCATGGACAGCAGAGGGGTTTCAAAGAGGGAAGGAGCGGAGGTAGTGGCGTGGGCTCCCCCAGACGCCACTGTGCATACACACAGTGGCGGGCAGCGCCACCCACTGTGGGCACACACAGTGGCGGATGGCATTACTGTCGCCCACTATGTATACACACAGTGGCGGGGCGCCGCTCACTATGTGTAGCACAGTGGCGGCCGTGACTATTCCACTGTGTCTACACACAGTGCGGTGCCTCCTGCGTCGCCCACTGTGTGTAAACACAGTGGCTCGACCGTGAGCTGTCCATTGTGTTAACACATAGTGGCTCGGCCGGTACCCCCGAGTTCCTCTTTTTTTTTCTTAGTTTTTTTTTTATATAATATTTTTTTTAATATAAAAGTATATAAATATATATATATATATATAAATATATTTTTATATGTATATATATATATATATATATATACACTGCCATGACCAGAATATATACATATATCTTTTTTTTTTAAGTATCCATTGAGTATGTTTTTAGATGCAGGGATATATATGTTTATATATATACATATATGTATATATATGTATATATACATATATGTATATATATGTATATATACATATATATATATATATACATATATATACATATATATATATATATATGTATATATATGTATATGTATATATATATATATATGTATATATACATATATATATATACATATATATATATATACATATATATATATACATATATATATATATATACATATATATATATATATGTATATATATGTATATATATATATATATGTATATATACATATATATACATATATGTATATATATATCAACCTAATAGGGTTAGGGAGCTTATTTTGAATAATTTTAACACATAAGCATGCAACCCCTATATTTTTTTTTGTAACAGCAATACATAGGTCCATGATATTTATATATTTTTTTTTGTTTTACAACTTGCAGGAGTGGGTTAAATACTAGCGCATTCACTGATTTTAGATCTCATTTCCTAGGTGTGATTTATCTTAATATACAATATTCAGAAGTTATTATTATTATATATTCTTTTGTTTAAAACAGTGATGCAACATATTTTCTACAGCAATCTACTTGTTTAAATACTAGTTCATTTTCAGCTATGCCTAAACAGAGTTAAAAGTAACAAAATAGTAGTAAATAAACTTTGCAAGTAAATATTTAAACATAATGCATTCCTTTCTTTTTCTTTAAATTGCAGAAATAAACAAGAGAACAGAATTCTTTCTGAGACAGAATTTTGATAAAGCTTACAACAACATAATAGGTTTCAGAATTTAAATAAAATTTACATTGCTTACAGAATATTTAATTACAATGGCCCATATTTAAAATGGGTGAATAATCCAACCAGTCTCTCATTCTTAATGATGAGGAATTGAATAAAAGAACACATTTATTTATACAAAGAATAAAAGAAAACAACTTAAAGCTCTTTATTTACATTTTTTTTTTGCAACAATTCATAAAATTACATTTTTGCTTTTCTACATCTAAATAGAAAATCTGTATCTGAATAAAAATCTGCAACTCCTAGATTCTTTTCCCAGCAACCTGCATACAGAATTTTAGGGCTGTGACCATGGGGTGCTCACCTCCCAGCCTAGGCTTACCAGAAGCCACCCCCGAGCTTGGAGAATCAAGACCTAGATGGGGTTACAACCAAGCAACACAATAGACACATCCCTTCCCAAGCTGAAACTCCATCACAAAATGTGATGTCTTACTAGGGTGGAAGTGGACCAAGTACCCTAGGGGAGAATTCTACTAGATAGAACTTACAGCCAACTCATGGCATCCATGAAAGCATAACCAACAATCATCCTTAACCCCTACACCCTTATGACCCCAGAAAAGGCAAACATGCCATATTTGCTCCCCCTTATGACCCCCAAGTGAAATAACACAAAAGAAAGCAGCAAGGGTCTCATGGATAGACCCTTGAGATCACTCTCATAATGAGAGCCTCTCAAACTAAGGGCTGTCAAGCTCCTTCCACCCCCAAGACCAATCTTTCCTCCCAAGGAAAGGATGGTCTTGAACACTCCCCAAACACAACAATACATAAAACAGAAATAAGCAAGAAATCACATAGATTTTTACAAGTACAACACAAATAAAGAAATACAACAATTTTCATTCAAGCATTCTAGAACATTTTTACATTTACATAAGAGGGAAAAGTAACACCAACCTTGGCCTGCCAAAGAAAATCTAGGGGAAAGCTTGATGAAGAGCTGCCTAATCCTCAATCTTTTTCTGCAATTCCTTAGCCCCAATTTACTATCCCTAAAAACTTGTTTTCCTCCAAAATTTTTCCAAAAATCTCCAAGGATGGAGAGTGGGTGATTAGCTCACTAAGCTTCCATTCCTAGCCTAAGAAGGCCTCTCTCACTCCTTCCAACCTCTTGGATAGAGTGAGGTATCCCCCATTGGATTGGTCTTCCCTAGGTCTTACACACTCCCTAACCTAGGTACCTAGAGAAGGGAAATGCAATGGGGAAGAGGGATTACTCCCATCAAGAAGGTTATCCTACCAAGGATGACACTCCTATAGATGGAATTCGTCCATCTTGGGAAAACCACTTTTTTGGGTGGTTAAACAAGTCCTAAGGGAAGGACACATGGCCAATTTTGACCTTCACCCATAGGTACCCCATGAGGCCTAATAGAAATGCTCTAAAATTGACCCTAGGAGTTGATTTGACCCTTATAAAGTCCACCTAAAGTTAACCTACGGGTCAACTCTGAGTTGACCCTCCTTGTGGCTCACTAACCTAGATTTCTTGGTTCCTTCAAGGATAATTAAGAGATATAACAATTAACAGAAATAAAACTCTCCAAAAAGGTGACATGACAAATTGCCAACACAACATACTACATAGGTGTCAAGTGATACTACAAAATAATTCCACATCATAATACACACATGGCAATTGTCCCTTAAACGATTTAAACAATTCAATAAATACAATTTACACTCATGCAACATTTTACATTTACGAATAAAATATAATACATACGGGGTGTTGCTTCTCCAAATAGACAACCCCTAGTTTTATGAATGCACATAGGCCTAGGCTTGATTCTCCATAATATTTCCATGGTCACATGGATAGTTTCTTGCACATCTCAATTTAAACATTAGTACTTCACAATAGCCTCATATAATAGAAAACACATAATTAGAATACAATACATTCATTCTGCAAAGACTTGTCATTATAAAATATGATTTGTCACAAATCAAAGCAATTCATCATAATCCTCAAAATTTGATCCATCTACAAGATATGCAAACATATTTCTAGCATTATAACAAATCCTGAAATTCAAATAATAACATACATCATCACAATGTTACCCTAATCTAGAATCATATAATATTCTATAACCACAAGGCATAGAAATGAAGCATCAATATATATTAATATTACCAAAATCATGGGACCATATAAAGTTCTATATCCATAGTGTGTCAAAACTAGCATCCATAATAGTTCCAATATGAAAATAACTAAAGAGATAGGATGGGTCAGGGTAGGGCCTCACACACAAGTACGATGACATCAAACCAAGACTCGTATATATCATCATAAATATATCAGAGTACAAATAAAAGTTTCAAGGTACAAATGATATCAACTATCATCTACAATCTTAAAAGAACCAGTAAACAAGTAGCTATGTTCATCCTTAACTATATCACCTGCAGGTATGGGATACCTTCATCCATTGTGACTAACAATGGAGGAAAATTCAAAATCAAACCAAGATCTCATATATATTACCCTCAAAATTAATCAACACAAGTATGGTGACATCAAACCAAGATCTCATATATATCATCATAAATATCTCAGAGCACCAATAAAAGTTTTAGGGTACAAATGATATCAATTGTCATCTACAATCTCAAAGCAATCGGTAAACAAGTAGCTCTTTTCATCCTTTACTATATCATCTGTAGGTATAGGATACCTTCATCCATTGTGACTAACAATGGAGGGAAATTCAAGAATAAAGATCTAGACAAGCTCTGTGAAAAAATCAAAATCAAACAGCACTGGTCATCCATATATTGATTCCCATTCAGAGTAAAGTATATAGAAAAAAATCAGACTAAACAGAAATGTGCATACATATAGAGCAAAGCATATAGAAAAACTATTGGCATATGTGCAGAGTATGTTGACATGATGATATTGTATGTTATTATTGATGTCAATATGATGAAGAGTGAACCGGTATATTGAAGTAAGCACTTGCAAGAGAACCGGTATATGTGAAAAAGTGAAGCGGTATGTCTTTCCAAGTGAACCGGTATGTTGAAATGTGAACCGGTATATGTGAAAAAGTGAAGCGGTATGTTTGTCCAAGTGAACCGGTATGTTGGAATGTGAACCGGTATATGGAATGTTTTGTATCAAGGTTTCATATGGGATGACTACCGGTTGGTAGTCTTAGCTTCAGGGTTTCTGGTTGAAGTGTTCTATGCCTATATGATTCAAATGATGACATCGTGTGATGAGTTAGCATTGTAAGGAAGAATAGATTGTATTGCCACGTTAGCCTTGTGCACATGAAGGATCTTGCATGAAGTAGATTGATCCTATCTACCTCAAGAATGTGTGAAGTCTCTGTAATCGGTGGAGAATGCGTGATGGGTTATCAGCCTCCAAGAAGCGGTGAAGAATGAACGTTGGAGAACGTCTTGAGATCTGTTCAAGACTGTTGTAATCAATGCAATATGATCAATAGTTAGGATTGAACCGACTGAATTGCTTAACCTAAATGTTTAGGGTTTAGGGTTTATGCTACCGACCTATCTGTTTCCTATAAGGTCAATGTTGTTTTTCATGTTGAGGTTGTTGGCAAATGTTGTGTGTGTATCCAAGTATAGAGATACACGATTCTTGCCAGATCAGATAAGAGAATAGATACCTGCGGAGTGTGATTGCAGAAGGAAGGAACTAAAGTAGATTTGCATTGGCATTGAATGTTGTTACCAGATCATTGTAATACCTGTTGACCTCTAACCACTCCAATAGTTGGAAAATCCCTTAACAGGGTAGCTTTAATCGGCTTGCTGTAGATCCTTTAACAAGGTGACTCAAAATCATTGAGTTCTTAAAATCCTCTAACAAGGTAACCTTTAACAGGGTTTAACCCTTAACCGCGTATTTTAGCCATCCCTTAACCGGGTGATCCCTAGCAGGATCGGTTCCTAACAGAACCTATTGTAAAGTCTTTAACCGTACTAGGATCCTAATAGAGTAGACTTCAAAAGGGTTCAAAGAACAACTTGTGGGTATTCATCCCCACCGTGGTTTTTCCCAGTTGGGTTTCCACGTGAAAAATATGTGTGTTATGCATGATGATTTTCATGTGATGCTTTGTTATTCTCTGTTAAGTGGTAAAGCATGTTGAACCAGTAAGTCTTTACATTTTTGTTGAATTATTACTAGTGTATGCATATGGGTGAAGTGGAAATAAGATGTTAGATTATGTGGAAAGCTGAGTTACTGGTTTATGTCTTTCACTGTGTTTAACCAGTAGTAATCAAGTTTTGACTAGTGTTATTGCTTCCCAGTCAAGTGCAGTGTTCTCAGTCAAATCGGTTCAAGGAAAAATGTTTTTCTTAGTACTGATTCCCCCCCCCTCTTAGTACCAATTTGGTACTAACTGTTCATCATTGATTCATCAATTGGTATTAGAGCATCCTCTAGGTCCTCAGTGTTGTAAGCTTAACCGCTTGAGGTAAAGATCCTACTCTAATGATGAAGAGGGAAGGTCCAAAGTTCAACAGAGACAAGTTTAAAATATGGAAGGACAGAATGAAGATATACATCAGAAGAATGGGTGCTCAACACTGGAGTTATGTTGAGAATGCTTATGTTATCCCTACTGGTACTCTCACCAATGATCAAAAGAGAGAGATTTAGGAGAATGGGCAAGTCATGGAAGCCCTAATCAATAGTTTATCTAACATTAAGTTTATTGATGTTGAGGACAAAGAGAATCCCAAAGAAGTATGGGATGCCCTTGAGAATATCTATGGCGGTGATGAGCATGTGAAACAAGCTAAGGAAGAAAGCCTTAGGGGAAAGTTTGAAGATATGCAGATGGTTGAAGGAGAGACCATACAACAATATGGAATAAGAATCAAAACTGTTGTTGGAGATATCAAGAGTGCAGGTGGTAAAATGAAGATTCCACTATTGTTAGCAAAGTTTTGAGATCCTTATTACCGGTCTATGCAATAAGGGTTGTTGGCATTCAGAAGTTGAGGTTTGTAGACAAGACAAAGGTATCCCTGGACTCCATCATTGCAAAGTTAACAACTTATGAGCTAAATAATTGTGATGGCAGTATTCAGAAGACTGAATCAGCCTTCAGGGCATCTGTTGCACCATCTAGAAAAGGCAAAGAAGCTAGTACTAGTGGTGAACCAAGACAAAGTAGAGAAATGGATGATGAGGAGATCCTGATGGAATTTGAAGCTCTTCTTGCCAAGAGACTTCCCAAGGGAACTGATAAATACAGAGGTAAGCTTCCTTTGAAATGCTTTTCTTATAATCGAATAGGACACATTGCTGTAAACTGCCCTAATGGTGACAACAAGGATAAATTGGAGAGGTTCAAGAAGTTCAAAGGAGGAAACTAGAGAAATTGTTTTGTAGTAGTTGATGAAGGTGTCACTGATGAGGAATCAGAAGATGAAGAAAATGAAGATATTGTGTTTGTAGCGGTCAAGGAAGATGTGTTAGACAAGAAGGATCTTGTCTCCCACTTTGATAATTACAATGAGTGGATTATTTATAGTGGTTGTTCTCACCATATGACTGGTGATCGGAGTAAGTTTCTATCTCTGGAAGAGTATGATGGTGGTGTAGTTCGTTTTGGTAATGATGCACCATGTATGGTAAAAGGTAGAGAGTCCATCTCTCTGAATGGAAGAAGTAGTGCTGACAATGTGTATTGGGTAGAAGGTCTCAGACACAACCTTTTGAGTGTTGCTCAATTGAATGATAATGGACTCACTCTGGGATTCAAAAATGGAGTGTACAAAATCAAAGGAAAGAATGGTGAACTGATGGCTACCGATATGCAGAACAAAGGTAACCTATTTCAGCTAATGCTAATGTCAGTACATGTCTAATGGCTAAGTTTAAGGATAGCTGGATATGGCATAGGAGACTCTGCCATGTAAACTTTGACAATATTGTGAAGGCCAGTAAGATCAAGGAAGTTAGAGGATTTCCTATGCTGAGCAAACCGGAGAATCCTTTGTGCAGAGAGTGTCAACTGGGGAAAATATCTTCCTCAACCTTTAAAGGTAAACCTTTCACTGCATACAATTTACTTGATCTTGTGCACACTGATTTGTGTGGTCCTATGAAAACTAAGAGTGTGCAGGGAGATAGGTATTTTATGATTCTTATTGATGATTGCTCAACAATGATGCAGGTCACATTCTTGAAGGAAAAATCTGAAGCTTTTGGAAAGTTGAAAGCCTTCAGAGCACTTGTAGAAAAAGAAAACAGTAAGAGGATTAAGTGCTTAAGAACTGATCAAGGAGGAGAATTCACTTCCGGTGAATTCAACAAATATTGTGAAGAGAATGGAATCAAGAGGCAACTATCTGTCCCCCAGACTCCATAGTAGAATGGCCTAGCAGAGAGAAACAATCAGACTGTGGTTGAAGTAGCTAGAACTATGTTGATCCAAGGAAAGGTTACTCACACCTTTTGGAGAGAAGTCGTGAGCACTGCAGTCTACACAATGAACTAGGTACTCATCAAAAAGGGTAAGGATAAAACACCTTATGAGTATTGGACCGGTAAGACATCAGTGGTAAGCTACTTAAGAGTGTTTGGTAGTAGATGTTATATCAAGAGGAGTGAACATCAGAGCAAGTTTGATGCTAAATGTGATGAGGGAATATTCCTAGAGTATTCCACAAAGAGAAAAGCTATCAAATGTTTCAACAATAGGACTCAGAGAATTGTTGAAAGCATCAATGTTAGAGTTGATGAAACCTTTGGGAAATCTGAGGAAACCGATAGTGTGTAAGTAGGAGATGAACTGGTAGTAACCTTCTCAGAACCAGTTGCAAAACAACCAAGCACTAGTAACAGTTCTCCTACACCGGTAGATGATGATGCTGATGAAGAAGAAAAGCAAGAGGAAACAACTAAGATCATTCCTAGTTATGTAAAGCTGAATCATGATCCAAAGCAGATCATAGGAGACAAGGATGCAAGAATTCTTACAAGAAGAAAGATCAGAGAAAACTCTTGCATGATCTCTGAATTTGAGCCTAAAACATTCAAAGAGGCACATAAAGATGAAGACTGGATCAAGGCAATGGAAGAGGAACTTGACCAGATAGAAAATAATGGTATATGGTCTTTGGTACCTAGACCGGAGCATAAAAATGTCATTGGCACCAAATGGGTTTTCAGAAATAAGCTGAATGAAGATGGCTCAGTGGTTAGAAACAAAGCAAGATTGGTGTGTAAAGGATATGCCCAAGAAGAAGGAGAAGACTATGGAGAAACATTTTCTCTAGTAGCCAAATTGGAAGGAGTTTGTATGCTTCTTGCAAATGCATCATTAAAGGGATTCAAAGTATATCAAATGGATATAAAGTCTGCATTCCTGAATGGAATACTAGAAGAGGAGGTGTATATAGAGAAACCAAATGGGTTTTCCCTATCAAAAGATAGTGACATGGTGTGTAGGCTACATAAGGCCTTGTATGGACTAAAGCAGGCACCTAGAGCATGGTATGAATTCTTGCACTCCCATCTTGTGAAGATTGGATTTGAGAGAACAAGTGAGGATAGTAATATCTACCTGAAGTCAGAAGGAGATCAGATTATGATCTGTGAGGTATTTTTTGATGACATAATCTTTGGAGGAGATGACAAGATGAGTCATGATTTTGCAAATGAAATGATAAAGGAGTTTGAGATGTCACTTATAGGGGAGATTAAGTTCTTCATTGGACTATAGATTCAACAAGTGAAAAATGGAATCTTTATCACTCAGTCCAAATATGTCAAAGAGGTGTTGAAGACCTTTGGCATGGAAGACAACAAACCAGTTGGTACATCGATGGTGACCGGTTGTAAATTATCCAAAGAGGATGACTCAGGGTTGGTAAATGAGAAGGAATACCGATCAATGATTGGTAAATTGCACTATGTAGTACATAGCAGACCGGGCATTGCACATGTAGTGGGAATTGCTACATAGTTCCAGAAATGCCCAAGAGAATCCCACTTGGTAGCAGTCAAGCGGATTCTGAGATATCTGAAGGGAACTATTGATTATGGATTATGGTATCCATATAGTAATGATTTCAACCTGAAAGTGTTTACATATGCTAACTAGGCTGGTAATGTGGATGACCGGAAGAGCACAACCAGTGGTGCATTCTTTCTTTGTGGAAGACTAGTCTCATGGATGAGTAAGAAACAAAGTTGTATCTCTCAGTGTATAGTAGAAGTAGAGTATGTTGCAACATTTATGAACTACACCCAGATAATTTGGATGAAGCATGTATTAAATGGCTTCAAAGTTCCTGTATCCAAATCGGTAAGTATATTTTGTGACAACACAAGTGCGATTAACATCTCCAAGAATCCGGTTTTACATTCTAGAACCAAGCACTTTGAGCTTAAGTATCATTTCTTAAGGGAAAAGGTTCAGAACAAAGAAGTTGTACTGGATCATGTTTCTAGTAAGGAGTAGTTAGCATACATATTCACCAAGCCTCTACCGAAGGCTACCTCTACCTATTTGAGAGGTGAATTAGGGGTGTTGCCCCTTCAAGAGGTGAACTAAAGGTGTGTGCTCCACATCAGTCATGGCTTACATTGATATATTTTTCTCAGGATTGGTGTGTTGAAGGATGCTACTCCTTAGGGGGAGCAACATAGTAGAACATAGATGTTTATGCCTTCACTTTGGCATTGTTGTCAAAGGGGGAGAAGATGTGAAGCGGAGAATATATCTGTAGTATTGCAGGAGAAGATGTGAAGCTTAGAGATATCTTTGTATATTGCCATCAATGCCAAAGGGGGAGATTGTTGACATATGTGCAGAGTATGTTGACATGATAATATTGTATGTTGTCATTGATATCAATATGATGAAGAGTGAATCGATATATTGAAGTAAGTACTTGCAAGAGTACTGGTATGATGTTGTGAACCGATATATGTGAAAAAGTGAAGCGGTATGTCTATCCAAGTGAACCGATATATGTGAAAAAGTGAAGTGGCATGTTTGTCCAAGTGAACCGGTATGTTGGAATGTGAACCGATATATGAAATGTTTTGTATCAATGTTTCATATGGGATTACTACTGGTTGGTAGTCTTAGCTTCAGGGTTTCCGGTTGAAGTGTTATATGCCTATGTGATTCAACCAATGACATCATGTGATGAGTTAGCATTGTAATGAAGAACAGATTGTGTTGCCACATTAGCCTTGTGCACGTGAAGGATCTTGCATGAAGGAGATTGATCCTATCTACCTCAGGAATGTGTGAAGTCTCTGTAATCAGTGGAGAACGCGTGATGGGTTATCAACCTCCAAGAAGCGGTGAAGAACGAACGTTGGAGAATGTCTTGAGATCTATTCAAGACTATTGTAATCAATGCAATATGATCAACGATTAGGATTGAACTAACTAAATTGCTTAACCTAAATGTTTAGGGTTTATGCTCTCGACCTATCTGTTTCCTATAAGGTCGATGTTATTTTTCATGTTGAGGTTGTTGGCAAATGTTGTGTGTGTATCCAAGTATAGAGATTCATGATTCTTGTCGGACCAGATAAGAGAATAGATACCTGCAGAGTGTGATTGTAGAAGGAAGGAACTAAAGCGGATCTGCATTGGCATTGAGTGTTGTTACCAGATCATTGTAATACCTGTTGACCTGTAACCACTCCAACAGTTGGAAAATCCCTTAACAGGGTAGCTTTAACCGGCTTGCTATAAAACCTTTAACAAGATGACTCAAAATCATTGAGTTCTTAAAATCCTCTAACAAGGTAACCTTTAATAGGGTTTAACCCTTAACCGAGTATTTTAGCCATCCCTTAACTGGGTGATCCCTAGCAGGATCGGTTCCTAAAAAAACCTATTGTAAAGTCTTTAACCAAACTAGTCTCCTAACAGAGCGGACTTCAAAAGGGTTCAAAGAACAGCTTGTGGGTATTCATCCCCACCATGGTTTTTCCCAGTTGGGTTTCCACATGAAAAATATGTGTGTTATGTGTGATGCTTTTCATGTGATACTTTGTTATTCTCTGTTAAGCGGTAAAGCATGTTGAACTAGTAAGTCTTTACATTTCTGTTGAAGTATTACTAGTGTATGCATATGGGTGAAGTGGAAATAAGATGTTAGATTGTGTGGAAAGCTAAGTTACCGGTCTATGTCTTTCACTATGTTTAACTGGTAGTAATCTGTTTTAGACCGGTGTTATTGCTTGCCAGTCAAGTGCAGTGTTCTTAGTCAAACCAGTTCAAGGAAAAGTGTTTTTCTCAATATTGATTCCCCCCCCCCTCTCAGTACCGGTTTGGTACTAATTGTTCATCATTGATTCATCAAAAACATCTCAAAATCAATCAACACAAGTACGATGACATCAAACCAAGATCTTGTATATATCATCATAAATATCTCGGAGTACAAATAAAAGTTTCACGGTACAAATGATATTAATTATCATCTACAATCTCAAAGCAACCGGTAAGCAAGTAGCTCTATTCTTCCTTACCTATATCATTTTCAAGTATGGGATACCTTCATCCATTGTGACTGACAATGGAGGGCAATTCAAAATCAAACCAAGATCTCATATATATTACCCTCAAAATCAATCAACATAAGTATGATGACATCAAACCAAGATCTCATATATATCATCATAAATATCTCAGAGTATAAATAAAAGTTTCAAGGTATAAATGATATCAAATATCATCTACAATCTCAAAGCAACTGGTAAACAAGTAGCTCTATTCATCCTTAACTATATAATCTGCAGGTATGGGATACCTTCATCCATTGTGACTGACAATGGAGGGAAATTCAACAATAAATATATATAACTGACAATGGACGGAAACCGGTAAACAAGTAGCTCTATTCATCCTTAACTATATCATCTGCAGGTATGGGACACCTTCATCCATTGTGACTAACAATGAATTACAAATAAAAGTTTCAAGGTACAAACTATATCAACTGTCATCTACATGGAAGGATCTCGTATATATCATCATAAATATCTCGGAGTACAAATAAAAGTTTCAGGGTATAAATTACTCTATATGGAAAAATTCAAGCTCCATCTAAATCCTAAAAAAGTGTGCATTTGGAGTAACATCAGGGAAATTACTTGGTTTTTAACTCTTGCTTTGCATATTGATTCCTCTTTTGTAATAAATTAATTCCTTCTTTTTATGATTAAATGGCAAATTTATTAATTAATTAAATATGCTTGGATATTTAATAAATTAAATAGGATAATTGATCAAAATCTGAGAGTTGTGTACCCTGAACAGAAATGTGCATACATATAGAGTAAAGCATATAGAAAAAGGATATTCAAGCTCTGACTAAATCCTAAAAAGTGTGCATTCGGAGTAACATTAGGGAAATTACTTTGTTTTTAACTCTTGCTTCGCATATTGATTCCTCTTTTGTAATAAATTAATTCCTTTTTTATGATTAAATGGCAAATTAATTAATTAATTAAATATGCTAGATATTTAATAAATTAAATAGGATAATTGATCAAAATCTGAGAGTTGTGTACCCTGAATAGAAATGTGGATAACATATGGATACCTTCATCCATTATGACTGACAATGGAGGACCATCGGTAAACAAGTAGCTCTGTTCATCCTTAATTATATCATCTGCAGGTATGGGATACCTTCATCCATTGTGATTGACAATAGAGTACAAATAAAAGTTTCAGGGTACAAATGATATCAACTATCATCTACATGGAAAGATCTCGTATATATCATCATAAATATCTTGGAGTAAAAAATAAAAGTTTTAGGGTATAAATTATTGTATATGGAAAAATTCAAGCTCTAGCTAAATCCTAAAAAGTGTGCATTCAGAGTAACATCAAGGAAATTACTTGGTTTTTAAATCTTGCTTTGCATATTGATTCCTCTTTTGTAATAAATTAATTCCTTTTTTTATGATTAAATGGAAAATTTATTAATTAATTAAACATGCTAGGATATTTAATAAATTAAATAGGATAATTGATCAACATCTGAGAGTTGTGTACCCTGAACAAAAATGTGCATACATATAGAGTAAAGCATATAGAAAAACATCTGAAAATCAATCAACACAAGTACGATGACATCAAACCAAGATCTCGTATATATCATCATAAATATCTCGAAGTACAAATAAATGTTTCAGGGTACAAATGATATCAACTATCATCTACAATCTCAAAGCAACTGGTAAACAAGTAGCTATGTTCATCCTTAACTATATCATCTGCAGGTATGGGATACCTTCATCCATTGTGACTAACAATGGAGGGCAATTCAAGAATAAAGATCTAGATGAGCTTTGTGAAAAATTCAAAATCAAACAGCACTGGTCATCCATATATTACCCTCAAGGTAATGGACAAGCTAAAGCATCTAACAAAAATTCAAAATCAAACAACACTGTTCATCCTTAACTATATCATCTACAGGTATGGGATACATTCATACTAGATAGAATGGAAAAATTCAAGCTCTGGCTAAATCCTAAAAAGTGTGCATTCAGAGTAACATCAGGGAAATTACTTGGTTTTTAATTCTTGCTTTGCATATTGATTCCTCTTTTGTAATAAATTAATTCCTTTTTTTATGATTAAATGGAAAATTTATTAATTAATTAAATATGCTAGGATATTTAATAAATTAAATAGGATAATTGATCAAAATCTGAGAGTTGTGTAGCTTGAACAGAAATGTGCATACATATAGAGTAAAGCATATAGAAAAACATCTCAAAATCAATCAACACAAGTACGATGACATCAAACCAAGATCTCGTATATATCATCATAAATATCTCAGAGTACAAATAAAAGTTTCAGGGTACAAATGATATCAACTGTCATCTACAATCTCAAAGCAACCAGTAAACAAGCAGCTCTATTCATCCTTAACTAAATCATCTATAGGTATGGGATACCTTCATCAATTATGACTGACAATGGAGGGCAATTCAAGAATAAAGATCTAGACGAGCTCTGTGAAATTTTCAAAATCAAACAACAGTGGTCATCCATATATTACCCTCAAGGTAATGGACAAGCTGAACCATCTAACAAAAATCTACTGACTATCTTACACAGAACAGTAAACAAATCTAGGAGGGATTGGCATCTGTAGCTCAATCGTGCACTATGGTCTTATAGATCAAGTATTAGAAAACCTACTGGGGCTACACCTTTTTCTTTGGTGTATGGATCTGAAGCAGTATTACCTATTGAGGTGGAAATACTGTCTTTGAGAGTTTCTTTGCAAGGTCTTGTTACTGATGAAGACTATAGAATATCTAGATTCCAAGAGCTTGAGTTGTTAGATGAATGTCTGCAAGTGGCATTTGATCATCTGAGAGTATCAAAAGAGAATGTCTAAATGATATATCAAGAAGGTTCGACAATGAGAATTTTAGGTTGGTGACCTTGTTCTGAGAGAAATCCTAAAAATCAATAGTTTCGAGACAACAAAGGGAAGTTTGAACCCAACTGGCTGGGTCCCTACATTGTTACTGCAGTCTTTAGCTCTGGTGCCTATCAAATCTCAACATCAGAAGGAGAACATATCCATGAACCGATCAACACCATCCACTTGAAGAAATTCTTCACTTAGTGTTCTCTGCTCCAGCAACCTGTACAGCTAGAAAAGTCTTGAAAAAATCATAAAATGTCCTGGAAAAAAAAAAAAAGAGAGAAAAAAAGAATCTTTTCCAAGAAGGTGAAAACCTGGCAAACATGCACCTATTGTACTCAAGCACTCCATCTATCAACGCAACATTGGCATTTTTCGCTTTACTGCATCTTTGATTTCGCTTGTACATATCTTTTAGTCGCTTTTGTGACATCCTGGTTCTTTTAGAACCCTCATGGCTTGAAACGGATCAATGTCCTAGTCTTAGGGTAATTGACTGAGCAATTTACGTGTCCTAAGAAGTATCAACCAAGTCATCTTTCTGTCAATGATACCCGGTCATCCATTCTGAGTTAGTCACCAATCTCCTAACTACTGAAGAGTTTTATCACTGAGTAACCAAGAAAAACAACATTACTAAAAACAATCACTAAATAGTTTGAGAAATGAGATGGGAGATTGTAGATGATAGTTTATATGATATATAAAAATAAAATTTTCAGGGTACACAGCTCTTAGACTTTGATCAATTATCCTATTTAATTTATTAAATATCCTAGCATATTTAATTAATTAATAAATTTTCCATTTAATCATAAAAAAGGAATTAATTGATTACAAAAGAGGAATCAATATACAAAGCAAGAGTTAAAATAAAATTAATTTCCCTGATATTACTCAAAACACATACTTTTTTAGGATTTAGCCGAATCTTGAATTTTTCCATTCTATCTCTTTTGGATCATATTTTGCTTTGTTTTGACATGTTGATTAGATGGGAAATGTTGATCCTTGATTGTATGTGGATTGTTGGACTTATGACTTTTATTATTGGCATCCAAATTGCTTGGAGAGAGAAATGAATGTATGGATGGATAGGAAATAAATGGAGGTCTTTTAAATGGATTAAGGTTCTCAAGGATGTGTGCCTTTGCTGATCTTTCATAGGGGATGAAGGGATATAAGGACCTAAAATGGATGGAAGAGATGAAGGGCTAGGCGTATGTTTAGATTTTGACTTTGCAGGGGTACCAACATCTTGAGGAATGTCACTGAGGCCATGACCATTAATATTTTCTTTAACATGGAGGGGTTATTGCTTTTGGAGGTCTACCCCTTTGCCTTTATGAATATCTTGACTTGTAGGATACTGTTTTCTTTGGGAAGATGGTGTTTGTTTATTATGAGGTGGATATGATATGAGAGAAATAATGAGATCATGAAGTGGATCGGAGTGGACCAAAGTGGAAGAACCCATTGTGAATGTTGGGGGTTCCTGAACATCTTGCACCGACATGTTAAAATCATGAAGGGGATTAGGATCATGAGGGGGACTACGATTGTGTAGTGGACATGGATCAATGATAGGCTCTTCAAGAGATGGAATGGTAGAAATAATGGTATCATCAAAAGAAATGAGATCTTGGAGTGTATATGGAGGATTAGCACATGGAGATGGAGGAACAAAAGGATCTTGTGGAGGATTTAAAGGAATAATTTGATCTTGAGAAGGAGGAATATCATTGGATTCCTCATTAAAGGTGCTCTGCTCTTGGCTTTCAACATGATCATTGGGAAATATGTCTTGATCTTTCTTAGGAAGTGGAATGTCAATAGGATTTGAAAGGATATTTTGTTCATGAAATGGAAGGGGATCATTTGGGATAGGATGGACTGGGATATCTTGATCTTTCTTAGGGGGTGGAATGCCAATAGGAATTTGGACAGGATGGATAGGAATAAGGGAATCATCATGAGTGTCAGGGAAGATGGGATCCTGGACAGCAATTGTGTGGGATGATAAGGTTTCAGGATCTTGATCTTGATTTGTTTTAGGACTCATTTCTTCATGATCTAAATCATCCTCTTGACATGGGTTTGGACTTTGAACATGTGTGGGGTATTATAGAAAGGAATCAATGCTTTGACATGAAGGAGAGTGACTTTGAATGGAATCCTCTGAAACAAGTTTGATGGGTAATGAAGCTCATGGTGACATTAGGTCTAGTATTTTTGAAGCATAGCAAGGATGTGCATCATGAATTGGATTAGCTTGGAAATCAATTATGGATATCCGTTGGGGAATTTCATCCTTGGGTGCATTGTGTGATGAGGGTGTTATGGAAGGTTCTTGTGAAACTTTGAAATGCATAGGGATAGATGCCACTGGAGAGTCAATTTGTTTATGGGGGGATGAGCCATTGCTAGACATAGGTACACAATTTTGATCTTTCTCAGGAAAATCACTTAGGACTCTCTTTAAGATTTGTCTAATAAAGCCACCTTTCTTTGGTGATTCATTTGAATCCTTGCGAGGTTTTGCCATGATTGGGTTTTGATTTTGGACTTGTTTGAAGGTGATTTGGTTTTGGTTTGATGTTAAATTTTGATTTTGAATTGGGTTTTGGTTGAATTCGTCTGACATGTTTGAAATTTGTCTTGGTGTGAGTTGTAACTTATATTTCTGAATTTGTGGTTGTAGACGTTGATATTGACTTGTTGAATGATATTGTTGTTGTTGGTACTTGACTATTGGTTGAACAAATTATTGACATTGTGTATTTGGCTGAGCATATTGTTGAAATTGCATCATTGATTGTGTTGGTTGGATATGTTGGACCATTGGCTATGTATATAGGATCATTGGTTGTGCTAATTTTAAATGTTGGATGATTGGTTGTTGTTGGATCATTAGTTGTTGATGTGGGATATGTTGGACCACAGGTTGCGTATATGAGATCATTGGTTGTTGATTCAATATTTGATTTGAGGTTTGTCTTGGGTTTTGGTCAAATGAGATTTGGTTTGGGATTTGGTTAAAATTTGTGCTTGTTGCTTGAAATTGTTTCATCATCTTTGTTTGTGAGATGAGAGATGGTATGTCTAAGCATTCGATGAGAGCCTTTACATCAATTGGCTCAATATTTGGATTTGGACCTGGAAATTTTTGAAACATTTTGAACATTTGTGATCTATTCTTTTCATGGTTTTTCACTTTTTGTTCCAAGATCTCTATTTCTCGAGTTAGTTTCTCCTCTAGTTTTTGTATTTGGATAATTGTTTTGTCATAAAATGTTTAACTGATATTGCCTTGTTGGCTTGGATATAATTATGATTGCCTTGGATTAAAACTTGATTGCATTGTGTTATTCATTGATCAAATCATCGGTTGATATGTCAAACTTTGTTGCATCATAGGAGCTTGGAATCTTGGTTCAATAGACATGTCACTATGAAATGCAATATTTTTGGGATTTTTGAATTTAGGAATGATGTATGCAACTAATTCAACCTAGGAGATTGACAATGCAACTAAATTTTTTTGGTCTTTTTGAATTTTTGGAATGACAATGATATGCAACTAAATGTTGTCTTAAGGAATGCAAATACGACCTTGCTTTAGACTTTTTAAATTTTTTAGGATTTTGATAATGTTATATAACTAAGTGAAACTTTGGGATATGAGAATGCAATCTATGTTTTTGAACTTTTCAAGATTTGGACAAACTTTGAAATGCAACCCTAAAGACGCAACCTTGGGAAATTAAAATGAAGTCTACACCTTAAAAGGACAAAGGACCAAATGACGATAGGACAAATTGACAATGCCTCACTTATATGCTTGGATACTAAGATAGGTTTGACAAAATGATATTGATAAGAGGACAAGTGTTGGACAAGGTCAAGACTCCCTAACAATGACTTAGGGTTTAATCTAAAGTTTTGATTTTTCAAGTTTGACAAAACCAAATTTTGAGATTATTATGCAAAAGGACAATGATTGTGACAAGGACCTAAGGATATGATATGAATATGATTTGGTCTCAAGATATGATATGATATGACAAAATGATATGAACCAAGGATATGACTAGAAATTTTTGACAATGTCAACCTAAGAAAAGACCTAGGGTTTGAAGTATGCAATGATAAAACCAATATGATATGGATATGTGAGGACCAATGAAATTGAAAATGCAAAGTGCAACCTAAGCAAAGATCTAATTTTGGGATGATGATAATGCAATAAAGACTTAGGAAAATTATTTTAAACCTAAGTGCAAAATGAGGACACTACAAATGAAATGGACTAAAATGAAGAGCAATGACAATATGTTGTCCTAAAACCTAAGTTTGGACTATGCAAAGTCTAACCTTAAGTGACATGTATTTTGAGACAAGGATTTCCAATGTTTTTACAAGACATGTTTGAATGTTGGATGAATACTTGGATAAGATTTTAGACCTTTGTTTGACCCTTATTTTGAATTTGGTGTGGAGAATGTTTGGACTTTCTTGAAAATGACTTTTTGTGACACTTGTGTTTTTTATTCAACTTTTGGAAAACATAGAAGACAAAATGTTTGTTGGACTTTGACCCAAAACAATCATTCACCTTCACAAAATTTCCTAAGGCTGGCAAGGACAATATCTGTTGAATCCTCTTACCATAAAATACCACATTAACCTAGATAGTTAGAAGCTTGGTAGCATTGGATCCCCTCCATGATACTCACTTCTATGGGAATACCAAGCTTCAAATTCAAGAGGCATCACTTCCCAAGAATTTTCTATCTCTAATTGAGGGGTACATGAGAGGTTTCTTCGGCATGCGCGTATCACAACTTTTGAGTCAACAAATAGAGGGATTTTGGTCTCTAAACATGAGAGGTTTTAGTCAGGGCATCCGTTCGGGTGGGCATAGATCCAAAAAATTTAATCATCGCTATGCCATTCCACCACCCGTTGCTTACAACTTTCGTTGCAAACATAGCTATTTAGAGTGGTCTGGAAGAGCTTGACCTTAGCCCGTCACCAATTTGGGTCATTCCCTCTCACCAATGCATGTGCGAAGTGTCAGGAAAATCAAGAGGTAGGCCCACTTCTAAGGGTAAAAACACACAAGCAAAATGAAAGAAAAAATAACATAAATTGATTGTTTAACCTTTAGAAAATGAAATGTTCATTGAACCATTTGTATCCTAATTAAGACTAGATGAGGTCAATTGCACCTGAATTTTAAAATGATTTGATCAATTTAAACCATTATCAAATGCAATTTGTTGTTCATTTTAAACCCTTTGCATGCATGAAATATGAAATTTGTTGGTCTTTGATCCAAATCCTAATTATGACTATGTGAGAATTCTAGGATTCATTCAAACCTCCTAATTAGGCTATGTAAAAAAAATTTGTTCATTAAAATCTCCTAATTAGGCTATGTGAGAAATTGTTGTTCATTAAAACCTCCTAATTAGGCTATGTGAAAAAAATTTGTTCATTAAAACCTCCTAATTAGGCTATGTGAGAAATTGTTGTTAATTGCATGTTAAGAAATCCTGCATGAAGCATTGTTTAAAGTCCATAAAAACCATATGCAATAATAAATCCTAACGTAAAACCTGCATGCAACAACAAATTAGTTTAAAAAACCTGCATGCAACAATGAATTAGTGCAAAAAAAACACATGCAACAACAAGTCAACACTTGAAACCTGCATGTAACAACATATTAGTTCAAAAAACCTGCATGCAACAACAAATCCACAAATAAAACCTGCATGCAACAACAAATTAGTTCAAAAAGCTACATGAAATAATGGATTAGCACATAAAACCTGCATGCAAATAGATTCATAGAATTATTAGTTTTTGCATGTTCACGTTGAGTTCACCAAAAAATGTGCGGTAGGAAAATGGAAAAACATCAAAAGCAATATGATATTAGGCAACCACAAACCTAATTGCAAATGAAATCAATTCCTATCACATTCAACGAAAGAATTGAAGATAAGATGTAAGCAAGAAATGCAAACCAAACAAAATCTCTTTCAATTGACCTCCATTGTTTCTCTTTTTCCTCCAAAGGTGTTATGGATCTCACCTACAAAATGCAAGTGTGATAGAAGCAAGATGATAGCAAAATTGTCAGCGTAAGGATACTTGAGATGTTTTGTTGAAAATGAGCAATGAGAGCTCAATTTATAGAAAAACTAGGATTGATTGAATGACCAAGATTGATTTGAGACTGACAATAATAATCGGATGAAATTGAGTGCACAACAAAGTTGTCATTCGGGGAAGGATGAAGATAGAAGAAAGCAAATGAAAAGATACTATAAGAATAAATAATAAAATCTTTAATTATCTTCTCATAAATACCAAATTAGCAAGTTGAAAATATCAGGAAGATTTTAATAATTAAAAATTATTATATATCTTCATTTGAAAAGATAAATAGAAGAAAAATAAAGAAATAAAATATCCTCTTATAAGATAATTAATAAACAAGATTTATTAATTATCTCCTCACAAAAAAGCAGATATTTGAAGATGTATACCTCATTTTGGAATTGAAAATTAAGATTAATGAGATATTGCCAAAAAGATTGATATTTGAAAATCAAGAAAAGATATTAGTTTCCAAATTTGAAAATTAGGAGGATTTTATGAAAAGATTTAATAATTAAAAATTATTAAATATCTCCACATAAGAGGATAAAACGGAAGAATTAAAAAAATAAGAAAAGAAGGAAATAAAGATGAATTAATAAATATTAATTATCTTTATTTTGAAGGAAGATAAATATGATAAATTAATAAAAATGATTTATTAATTTATTGCTCATATTTATGAAATAGTTAATTAAATAAAATGAATTTATTTAATTGATGGACAAAGGAGACAAATAAATAAATTATTTAATTTATTTATTTAGGACTTAGAAGAATTGTTAGTAAAAGGGGGTTTAATTAATTAATTAAACCTAAGAGGCACTATGCACATGATATGTTAAAAATAGGAGACACATGGGTGAACCATTTTTTAGTGTCTATAGCCATCAATGACAACCCCAAAACATTCCTCATGCACTTAACTTAACTAGTACAGTGTCTCTTGCCAATATGTATATATATTATAATTAACAACAATTGTAGTCTTTTAAATGCATAAAGTATAAATAAGTCTTAAATAAAGTCTAAAAGTGGTATAAACTGGAGACATCAAACTATAAAACCCAGGACATCAAACAAACTCATCATACCCCCAACTTTATCATTTACTTATCCTCAAGTAACTCAAATCCTAAGCATTACTGCCTAAGACACTTAGCCTATAATCAATTGTTTGAGTTACTCATAATGTCTTGTGTAAGTAGAATCCCCTATCTTTGGCAATCTATTCCCAATAGTCTTTTTCTTCACCCAAATTTTCTCATTATGTCTGTTCTAATGGGGTATTGGATGTAGAAGCAATGGAGGATGGAACTACAGAGCCAACCATTCAATACCACACAACTTTTCTACTCTGATGTATTTGTTGGCCCTTAATTCCAACACAATGAAGTGATATAGGGAATGCGGCTCTCTTTATTTCATTTTTTGGAGTTAATTCACTCCATCATTGCTGCATGTGTGCCAAAGTCTACTCCTTTACCGTATTTCTCATGAACACTTGGATTCTCTGATAATTCTTCCTTCTAATATCATGAACTTTTGCATACAAACCAAGACTTTGAATTATATCAATCCATTCATCTACAATGACAATTAGATCATCACATCCAAGCCTTATGTTTAAGGGATATATCTTTTCTTTCTCTTTGTATTGTTGAATAAATTCTCCCCTTTCTTGCTCATTTTTAGGTATGGGGTGAGTGCCCTTAGCTATAAATCCCCCACATAATATAAAGGATTCCAAGTTGGGTTATAAGAGACAACTAAGTTATGTAAGTAAAACTCACATAGTTGATCTCGCAATTTGGTGTCGGCTCTAGAATAAGATTGCAAAAATAATTGAGGGTCAACAACTGATATAGGGTGGTCATTCAGTAGCCAAGTAATTTGAAAATAGAGAGATTTTTCCTATAAGTACAAGCATACACTCTAGTTGGAGGCCTACAATTCCTCAACCGATTAGCCAACTCGACCATTTGTACCAGTTGATTGGTCAATTTCCTTATCTAAGTGTCCTTTTTGTTTGTGTCAACTTCATACTATTGTTGAAGCTTCTTCTTTTCTTCAGTCCATTGTACATTATGCTTTGCACATTTCTCTTGTTGATTCCATAGTTCATAGCCAATTTTTAATATAATGGTGCATGTGTATTCTTTTTACCAGTATTGTTGCATTCCCTTCTTTGTGATTCAATAATGGTCATTCTAGCCAAATACTTGAGTCCAACACTACCTGCTTGTAGTTTTTTTCCAACTCTAGCACTTGTTCTTTCAATTTTAGTTCCCCTGGCTTTATACTCATTTAGTTGTTGTTCTAAAAATTTGATTTTCTCAAGAGATGCATGTAGCTCTATCCTTTCCTTACTTTCAATGACATGTTCAAGAAAAATATAAATGCTAGACCCTTCTTCTTCCTCCCAAGGTCAACATCATGTCCTTTTGCAAGTAAAATGGTATCTTGATGTATAGGACTGATTGGATTCTTGGGGAGTTTCCTAGCAATATAGGGATCCTATTCTTCATTGTCCTTATCAAAATCATCCAGATGATAAAATTGAAATTTTTTCTTTTATCAGTCCCTTCATGAATATCTTCTACTTGTTCTTTTCCTTTTCCTTTATCACAAAACATGTAACTTCTTTCACAATCAGTATCCTCTAATTGAACTATCTCCACCTTATTTGCTTGTTTTGTTGAAGGTTTTTTGTTTTGGGGGTGAGGATACTACCTTTAAGAGCTTTATTTTGTCTTGGCACCTTTAACCTCTTTATGTGGTCGAGGTTGTCTTTTAAATTTTGAAGACCCACATTCTTTAGTTGTTTTCTTCTTTGTTTCCAATTCCCTTGTTTCCTCCTTTGCCTTATTTCCCTTCTCCATCAACGATGCATTTTGAGATTGCCTCACTACTTTTTTAATTGCAATCAAGCATCCCCTCCTTGTATGTGCAACTGATTTCTTCTTTTGTCTTAGGGTGGAAGAAGAGACAGGTTCTTTCCTTTTCTTCACAGAGGTTTTCTATTTTGATGGTGAGGGTTTGGTTTCCTGTGATGCTGTATGCACTTCTCGTATTAAAGGAAGGGTTTTGTAGTTCATTGATATAAACATTCCCCCTAAAGTCTTCTTATTCTTCATCCTCCACATGTTCTGGATAATGCCTTAATAGTCTATTGTGAATATTGTCACACTCTTTGAATTCCTCCTATGTCACATTAGGAAACTGAGATGACAAAATCCTTTTTAGCAAAAGCACAACCAAGCAATAATATGATAGAGAGGTGGGTTTCCTCTTTTCCTTATCTTTAACAGACATAACAGTAAGTATATTATGTAATTAATTTGGAACATTCACCAATTTGTTATGTCCCAAGTGGCTTAACAACTTAAAATTGATAGTATATATCATAGAATGCAGCCATCACAAGTGAAATATCTTATGATAGAAAGCACAATCATTTGCCATAATTCAAGAAGGGACAAAAGTTTCCTACCTTGTGAAGTGGACTAAGAAACTTCATTCAGGAAGGCAAATCCATCCCTTGTTGATCTAGGATCAATGGAAACTGGAAAATTTTCCCTTATTCTTGGCAAAACACTCACTTATGCAATTGTAGCTTCAAAAGCATCAACTCTTAATCCCCTGACCATTGCTTCATCATTTATCAGTGTAGAGGTGAATTCCTTTTCCATTTCTTCATTTAATTTAGTAAGGCATAGACAATAATGAATCCATCCCGATCGCTCAAAGAATGAAAGAGAATCCACATCCCAGAGTAACAAGGTGTGGTTCCTTGGTGTATGCCTAATAGGATTGCCTCCCATTGTTTCCTTCACCTAGAAAAATTGGTTACATTGAATAGATGTAAAGAAAATTACAAAAATTCTTGCCCTTTGGCACCATTACCAACAATTCTGTCCACTTCTACTTTTCAAGGCTAATATTCAAGACTGAAAATGACTGCAATCCTCTACAAATTCTAGGAACGGCTTTCCAAAAATGGCTAAATGACTATAGTAAAAGAAAGTGTATGTGAAACTAACACTTAGTTCTCTTCTACCAGATGATAACACCCTCTTTCAAGAAATCAAACTCATGTGACTAGTCATATCACTTGTTGCATTATAAGAAGCCATACTAAATAATAATAGCAATCAATTTTTTCAGAATGATAATAGGACAAGCTATAGATAATAATGGCATAGGAAGGATAACAATGACATAACAATCACATAGAATGTGTTATAACCATATAGTCACATCACCCCCAAAATTAATTTTACATGTGTCCTCCATGCAAAGAATCATAAATAATATATAATAATGGTAAAATTAAATATTTATATAAAATGTGAGAAATAATACACTTAAAGTACACTAAATAAAGTAAATGTTTGGTTAATGCAATACATACCTATAATGTTTCCAAGGCACATGTAGACGTATTGGCAATTATGGTGCATGTGAATGATGTGAGAGAATGTGAAAAATATGAATTTTGAATGAGAAGACAACAATACGGTTGGTGTAAATGGAATGGTTGCATGCGAAAATTGTTACATGTAAATAATATTTATATTGAAAAAATAAATCAGGTCCCGCTAAAAGGTTTGTTATAACCAAAAAGTGAAAAGTGAACTGAAAATAAATGAGTGCAATGTGTGCATGTAAGATTGAGAAATTATTATGTAGAGGGAGTGGCTGTTGGTGAACCAGATGGTTCATCGGAAGATAAAAAATGATCCTCTAGTATTGATGGAATGGATGGTGTGGAAGATGATGCACAATTTAGGGTAGATGGAAATGCTAGAGCAGTGGGTGAATCAGGTGCTATAAATTGATGGTGAAGAGCTAGTTGACATGAATTTGAATTTGTCTATATGCTTCTTATATAATTTTAGTTTGTTTCCATTTACCATTAATTTAAATCTAATAGGGTCAATGGTGATCAGTTGAACAACACAATTAGGGTCAACTTTTGAATTTCAAAAGGTCTCATCCAATGTGTCTGCAATTTACCCTTGATATCCTTGTATTGTGAATCATATAATAAGGGCCAATCACCCTCATTGAATTAGTTTGGTTTTTATGTATTGATCATGCCATTTTATCTATTGTTTATTTACCGGTTTAGTATGTTGCAAGGCTTCTAGCCTCAGCTCATCCAGTGCGTTGAGTTGGTGCAATCTATCCTGCTACGCTTGATCAAGATGCACCCAAGTTCTATAGTTGTTGTTAAGGTTTTATATTCAAATTCAATAGGGATGAGTTCCTTCGTTCCATAGATCAACTCATAGAGTGTAAACCTTGTAGTCGATTCCCATGTAATCCTATACACCCATACTACTTCTAAGAGTTTGGATTCCCAATACCTGCATAGTCTTTATTAGGATTGCTTCCAACTCCCTATTAGTAACCTCTACCTTACCATTTTCATGTGGGTGATAGGTGGTGGTATTCCTATGTCATATCTCATATTCTTTAACCAATTTGGCAATCAGATCAAAGGTGAATTATGGTCCTTGATCTGTAATCAATTCTCTAGGTACCCCATATCTGCAAAATATTTCTTCATACAAAAACTGTGCTACTTTGACATCTCTAGCATTTCTAAGAGATTTCACTTCAATCCATTTAGTTAATTAGTTGATACAAACCAATATTTATGACTTGCCATTTTATGCTAGCTCAATAGGCCCAATAAAATGGGTTTGTGTAGGACCATAAGGGGCCAAAAAGTGGCAATGTGAAAAAAATGGCCTTCTCCACTTGCCTAAAAACACAAAAAATTGTGTTGACTTTTTGCTTGGCTTAGATGTTAGTACATCTGGCCATGAAAAAAACCCAACCAAATCGAATGTCCGATATTAATAAAATATTATATTAAAAATATATATATTATATTATATAATATATAATATAATATATTATATATAATATAATATATTATCTATAATATAATATATTATATATATATATAATATATTATATATTATATAATATCTAATATATTATCTATTAATTTTTAGGAATTAGATATCTGATTCCTATGGGTATTTTTATACCCACTGTGACAGCATGCGGGTTTTTTTTCACCCACGGGCTACGTGAAAGATAGAAATCTAATATCGGATTTGAGCGGATATCTGATTTGGGCACGAATTTTTTGTGAATTTGTCATCTAAGGTATGATTTGATTGCACTTTTGTTGTTTTTTGTCAAAAAATTTGCATTTTGTATTTGTTTTTTTAATTTTTTGATAGAAACTAGTTTTTTTCATTTGAAATACATTGTTCTTTCAAATTTATTGATTAAATTCAAATTTTCAAATTCAATCAGGTTAAATAGGGGATAACAATGATAATCCTGAACAACCACCAAACCCTATGTTAGCAAACCCTCCATTACCAAACCCCCTCTCAATTAAAGATTTAATTGGTCAAAATTTGAACCAATTGAGAGGCATTGCAAATTTCTACAATATAATCCCTCGTCGAACCCCAATGTTAGATGCTCTGAATGTCATTATAAACAATGTAGAAACCATGACCATGGAGCACAATGCCACTCTTTTGTGGCGAGACCCCATGAGGGCTAGATATGTGAATGGATTGACCTATGATCAAGTCAAGGAGCTTGAGATTTTGAAAGTTTATATTGTTGCATTATTTGTCAATCCCCACACTAGACAACCCTAAAATGTGTAAATTACAAAACTTTCCATCAAATGGTGTACAAACAATGATATTGTAAATAAATTTTAGGATCATTGGTGGATGGTTTTTGATAGACCACCCAACAACAATCTTGATGTCCCATTTTATTTCATTAAAAAATTGTATGTTGAGTTTGTTTTGGGCAAGCATGTCAACTACTTTGACATGAAGCCTTTCCAGGGTGTGGGTTTAGGTATGCGGCCTCAAGATAGACCTTGGGCAGTTCGAGTATTATAGGGCCCATATGTTCCGCCTCCTCTTGTTGAACCCCACCTCCAGTACAATATCCAGATATCATTGCCGAGGTAGCGTCAGAGACTATTTCGACTATTCACTCTTTGAGTAGCCTTTTGGTTTCTCAGGCTGGGGCACTAGCTCAACCTTTTAGTGTTGCTAGTGGTGTATCTGATGGTGTGAAACATCCTCTTCAGCTCCACATATATGCATGCCACATACTTATGTTATGTGTTGGCATCCATGCTTAGGTACTATTAGAGAGCCTGTTGATCCTCCCATGGACACTATTGATTATGAGGTGCTTGATATGCCTGATGCACCAGATGTGATGATAGGGACTGGAGGATACCCTTGAGAGTTCTCGCATGCTAGAGGTGATGAGGTACCTTCATCATACATTGATGATGCAGTGGTAAGACTTGTAATTTCATAGTGCATTTTATTTTAAATGAATATTTATAAGAGATAGTATTAAGTACTAATGTTTATATACATGGTCTATTTAATAGTCATTGATTGAGGAGGAGTTAACATAGGTCCATGATGGCATCTTGACGACCATTTCATTTGGCCTTGACAACTATACAATATATATTATTGCACATAGTCATTTACATTTTTAATTGTACATACATGCCTGTCATTTAAATTATCATTAATTAAATTATATAGTAACTTGCGTGTTTATCTTATTTTACTCTTGTAGGACACAAGTAGTATGAGTGCGGTGCTACGCAATTTGGAAAATGGTAGTGCAGTCTAAGACAAGGTAAAGATAATTGAATGCAAACATGATTGAATTAAGAGTTTAAATAACTTATAATGATTATACATGTTTAAATAGATTGATAGTTTCACATACTTGTCGTCTTTATGTACATGGAATTCTTGGCTTCACGTCATTGTTGACTGCAACCACTATACCTAAAGAAATAGAAGAAATGCCTTAGGTACATGTGTTTATTTTATTTTGTGTGTAGAAGATATAATTTGTTCCTATCATCCACAATTATATGCTAACTTGTATTGAAATACTATGTTTGTGAACATATGTAGGTTGTCTATGAAAATCCTGATGACATACCATCTCTCCCTATGACATATTCCAAGACTCCTCCAAAGATGAAGAGGAAACGTGGAGATGAGGTAATGAAGAATTCAATTTTAGAGTTAAATTATAGTTCAATGTATATTGATTTTTATGTTAACTTTTTGAATTTAAATTATATAAAATAGGTAATCTTAATTGTTGTTTGATTTTTCTTGTGTAGGATCCTTCAAAGACGAGTGGTGTTGTGAAGAGGATCAATTTTGATGATCTGCTAGTACTTTAGGATGTGATAGAATATTTTGGGATACTTTCATGTCTAGTTGGCATGTATATTTTGTATATGGACATCCATTTACATATATTGACATATTTTGTTTGAATTGGCATTTATGCCATTTTTGTATATGGACATACACTTGTAATTACTCGACATTTTGATATATAAAATTTGAGATTTGATATAATTTGTTCCTCATGTGCATGGCATCATTATTTCAAAATTTAATCTTCACTCCAATAATTAACAATGGATAAATAATGAACATTAGAATGTTGTTTTTGATTAAGATAAACGGGTTTTACAGGGACCCAAAACCCAAATCCATAAAAAATAAACAGAGTTAAACCAGAGTGTAAACATCTGCAAAACAACAACAGAAACAAGGGAAGCACCCCAAAGAGATTAACAAAAAAAAACACAATGCAAGCAAAAACAACAATCCAAAAACAACTAACTAAGATTTTTCATGAGTTCGGCATTCTTCTGGATCATCCTATTGTTGATCTCCTAGACTTCTTCCATGATAAATCTTGAACTACCCCTTTCATGTTTTTTACTCCTGCTTCTGGTAGAGGGCCTCGTGGAGGTTTGCACATCTTGGTTCTTCTTGTCCAAGTTGATGTCAGAGGACATGTTGGATCTTATCAGTTGAGCTTTCTAAATGGAAATTTTCTCGTTCACTCTTTTGAGTCCTTCTGCACTATTATACATTGCCCCCTTACTGATCTCCACCAAACCCTTGAGTTTACACTTTAAATCCTGAAAATCATTCTTCGGCCTATCGATCCTAGCCTCCTAGTCTATTTTCATGACCCTGATATCTTCCATAATATTTTGGGTCAACTTTAAGAGTTTATAAGTTTTATCAAGTGGCAGATTTTCAGTGAAAGAGTCTATAATGTCCTTGATCCCCTGTTTCAGAAGATTAGTTGCACCAAAAACCCAACGAAAATATTTCTTGTGGTTGGAAAATGAATTACCCAGGAGACTATCAACATCCATTTCATAGCTTTTAAGCTCATTGGTATCCACAATAAGGAGAATATCGAGTTTAATTTTATCCTCCCATTTTTCTTGAGTCTCTGTCCTTTGCCTAGTCTTCTACTTTTTAAGATTTTGCGGACCCAAATTTTGGGATTGAGAAACAAGGGTTTTCAACTTTTTCACTGCCCATCTAGGTGGATTTCTTCTTTTCCTGCTACTAGTAGTGCTAGGAGTGGGCTTCTATGGGGGGGCCTCATTCTCTGAGGGTTTATATTCAGAGTCATCTGATACATGGATGCCATTCCCATTCATGGCAATCCTGCCCTCCTCCTCACCAAAATACATATTTGAAACATCATGCATATCCTAGTTGTCTAAGGGTGTAGGGTTTCTCAAAATAGGAGAGGGTTTAACCTCATGAGACTTAGCATACTCCATAATAAAGAGGATTAAACCCTCATGAAAAACCAATTTTTTCTCATGTTCACAATACTTATGAATAGAATGCTCGAGAGAAGACAGTAAATAAAACGACATCGAAATTCTCTTGTCATGCCTAAAGTGATTCAGATTAGTTAAATGATAAGTAAAAATACTAGCAAATCAACCATCTAGGGTTATGTACCTCATAAAGAACTCTGCCATATCCACCCAAAGATTCAAAAGGTCCTTTCGGTTGTAGCCTCCATTTGGGTTCTTCCCGACTCATCTTCTTTTGCTCTTTTTTTTATAGAAAATCGAAAGGGCTTCTTCTGAGTTTTTCCTTTCCCTATAGAATTTTTTACCCTCCATACTTATCCCAGTAATATTACCTATGAAGGGTTTGTCTACCCTGAATTCAACACCATAGACACTTAGCACCCCATTGTTCCAGTTCTTAACAAACATTTTTGTGAGCTTGTGGTTTTGGCCATGGAGTTTTCTAATTTATGGTTCTAGACCATTGTCCACAAATTCCCTCCATACCTCTTTATTTTTCTCCCATATCTCACATGAGGATGGTTCCATTCTATTTTTCTCTCCCCCCATATAATTGTTACCTCTGTAATTTTTAGCATTTACACTAAAACCAGGCTTCAAACAAGTAATAAAAAACTAGACCCACAAGAAAAATCTGGAAGGTCACTGCCACTTCTTTCTAGGAATGGCTTTACACATGTGAAAAGTTTTCATCATTAATGATCTATTGGAGAAATATTTGTGGTGTCTCCATGCTAGTTCGCATAAATGAAATGGAAAGGATTCCCCTTCCCCCCACCATTTTTCATCATCCCTATCAATGCCAAGATTTTCCATGTGGTCTGCACATATATTGCCCTCCCTTAAAATGTGCAAGATTTGAATTTCTTCAAGTTTGGCAATCATTTCAATGCACTCATGCATTGTATGATTAATCGTTCAGTTGAGGGTTGTCCTTTTAATCAAACAGATGATTATGTTTAGTGAATCACTTTCCAGCCAAACCTTTTTGAACCCTCCATGAAGAGCTGTTTTAAGCCCATTGTAGGTCACATTTTCCTTAGAATAATGGTTTGTCTGGCTACCCAGTGGGAGTGCCACTACTGAGACAATCCTACCATTGTAATCACAAGAAAATTCCCCACAACCTGTCGGCCCAGGATTTCCTTTTGCCGCCCCGTCAACATTAATTTTGATCCATCCTCTGGGAGGAGAAATCCAGGCAATGTTGGGTTTGGTGTGCTTTGTTTTTACAATTGGTCTTGAAATATCCCGACTAATGTGTCATCTATTGATTATATCATAGTCCAACTTGGATGATTGAATGACAGGGTCAAGCTTACGGAAAGGGAAGGAAGAAATGAAAATCTCCTTAATAGTGGTCTGAATATGATAAGCAACTAGAACAATAGGAGAATCTTTGTCTCTAAAAATGAAATTATCCCTTTCCTTCCAAAATGCCCCAGGAAACATGTGGGAGCATAAAATTCCATAAAATTATAAGAGATTGGTTATTCGAAGGACATAACCATTTGTACCAATTATCTAGCAAAATGTAGGGGAAACACCGACTGACACCCCAAAGATCAAAGAAGTGAGCCCAAATCTCCTGGACAAAGGAACAATGTGATAACAAATGGGCAAAATCTTCGGTAGCTTCCTTGCAAAGATAACATCGGTTAGGCAAAGACATCCCTCTTCTACACAAATTATCAATAGAAAGCACATTATTCTACATAAAGAGCCATAAAAAATGCTAACTTTAGGGATTAAAAATTTGTTCCAAAGACAAGACCAGAAAGGGGTTGGAGAAAAGGATCTATAGAGCAGAGAAAAATCCTAGGAAACAAAAAAGCCTCTTAAAGAAGAGCCCACCCAAACCAGGGAATCCTCGACAGGAAAGGAAGGAATGTGGACATTCAAGAGCCACTTTTGGAGAGGGAGGAGCATCAGATCCAATCTAGATAGGTCGATCCACTTGCCATTCCAAATATAATCAACAACCTAGTGGTCAACTTGATCTTTACACTTCTTCATAGCATGAGCCGCCCAGTTATAGTCCCTTAAAGGACAATCACCAACCCACCAATCTTCCCAAAACCAAATTTTCTGACCATTACCAATGGACCACATGGATCCTTTAAAAATTAAGGATCTAGTGTTGAGAATATTCATCCAAAGGATAGAAGCATTCTGAGGAAGACACAGACCTTCCAAAACATCTTGAGAAGAGCGAACAGGACAAAGGTACTTGTTGTGGATAATTGAAGTCCATTCATTAGACTCCTTAAGAACTCTCCACAACTGTTTGGCCAACAAGGCAACATTGAAATCATAGATATGCCTGATGGTAAGACCACCAAACTTCTTCAAAAGGAAGATTTGATCCCAAGAAACAAGATGAAGGCATTTTTTAGACTCAGTACCTGTCCACAAAAAAATATCGAGATTTTCTCCATCCAATCAGCAAGTTTGGCAAGGATTTTTAAAAGACTCGTGGCATAAACCAAGAGATTTTGCAAAGAAGCTTTAATCAAGTGGATCTTACCAGCTTGGCTTAGTAGAGAGCCCTTCCAACTAGAAAGTTTGTTCTAGAAGAGATCAATTAGATTAGCCCAAAAAACATCTGGAGCAAGACCTGAGTAGAGAGGGAGCCTCAAATAAGTATCTGGGAGGGAGGTTAGCTTACACCCCAAAGTTTTAGCAATATTTATATGTCTATGATTAGGGGTATTCAGGAAGAAGATAGAACTTTTGGGGAGACTAATCCTTTGACCAAAGCCTTTTTCATAAAGAGAGAGGAGCCTCTTCAAGGAATTAGCCTCCAAAATCTAGCTTTCCCCCATCAGCAAAGTATCATACACAAACTATTGGTGTGAGAAAATTTTTAATTGTGAAGAAGGTTAGAAACCTTTGAGCCTACCAATATAGACTTCTCTATGAATGATCTTGTTGAGTTCTTCTCCCATTATCATGAAAAAAAATGACAAAATGGGATCCCTTGTTTGAGACCTCTGAAAGCCAAAAAAAACCCAGAAGGAGAGCCATTGATCAACACCAAAACGTTTGGAGTAGAGATGCATTGACTAATTAATTGAATAGAATAGTCATCAAAACCAAAGGCATGAAGTAGCCTGATCAGGAATCTCCAGCCCACCTTTTCGTAGGCCTTTAGTAAATCTATTTTTTTTAAAATGAGGTTTTTATTGACAGAGAGGGAATGAATATTTTCATGAACCGAAACAATGAAATCCAAAAATTTTCACCTCGACACAAAACCATTTTGTTTCTTCAAAATCAGAAGAGGAAGAAACTTCTTCAGTCTAAGAAGCAAAATCTTGGAGAAAATCTTATAGATAGAATTGCATTGACTAATAGGTCTAAATTCCTGAAAGCAACAAGCATCTGGTTTCTTAGGAATTAACACAATGAAATTAGCATTGAGCTCTTTAAGGAGGGACCAGAGCCCAAAGAATTCCTGAGTAGCATTCACAACATCCTCCCCCACAACATTCTCAAAATGATGGAAAAATAACATAAGAAACCCATATGGACTTGGAATTTTATTCCCCTCAAAGGGACAAACCGCTATCCTAACCTCATCAATGAAGGGGATGCTAGAGAGCTCATTATTCATGTCTTGAGAGATACTAGGCTGGATTTCATTAAGGATCTCTTTCTAAGCTGCCAAGTCAAGAGGACCATCAATAGACAATAGGTCAGATAAGTATCAAATAGCTTTAGAACACATCTCCTCCTGCTTATCAATCCATTGATTATTGATAGAGATCCTCTTTATTTTGTTTGAAGCTCTATGCTTGAGAGTGGTCATATGGAAAAATTTAGTATTTCTAACACCATTCTTAAGCCAAATGACTCTATATCTTTGTTTCTAATATTCCTCCTCTTTAGAGATAATATCATGCAATTTGGAAAGGAGTTCCACTTCTTTGTCCATAATATTACAATGTTAGGTTAAATGAAATAGCAGCTGAAGGAGAATTGAAAGAAACAGATAAAGTTGATAAAGATTTTGAAGAAGAAGTAAGTGATAGGTTAGGAGAATTGCACAAACATTAGTAGTTGAATATTGATATTGCTCTCCAAACAAGCCAGGTTCAATAAGGCACTTCAGCCCAAGATATTCAAATTCTTGAACAAGAAGAGGAAGGGAAAGATGAAGGAGAAGAGCAGTTACAAAAGGTACACAAGGTGACTAAAAGGATTGTACCATATGAAGGTGATAAGGATGAAGACATGCCACAGTGGTTAAGCTTCACCTTTGAGAAGAAGAAAAGAATATTGCCAAAAATCACCTTGCAACAAGATATCATTGAAGACCCAAGAAAAACAAAGAAGGCAAAGACCATACATCATTTTTCTAGAACCAGTTTTGGTGAGGTGATTGTCGATATTGCAGCTCCTATGCAAGTTGAAGGGGAAAACTCTCCAAAATACCAAGTTTCACAAGTTAGATTGTGTAAATAGACCAAGTGGGGAGAGCTAGATACTTTGGAGTTTGCCACCAGTGCAGTAAGGAGCAAGATCAAGAAAGAACACATTTCTCACTCAGAGGTTAAGGAACAATTAGAAATATACAAATAGTTACGTGTAGAAATGAGCAAGCCATTGGATGTGTGTCTAGACAATAATTTTCCTTCAATTTCATCACTTCCAAAAGGTGATGTGAAGATGCTCATTGAAGTGAGAAAGGTGGCCGCAATTGCAAAAACATGGGCACAAAATAATGCTTCTAAATTTAGATGTTTTTGCATAATACTATGGAGGTATATAGGAAAGCCACATAGATAGGAGGAGTTTTGGCTTCAAGTTCTCAACAGTGCGAGAAAAAGCTCAACATTTTTGCTAAGCAATGTGAGATTTTGATTAATATTTTGAATCTTGGGGAAGAAATCATAATGGAGGAAGATCTCTTGGGAGGAGATAGTATTGAAAATTTGCAGTCTTCTATATATATTTTAGAATTGAAGATTGAGATGATGTAGCAGTATGGAAAGGACATAACAGATACTCGTCTTCCTCTCCTTGGGTCGGTAAATAATTATGAAAAGTTTGTATAGAAGTTGTTAGGCATTTTTGGGCTTGGTATTCTCAGTGTTGGACATTTGGAGGAGGACAATGTACTCTGTCAGTGAGATGCATATGTGACATGTTATTTTACAACTTATGTTGAGTTAATGGATAGATATACATACTTGATAGCTTAGTGTCAACATGCTTAATAAATAATAGAGAAATTAGAGAATAGAAGTAACAATGTAGAGGAGATTTTGAAGAAGTTCAAGTTCAGAATAAAAAATGTTGTTGATCCTCCTGCTGAGGTAGTTGCATGCTTCATTAGCAACTACAAGAGCTATAAAAATAAGTGGAAGATAAACATATAGTTGCTAATGATAGAAATATATTTTTGAATAATTTTGCATGTCACTGTGGGTGGGACTTCAACTGCTGCTCCAACATGTACCTTAAATTATTGAGAAAGTTTTGCATGATTACGAAGTGTTGGCTCATGTAGCACCATTTTTCGTAATGCTCATCCAGTCACATTTTTGTAGTAGTTAACTGGAGTTCAACGCAAAGACTTGCATGTCAACTATGACTCCTTGCGTTTTTAGTGATATGTTTATTTCCTAGAAAGTAGGACAGGAAACTCTATAAATTAGAGATTTTGATTCATTGTAAGGGTCCACAAATTGATGATTTGAAGCCCAATTAGATATCCTTTTAGAGATTTTTATGAGTTTTAGTAGATGTTATGATAAATTATTTGGATTTAATACAAGAAGCATCTTATAGATTTCTTGATCTATGCGTATGTGCTATGAATTTGTTCTTTGCAATCTGGTAATGTCTATTGTTTGAAATCAACAACTTATTTTGATCTTATGTTTTATCGCTTTATGTATCATATTGTGCACGTAAGTGGTGTCTAAGAATTAATGTGATAGAACAATATTGTGGTGATATTCATTTCCATCAATTTGTGAGGTTACATGACTATGCTTTTTTATTAGAGTTCTATTATTGAATGTTGGTTTGAATAATATTGATAATATTTAGATTACAGGGTGCTAATTACGTAGTTTATTACATTATTATTGTATTGGTTTCATTGTTATTTTCTTATTTCCCTAATCCATCTTTCACAGTTTATTTTGAAAGAGAATCTAAATCATAAAAATACAAAAAAATAAATAAGTTAAGCTATTAGAAGTTGTTTCAACTAGCAGGCTCCTTTAATAGGTATGACCTCATCAATAATTGAGCTGCTCATCACTATCGAGAATCGACTATAGAGACCTTGGAGTGGTTAGTTCCCAAAAACTTATTTATTTTTAGGAGAGGTGGTGAGTGTTCACATAAACTACCTGAGTGTTGGTGAGTGTGTCAAAACACCCATCAACAAAACCCTTGTCAAGTCTAACTTGGATAAGATCCGAACTACTATGCTTGTTGAACCATGTGAACTTGGAACCACTAAGCTCCAGATCTAGAAACCCCATAGAATTAATGAGATCTAAAATAACTTGCTTACTTTCTTCAAAAAAAGGGGCCCCACCTTTCTTTTCCAGATTTGAGATGGGGTAGTTAAATCACCCATCAAAATCCATTTCTCATTACAGAAAAGTTGTCTAGAGTTAATCAAAGAATTCTAAAGTATCTTCTTGGAATTCCTACTATTAGAAGCATAATATTGGAGATAATACAAGATGACCCATCCAAAAGATTGGTGATTCTTGTAGTAATATGATTCAGATTGGAAACAACAGTCAACCCTTGAATCACCCTTAGATTCCAAAAAGTAGCAATTCCTCCAGGTGCTCCGTCCACATCAAAACAGTGAACACCACAATCCTTGAAGACAACCAACTTCATTTTTAAAAAAAATTCAGATAGAATTTTTGTTTCCTAGATAAGGAAGAATTTTGGTCTATGATCTCGAATTAGATTTGACAGGAGATCATGCTTATGGGGGTGATTCAGCCCCCTTATATTCCATGAAACAATCTTCATTTAGAGTGAAAAGGGGAGCCAATCCCCATGTCCTGAAGAGTCCTCTAAGAGCCATCAACAATCTCTACCTTTGTTTATCTCTAGTGAAGAGATTTAGGGGTCTTCCTACCCCTCTTTGTTCTGAGCCACAATCTACTTTATGTCTATTCCTAGTCTTAACACCAATAGACCCCAAAGTTGCCCCAATGATTGAAGGAGAAGGAGAACTACGATGTCAATTCCTATATTTGACTTCAATAAAAGGATTAGGATCCTTGGCCACTAGGGCATTATCCGGAGGGGAATTTGGGCATGAAGCTTTAGCAAAGGAAGAATCCAATTGACCCATCTTTTCTTGAGATGACCTTGTGTCCATAATCAAATTCAGATTTGGCTCACTAGATATAAGGGGAACAAAGGATCCCACAATTATCATCTTCTCCTTAGAAGAACTAGATTTAACAACCTCCTCCTAAATAGGACATTTAGGGAGAGGATCCATAGATGAATCAACCTTCAGATCATTAACAATCATATCCCCTTACAAATGCTAATAGTCTTGGCTTTGAATACTAGGAACGAAAAATTCTTGAGGCTGAGAACTCTTTTGCTTAGGTAGAGGAGGAATATCCATAGAAGGAGCCAACTCAGAAGAATTTTTCCTCCTGAATTTTTTAGTCAGTTGCTTGGTATAGAAATCCCTAGCCCAATGTCCAACCTTACAATGGAAGAAGCAAAAGGAATTGATTCCAATTTTTGAACCCATTTTACAAGCTTCGAGTTGAAAGTGATTTCCTGGGGAAGGTCTACCGATTGTTTAATGTTTACACAAATCCGAGCATAGACCAGTCTTTGTTTAGCTGTCATCATAGGGTCCAAAGATAGCATCTCACCAAAACAAGTAGCCAATCCACACAAGATTTCCTCATCCTAGTATTCTAAGGGAAAACCCAACAAGAAAACGAAAATAGGGGCCTCATTGCACTCCCAGTCCTTTGGATTGAAACTAGGTTCCCACTTCTTCAAAGACAAAGAGGACTTACCCAACATCCATGGGCCTTCCGCTAAAATTGATTTTAAATCCTCATCATAGCTAAAGGAGGATGAGAAAAAGCCATTTGCTATTGCAATAACTTCTATTTGGCCATCTCCTTTCCATCTCCAAGTAGCTCATGCTCAAACTATCTCTATATTAGGTCTCGGCCCCATAAATTTACCCACCAAGATAGATGCCATATTGGCAAGATTTTTATTTACAATATAGTCCCGAATAAAAATGGAGCACAAACTAGAAATAGGATGTGCATTGTGCGAAACAATAGAAACTAAATTACCTTTTGGGCATGTACCAAACAAAGCTAACCATTTCTTATTGCAGTCAAATGTTGAAGAAGAGTCCCGACAACTAGCAGAAACACTGGGACCCTCAGAAACCAGCGAGCTATCAATACTATCAGACAAAGTATCATTGTAGCACAGGAATGCCCACAGTATCTCCATCTAGAGTCTCACTACCACCCCCATTGACTTTACTATCTACATCCTCTTCTCCAAAGACATTCCCCATGCTTCCTCCACCATTTCTTCCTTTCTTGCTAGCTACACATGCAAAATTTCCTCCCTACTGCATTCCCTGGTAAATAAGTAATAAGAAAAAGTTATTAAATATGTTGGTGTAAATAAATATTCATTATGGATATTATTACACTTTACTTAAGTTAACTTAGGATAATGCATTTCTTCATAGTTTGGATTTGAGACACTTAGGGAAGTGTGCACATAGGGATAGAGCTTGTAGGAGAAATTCCACCTTTTGTGGTCTTGTTTTGTTGTTACACTCCACATTCGGTGGGTCATCCACCTCTTGTGGAATATTATATTATTTCTCCTACCTACCCCTAGTATTTCTTACCTACCCTTGTTTCTCATTGAGCCACATGTCATGATTGTGTGCTCATACATCCATATGGCCTTGCCTATATAAGAAGGCCTATATTCATTGTATTGGTGAATCCAATTGATCATTTTCATATTGATGAGAATACAGTTTGTTCTTGTCATTCTTTTGTCTCTATTTTAATACTTTTCATTGTGCCCTTGATCTTGGCAAAATCTCACATGGTATCAAAGCCATTGGGGCTTCATTGGTTGGTTTTTGGAGACATCGTGGAAGGCTTCTATTTTTGGATCTGAGGGACTGCATTTTTTGGAAGCATCTTAGAGCATTTTCAACCTCATCATTGTGTTCGGGAGGCCATTTCCATAAAAAATTGAGTATAAATTCAACCTATTTTGGTGAAAATCAATTTTTGGGTGTGGAGGAAATTTTCTACCCAATTCGGGCGGTACAGTACAGAATTTTCAGATTTTTTTTCAAAAAAAAAAATTCTGAAAATTATTTTCCAGTTTGAAAATTTTTTTTGTTGAAAATTATTGTTGGGATCTGTACCTTCTGCCCAATCAGCAGTGCACAGTCAGTAGTGCATAGTCAATGCCCGGTCAATAGCACCCAGTCAGCATTTTTTTTGGAAATTTTTAAACTCCTCTCCGTTGAGCAGTTTGGATTTTTGGGTCAACTTTGGAGGCCCATAACTTGCTCAATTTTGCTCCTTTTTGGGTGCAATTTTTTTTTATTTGGGCTAATTTTTTGTGCTCTTCACAGTGGTGTGGTTATTTTCTAGTTTTGGGGCATAGGGTTTTCAAATTTTTTTAGATTCTCTCAGCTATACCTGTCCAATCCTCAATTTTGCAACTTCAAAGGCCTCATTTGAGCTCATATGACCTCCTTTTCAAGAGCCATTTTTTTGAAAGTGCATGTTTTTTCATCTACTTTCATAATCTATGATCAGATTTCAGAGATTTTAAGTAGAAATTGTACTTTTAGATATTGGTCTTATTTGGCCTATTTGGTACTTGTAAATTGCTTGGATCTTAGTTTAGATCTCTTGCACTATTAGTTTGAGTCTCTTTTGGCCCTATTGAGGTAGTTGTAAAATTGAAATGAGAAGTCCACTTTGCCATTTTTTGCAAGTGGCCCATTGTACATGCACTAAGTATAAAGTTCCAAATCATCACTTTTAGGGGGTTCTTTGATTGAGTGAATTTGGGGGGGTGTCTTGTGTGATTGTGCCTCTCTTTCCTTGTGCTCTTTCATTTTTTTTGCAATGAGTCCTCATAAATTTCCACCTTTAACTCCACATAATTATGCATCATGGAAAATTAAAGTATGGAGCAAATTAATGGAAAAAGGTCTCATGCATTACATAGATGGAACAATAGCAGCACCATCTGATCCTAAGGCTGATCCTAATGCTCAATTAGAATGGCTCACTAAGAATTGCATGGCTCTTGGAACTTTGCGCAAGTATGTATTAGATAACCTCATCTTTCATATTGAAAAGTGTACTACAATCAAAGATGCTCGGGATATGTTTCAGAAATTGTATGGTCAAGTTGATGAAATCAGAGGTTATAAGATTGAAAATGAGCTTACTAGCTTGGATCCCAAGAGTTTTGATACAATCCAAGATTATGTCACCAAAGCAAATGAGCTAAGAGCAAAGCTTAAGGATTGTGGAATTGACAAAAAGGATGCTCAATTGATATTCAACTTGTTGGACAAGCTTGCACCAAAATATGCAGCATTTGTGTCTAGTTTCCAAGCTCATCATTTGATAGTGGGGAGTTCCTATGTTATGCCTTCATTTGATGCTTTCACAGAAATTTTGATATTGGAACAATCTAAGTTGTTGAACATGGGGCTTCTCAAGTCTTCAAAGTCCAAGGCTTTGGTGGCTAATCAAGGGAATCAAGGAAGTCAAGGTAAAGATTCCAACAAGAAGAAGAAGCAATCTAAGTCACAGCCACAACAGGAAAAAGGACAATCATCCTCTCCATCACAAGGCAATTTTTCATCCTCTTCCAAGAAGGGGACACCATCTAAGAAGGATAAGCCAACTTGTGCATATTGCAAGAAGTATGGTCATGATGAGCATTGATGCCACACAAAACAAGTTGATGAGTTAACTAATCTTCTTAAGAAAAACAACATCAACTTGCCATCCACCTACACAAAGAAGGATTCATCTCCTTCCTCTTCCTCACAGTCTAAGGGAAAAGGGCAAGCATTTGTGGCTACAACAAGTTCTTCATAGCAGTGGATACTTGACTCAGGTGTCTCATATCACATGGGTTCTACAAAGGAGTAGTTCTCTTCATTGGAGCCATCTAAGGTACCTCACATTTACATAGATGATGATACACAAGTAGAGGTTGAAGGGAAAGGTTTAGTTGACATAGATGATGGAACTTTTGATAATGTTCTCTATGTTCCTAACTTGTCTACCAACCTTCTCTCTATCTACCAAATCACTCACTATGGGAATGGGAAAAAGCTTGAGTTTACACCAGATTCAGTTGTGGTAAAGGAACTTGATGATGATGCCTTGGTAGCAGTGGGACAAGTCAATGACAACTCGAGGCTTTATTCATTCTCCCACTTTGTGCCAAGTTCACCTTCTAGGGCCTTGCTTACTCATTCAAATTTTGAAAGTAAGCTATGGCATGAGCGGTTTGGTCACCTCAACTACTGCTATCTTTAGTAGCTCAGCACTAAAGACATGGTCACACGTCTACCTCGAATCAGTTTTTTAGAGGGTGTATGTTCAAGTTGTTCCATGGGCAAGCATCCTAAGGAGAAGTTTGATAAGGGGAAAGCTTGGAGAGCTTTGGAAGTTCTTCAACTTGTTCACAACGATGTAGCAGGTCCATTTCCAGTACCTTCATTTAGAAAGGCCCGCTATGTCCTCACCTTCATTGATGACTACTCCCACTTCACTTGGGTCTACTTTCTCATTCATAAGAGTGAAGTATTTGATAGGTTTCAGGACATCAAGACTCATGTGGAGAAGCAATCTAGGCAAGTGGTCAAGATTCTTCGTACAGATAATGGAAGGGAATATGTCAACAATAGGCTTGAGGATTTTTGTACACTTGAGGGAATTGATCTTCAACATTATGTTGCATACACTCTACAACAGAATGAGATTGTAGAATGTAAGAATAGAACTCTTAAAGAAATGGCTAGCTGTATGATACATGCACATTCTCTTGATCTTGCCTTTTGGGTAGAGGCTATCAGTTGTGCCACACACATCCAGAATCAAGTTCCTCACATAGCTTTGCAAGGTATTACTACTTTTGAGGATTGGGCTGGTAGGAAACCGATTGTGAGACCATTTAGAGTCTTTTAGTGTCCAACATGGGCTCACATACCTCCAAAGAAATGCAAGCCATTGGAACCTCAGAGTCGGCCTTGCATATTTGTTGGATATCCTGAGGGTCTTAAGGCATATAGATTGATGGATCCTAAGACACAAGAGGTGTTCATTGAGAGGAGGGTTCACTTTGAGGAAACCTCTCCTAGCTTAGCCTCTCTACCTCCTCCACCTTCCTCCATTGTCGATAGTGATGCTAGTGATTCAGATGATGAGACTCCTTCAACTCTGACTCATAGGGTTACACCTCCATAGGGTACACTTGTAGTTGAGGAGCCTCATTTTCCACCTCCACCTAGACCTCATTGGGCTTGACAGACACTTGATTTTGTGGGTTGTCTTGTTGGGGATCCTTTAGATACATGGAGAACTCGATCACAACATCAGGATCTTCCACATGCATTCATTGCTACTACTTACGATCCACAGACATTTCAGGAAGCATCAGGGGTTCCTGAGTGGGACCAAGCTATGGAGGAAGAGTATAGTTCCTTGATTAGGAACAACACATAGGATTTAGTCCATCTCCCTAAGGGGAGAAAGATGGTTTGATGTAAGTGAATCTATCAGACCAAGTATGTTGCGGATGGTAGTGTGGATAAGTGTAAGGCTCGGCTTGTTGCGAAAGGTTTCTCTCAGGTTGCACGTGTTGATTATACTGAGACCTTTGCGCCCATAGCCAAGATGAACTCCATTCACTTGACACTTGCTATTGCTGCAACTCATGGCTGGGTTGTACATCAGATGGATGTGAAGTGTGCTTTTCTTCATGGTGACCTTGATGAGGAGATTTATATGGAGTAGCCATAGGGTTTCATCCAGGATACTTCCTTGGTTTGCAGACTAAGGAAATTTCTCTATGACCTTAAGCAGGCCCCCAGGGCTTGGTATGCCAAGATGGATTCCTTTCTTCTCTTAGCAGGGTTCACCAGGTGTCATTCTGATCTGAATGTCTATACTTTGTGATAGGATGACTCTCACTTGATACTTGTGCTCTATGTTGATGATTTGATCATTACAGGGAGTACCGCATCCATCATTAGCAGGGTCAAATCTACTTTGCATGACAAATTTTCTATGACTGACTTGTGTCTTTTGCACTACTTTCTCGAGATAGAGATTTCATAGTCACCTTCTAGGATTATACTATCGCAGCCCAAGTATGCTCTTGATCTACTTGTGCACTTTCATATGGCTAATTGTAAGCCTACACTGACTCCCTTTCTTTCCGGAGTCAAGCTTGAGGCTTAGTGTTCTTCTCCACCAGTTGATGCCACTTTGTATCATCAGTTTGTGGGTAGTCTCATCTACTTGACCCATACATGCCATGATATTTCATTTGCAGTTGGCATGGTTTCCTGCTTCATGTAGGAACCACATGAACTTCATTGGAAAGCCATCAAACTTATCCTTCATTACCTCCAAGGTACACATCACTATGGAATTCACTATGCAGCAGGCACAGGACTTCGCTTGGTTGGTTACACAGACTCTGATTGGGCTGGTGATCTTGATGATCATAAGTCTACTTCTGGTTACAATTTTCACCTTGGTTCAGGCCCCATTTGTTGGCAGAGCAAGAAGCAGCATGCTATTGCTCTTTCTTTGACTGAGGCTGAGTATCAAGGCATTGTTAATGCAGCAACTGAGACCATTTGGCTTCAATAGATTCTCACAGAGTTTGGGTTCACCACTCCATGACTGACAGTTCTACATTACAAAAATCAGAGTGCTATTGCAATCTCGAAGAACCTGGTCCAGCATCAGTGGACTAAAAACATCAAGATCCATATGCACTATATCCAAGAGCTCATTCAGGAGCAAGTCATTGATTTGCATTATTGTCCTATAGTGGAGCAGGTTGCAGACATATTCACCAAACCTTTCACCGAGAGTAAGTTCCAGCAGTTGCAAGCTCTCTTGGGGTTGTATGATGTGTCATTAGGGGGGGTCAGTTGACTTCTCCTTCCTCTCTTATGGGGGGACTTTTTACTCTTTGAGGTTTTGTCCATCTTCTTTGAGAGTCTTTTGTACATTCATCTCTCTTTTCGGGGAGAGTTTTTTCCCACTGGGTTTTCTCCTTTTCTCTATTTGTGAGAGATTGCATTGTATGGTTTTGCTTGGATTTGCATTTTGTACATGGGTACCTATCATGGCCTAGTAGTCGGCAGCCATCTTGCATTGTTGACTTGAGTCTTCATTCCCCTAAGTTGCACTTAAGGGGGGGTGTTGGTGTAAATAAATATTCATTATGGATATTATTACACTTTACTTAAGTTAACTTAGGATAACACATTTCTTCATAGTTTGGATTTGAGACACTTAGGGAAGTGTGCACATAGGGATAGAGCTTGTAGGAGAAATTCCACCTTTTGTGGTCTTGTTTTATTGTTACACTCCACATTCAGTGGGTCATCCACCTCTTGTGGAATATTATATTATTTCTCCTACCTACCCCTAGTATTTCTTACCTACACTTGTTTCTCATTGAGCCACATGTCATGATTGTGTGCTCATACATCCATATGGCCTTGCCTATATAAGAAGTCCTATATTCATTGTATTGGTGAATCCAGTTGATCATTTTCATATTGATGAGAATACAGCTTGTTCTTGTCATTATTTTGTCTCTATTTTAATACTTTTCATTGTGCCCTTGATCTTGGCAAAATCTCACATGGTCGAAGGCTCAAGGCCATACCCTACCAGTGTCGTACCTTGAGTGCCCTAAGTACGTAAAATTGTCAAAATTTGATAGGTTGTGTCTCAAAAATTGTGGCACCTATGAATGATCCATTTGATTCTACAGGGTCATGTGAGGGCCACCTATAATATCCTATCTCATATTTTCAAGATTCAAAGTGGTTTTTGTAGGGCAATGTTTTTTCAGTTGACAAAAAAATTGTCAATTTCATTCAATGAAAAGTTGCCATGGAGCCAATTTCTCATTCTGCTCATCATGGGAATATATCGTTAGTCCTAACACCTCCAGCTAGGCATTCTTACCCTAGGAATTCTCCTTCTTTACCCCCACCCCCCCTCGGTTGAATGCTCAAGGTCATATCCTACCGACGTCATCCCTTGAGTGCCCTAAGTGCGAAAAATTATCAAAATTTGACTGGTTGTATCTCATAAATTGTGGCACCTAAAAAATAATCCATTCCTACCTACAGGGTCATGTGAGGGCTGACTACAATATCCTATCTCATATTTTCAAGATTTGGAGTAGTTTTTGTAGGGTAGCATTTTTTTAGTTGACGAAAAAATCGTCAGTTGCATTGAATGAAAAGTTTCCATCGAGCCAATTTATCATTCTACTCATCATGGGCATGAATCATAGATCCCAACACCTTCAATTAGGAATTATTTCCCTTAGAATTCTCCTATTTTACCCCTCCCCTCGGTCGAACACTTAGGGGCATACCCTACCAGCGTCGTCCCTTGAGCACCCTACATGCAAAAAATTGACAAAATTTGATAGGCTATATCTTAGATACCATGGCACATGTGAATGATCCATTTGTACCTATAGGGTCACATGAGGGTTGCCTACAATAGCCTACCTCAAAGTTTAAATATTTGAATCGGTTTTCATAGGGCAACTTTTTTTCAGTTGATGAAAAAATTGTCAATTGAATTCAATGAAAAGTTTCCACGAAGCCAAATTATCGTTCTTCTCGATGTAGGTGAGAACCCTCAGTCCCAACATCTTTTTTTAGGCAATCTTACCCTAGGCATGCTCCTATTTTACTACCCCCCCCCCACGATCGAACGCTTAGAACCATACCCTACCGATGTTGTCCCTTGAGCTCCCTAAGTGCGAAAAATTGTCAAAATTTGACAAGTTGTATCTTGGAAACTGTAACACCTATGAATGATCTATTTGAACCTACAAGGTCATGTGAGGGCTACCTACAATAGCCTTCTTGTATTTTCAAGATTCAAAACAATTTTTGTAGGGCAGCATTTTTTTAGTTGAGGAAAAAATCGTCAGTTTCATTCACTGAAAAGTTGCCACAAAGCCAATTTCTCGTTCTTCTCATCTTGGGAATGAACCGTGGGTCCCAACACCTCTAGCTAGGAACTATTACCCTATACATGCTCCTGATTTACCCCCCCTTGGTCAAACACTCAGGACCATACCCTACTGACGTCGTCCCTTGAGCGCCCTAAGTGCAAAAAATTGTCAAAATTTGATAGATTGCATCTTAGAAACCTTGGCACTTGCGAATGATCTATTTGAACCTACAAGGTCAAGTAAGAGCTTGCTACAATATCCTATCTCATATTTTCAAGATTCAGAGCGGTTTTTGTAGGGCAACATTTTTTTAGTTGACAAAAAAATCACCAGTTGCATTCAATGAAAAATTAGCACAGAGCCAATTTATCGTTCTACTCTTGATGGGAATGAACCATTGGTCCCAACACCTCCAATTAGGCATTCTTGACCTAGGAATTTTCCTATTTTATTATCCCCTTGGGCGAACTCCTAGGGTCATACCCTACGAGCATCATCCCTTAACCACCCTAAGTGCAAAAAATTGTCAAAATTTGACAGGCTATATCTTGGAAACCATAGCACCTACGAATGATTTGTTTGAACCTATAGGGTCACATGAGGGATACCTACAATACTTTGTATCGTATTTTTAATATTTAGAATGATTTTCATAGGGCATCATTTTCCAGTTGACGAAAAAAATTGTCAGTTTTATTCACTGAAATGTTGCCACGGAGCTAATTTCTCATTTTGCTCATCGTCGAAATGAAACATCGGTCCCAACACCTCTAGTTAGGCATTTGTACTCCATGCATACTCCTATTTTATCCCACCTTGGTCGAACTCTTAGGGCCATACCCTACTGGCGCCGCCCCTTGAGCACCCTAAGTGCGAAAAAATTGCCAAAATTTGATAGGTTGTATCTGTCATGCCTGTGAAGTGTGATACCTGCACCTACAACACAAATACTCAATAGATCATTACAAGCATGGTTAGAAAATAAGAAGAAAATGAAGATGTACCATGACAAAGTGACCTATCGCCTCCTAAGAGATGCGAGTATGGATTTGCTCTCAGATATAGATAAGCAATCCCAATGACTTGACTACACCTAGATGGAGGATTTGAAATGATAATGATATGCAAAGCTGAGATTGATTATGATAGATTGATCTAAGAGACTAATTAAGCTAATGATATGCATGATTCAGCTATGATGATGATGCAATTAAGCTAGAAAAGAGATTGATTAAGCTACATGATTCAACAATTATGCTAGAAAATGATCAAATTAAACTAAATCTAAGATGCAACTGCCTATAACACTAATGCTCAAATGATATGCCTATAGTAACAATGCCTAAATTGATAATGAGATGGGATCCTTTATGCTCCAAAATGGGGGATATTTATAGAATTTCCAAGGTCAAGGGTGAGGTGGCATGAATCAATGGTCAAGATTGAGTCTGAAGATATCAAGGGTCAAATTGGAGGTTGGAGAAGAGGTTGGAGGAAGGGACACTTGTCATCTCCATGGTGACAAGTGTCAAGGAGCCTTTCTCATAAAAGGGCAAGTGTCCAAGAGAGGAGACATATGCCCAAAGTGCCATGTGTCTCAAGGGAAGAATATCCACACCATAGGAGGTTAGGATAAGGAGGTTAGAATAAGCAAGATAGGATAGGGTTGGTTAAACCCAAGGTTAGGTGGAATGGGTTAGGTTAGAGGGATGGTTTGGTTAGGTGGTTAGAAGTTAGGAGGCATGTGGGTAATTTGAATTTTAAAAATTCAAATAATAGGAAAGGACTAATTAATTTTCAACAACTCATAAATTGATTTGTTTTAATTAATTAGGGGATTAGAAGAATTGATTGAAATGGGGGGAAGATTAATTAATCAAAGGAGACTATGGAATGAACTTAATGAATAAATCCTTAGATTTATTAATAAGTAGATGAAAGGGAGAATTTAATCAAATTGCCTAATGAATTCGATTAAATTAGTAAGGGGGATTAATTAAATAATTGTTGATTTAATTAATTATCTTCAGACCACTTTTAGGTGTATACATTTTGCCCTTCTTTGAAGCGAGGTGTGATGATGCATTGATTCAAAGAATAATCTCATTTTGATGATGATATTAGTTCGATAGGATACCCCAACCATTGATTGATAAATTGCGATACGATGATGCCCCCTCGGGAGATAAATTGAGGTAATTGACCTTTGGAGTTTTTGGATCATTGTGAAATTGATATCCCGATTAGCAATGATTTGATTTCTGTAATTGTGGTTGATGAAAATGCAATTTCTATGATCACGGTGATGTGGTTCTTGATTATTGATAAAGCTTGATTGATTATATTGGTAAGATCAAGATTTAGTCTGGTTTTAGGAATGACACATCTTTTATAAGACAAAGATGTTCAAAGCGTCTAGTTTCAGGAATGATATATCCTATATAAGACATGATTAGAATGTCTAGCTCCAGGAAAGATATATCCTGTATAAGACATGATAGAATCAATTTAGATGTGATCGATTGATATAATTGATAAGGCTGATTGGATAAAGAACTAACAGTTTTGTTGATATCAAGTTGCAGGAAGACTCAAATATGTTGATGCTGGTTCGGTTGAGGGAATGACATTAAATTTTCACTGGGTCGACAATATCTGGAGAGAGATGAGTCATCAATCTGATTGCATATATAGTTATGATGATGCCTTGATGATTCCTACAATAGATTTAACCTTGGATAAAATGAGCATGCGGGATCCCATGCAAGAATGAAATGCAAGCTAAATGCAAATGCCAATGCAAATGAAATGCAAAGCTATGACCAGACCAGTCACTTGGTTAATGCATTTTTTTATCATTGAGCCTTTTTAAAATGTGGGAAGTGAGTGAAAACATCAATGGTATAATTAAACCATGATGACCTAAGCATGACTTTCCTGGATTTTGTTATTGCAAGTTAGCACAAGAATCAAGGTATAATTGAACCAAGATGATCTAAGTTTTGCTTGTGTAAAACAAGAAGTATTAACCATTTCTATACGCAAATCGAAAATGTCTTTGATGATACTATGATGATCATGTCCCGAAACAAATTTGCACATATAAATGATTAAGTTATAGACAACAGACAAGAAAAATATCATGTTCCTTCTTTGTTCTTCTACTTAGAGACATCCTAGAGTCACTCAGAAATCATGATAGTGAAAATCAAGATAGAAAAGTTGAACAATCATGCTAAAATCATTATCTAAAAGATACCATCCATTGAAAAGTGTGTGATGTGCTTAGACTAACTTTGTGATAGTTTGATGGTTGACAATTTGATCTCATGTTCGATGTTGGATGTGTCTCAATTTTCGCTTGATAAGAGTTGCTCGATTATTGTTCTACCTATTTGATTAAGCTCAAAATGATCAAAACATTTGCCCCCAGCTAGGTGCAGGATTTTGCCCCAAGCCTAGAAACAAATTCAGTATGATATACCCAATGATCCAAACCATGGTGAGAACCCACTTGGGATGCCTACGTATGTACAAAGGCTTTTATTATGGATATGAACAACGTTGATGGAAAAGAATACAAGTGGAAGGATGCAAGAACTAATAGATGGAAGAGCTAGCGGACAGATAGCGCCTATTCGCCAAGTTTTCACCATCTATTTTTATTGCACGTTTTCTCATATTTGATTTTTTTTTTGATTTTCTGCTTTTTCACTTTTTTGGATTTTTTTGCTTTTTCACTGTTTTTGGATTTTTTGCTTTTTCACTGTTTTTGGATTTTTCTGCTTTTTCACTGTTTTTGGATTTTTCTGCTTTTTCATTGTTTTTGGTTTTTTGGTTTTTTCACTGTTTTTGGATTTTCTTCTTTTTCATTGTTTTTGGATTTTTCTTCTTTTTCAGACATAAAAATTCTTCAGATGCATGCTATTGATGAGTTCTTCAAGTTGATCCTCGTCCTGTGTTAATAGTTGATATGCTTCTGACCCAAATACTATTGTGACCACAAATGGACCTAACCAGTTTAGTTCAAACTTTCCTTTCTTTTCTTGATCTGACTAGTTCCATGGATTTTCTTTTAGTACTAGTTCCCCAACTTGAAAGACTCATGGTTTGACCTTGTGATTATAACTTCGGCACATTCTTTGCTGATATACCTTTAAATGATCAAAGGCATTTTGTCTTCGTTCATGGATTAGTTCTAACTCTTGCAATCAAGACACTCGTTGTTCTTCATCTGGGATAAGACATTTTAATGATACTCATAGAGAAGGTATCTCTACTTATATTGGTAGTATGGCTTCTGATCCATAAACAATAGAGAAAGGTGTGGCACCTGTTGGTGTGCGGATACTAGTATGGTAGGCCCATAGAGAAAGGTTCAATTGAATATGCCAATCTCTGTCGTCATCATTCACTATCTTTTTGAGGATTTTCAAAATAGCTATTTTTTATGCTTCTACTTGCCCATTCCCTTGTGGATAGTAGGGTGTGTAAAATCTGTGTTGGATCTTGAATTTCTCACAGAGTTCTTGGACATCCTGATTCTTGAACGGTCACCCATTATCAGTGATAATGGTCATGGGTATTCCATAATGACAAATGATGTAATTCAAGATAAATGCAGCAATTTGTTTTCCTATGATATTGATGAGAGGTACTGCCTCACTCTATTTTGTGAAATATTTTGTAGCTACAAGGATGAATTTGTGACCATTAGATGAAGAAGGATTTATCTTTCCTACTAGATCAAGACCCCATTGGTAGAAAGGCCAAGATGTTGCCAAAGAATGAAGTTCTTGTGCTAATGCATGAATCAAATTCCCATGGATCTGACATTGTTTGCATGTCCTAGCTATCTAAAAAGAATCCCATTCCATAGTTGGCCAATAATAGCCCAAGCGTATGAGTTTTTTTGAAAGGGTAAGACCACTTGAATGAGTGCCACAAATTTCATTATGGACTTCATTTAAGGCCTTCTCAGATTCTTCTTTTTTGAGACATCTTAAAAGAGTACCGTCTAGACCTCATTTAAACAGGGTATCCACGACAAGAGTATAATGGGAGGATTGATGAATAAAGTTAATTTTTTTATTTTTCGATAAGTCAAGAGGTAGGGTATTATATTTTAGGTATGTGTAAGTTGGTCCATAGTAGGAGGAATCATGCCCAACAAGGTGACAGATAGTTTGGGAGTTGGGACAATTATGAGCAGGGTAAAAGAACTCTTCCACCAGAAATTCATAACGCTATTGATTTTCTTGTGTCTGAAGTAGAGAAGCAAGTGTAGCCATGGCATCTAATACTTTGTTGTCATTCCTTGGAATCTTCTGAAAAGTTATTTCCACAAAGTATTTCTTGATATCATCAACCATCCTTTTATAAGGCATTAACTTTTTGTCATTTGTTTGATAATCGCCATTGATTTGATTAATGACGAGCTGAGAGTCTCCAAAGACTTGAAATTGTGTAATGTTCCATTCTATAGCCATTTTGATACCTATAACCAAAGCTTCATATTTTGTTGTATTGTTGGTGCATGGAAAGCTTAATTTTTATGCTTTTGGAATTGTATGACCTTGTGGTGTGATGAATAGAGTATCTGCTCCTAATCCATGTTGTGTATATGAACCATCAAAGTATAATTGCCATATTTTTGTTGTGACCGTTAGGATATCAACATCAGGAAACTCAATCTATAAAGGATGATCATCTTGAAGTGGTACCTTGGCTAGTTGGTCTACAATGACTTGCCCCTTTATAGCTTTTCTGTCAACATACTCAATATCAAACTCACTCAAGATCATGATCCATTTTGCTAGTCATCCTATTAATGTTGCCTTGCTGAGTAAATACTTCAATGGATCGATTTTAGCTATCAACTTGATGGAGTGAGATAGTAGATAGTGTATTAATTTTTTAGAAGCAAAAACTACTGCTAAGCATGCTTTTTCTATTGGTGAATAGTTGAGCTCGTATCCCACTAGTGTTCTACTAATGTAGTAGATGGCTCATTCTTTTTCTTCATTATCCTATTGTGCAAGTAGAACTCCTAATGATACTTCAGTGGTCGATACATAGAGTAATAACAGTTTTCTTGGAATCAGTGACATTAGGATAGGTGGTTGCATGAGATATGCCTTTATCTTTTTGAATGTGTCCTCACATTGATGGTCCCACTTGAAATGAACATTTTTGTGCAATAGATGAGTAAATGGTTGAAATTTATCTACCAGTTGAGCAACAAATCTTCTGATTGACTGTAGTCTGCCTTGGTGATCTAAGTTGACTGATATTCTTGGGAGATGCCCTTTCCATGATTTCTTTGACCTTAGCTGGATCTACTTCGATGCCTCTAGCTGAAACAATGTATCCCAATAGCTTGCCTGAAGTGTGTTAGGTCCCGGAGACAACTGAGAGGGGGGGGGTGAATCAGTTGTCTAATAAATTCAAACCAAAAACAACTTAATCAATTATCTGCTTAATATTGGTAAACCAATCTAATATGCCGGTAGACAACTTTAACACTTAATTGCAATACCGGTAAGGATTAATGCATGAAACAAAAGGACAAAGTCATCCACAATACATAACACCAATATTTGTATGTGGAAACCCTGTAAGGGGAAAAACCATGCTAGAAAACCTTACCCACAATCAGATGATACTACTGCAGATAGTAAGTGTATACAAATGGGGTCTACACATGCAGAAAGGCCAAGCGCCTAGAGCTCACTGCTCAATGACAAAATAGGAGTCACACTAGCTACAATTGGATGGTTAAATCCAATAAGAATGTACTGCTCAAAATAACATCTTCATATGCTGGATTCAGTACTGGTGTAGTTTTGATTGTCTTCACAAAAACCCTCCTTCAACCTTCAAATGATGTCTGCATGTATAGCTCTGCTTAATCTCACATATACCTTCACACAATCTTTTTTCGCATTCCACATTCAATCTTACATTTATACCATACCCTAAGACCAATTTTAGTAGGTCAGCTCTAAAGGATAATACAATAAAATTAATTTACAAATCAATTAATACTCGATGCAATAAACGATTCAACATGTAGGCTTAATGCATTTACAACAATAATAAGTCATCTCCATAGCATGCCATCCTGATCTGGAAAAGATAAACTTGCCGATGTAACCTTGACCTATTTGCCAGTAATAGCACATATGTAAATATGAATATGCCAATTAACAAAACTCCAAGACAAGGTGTCCACACGATGTCTTAGACATAACCAAGTGTTTTCCATGCCCTTACAAGTGTCGATGATCATTATATCCTACCCGTGTACCAGATACCGGTGACTGTGCATAAGTCACTTGCTTGCCGGTGAATGTTGTTGATTCTCCAAAGTGCCAAAGTTGATAGGTGTTTAGCAGGTGTTGACATCAATGACAAAACCATACCAAAATACCAACAAAGTGACACCGAAGGCGCATTTATTAGGATTTAGTCATAGCTTGTACTGTTCTAACCTATCAAAGATATTTTCAAGTATTCCTATATTGTCTTCCCTGTTGTATGATTTTGCCAAGATGTCATCCACATAATCTTCCATGAATGTATGCATCATGGCATGGAATATCATTGTCATAGCTCTCTGATATGTAGCACTTGCATTCTTTAGTCCAAAAGGAATGGCGTTCCATCATAAAGTACCCCATAGGAATGTGAAAGTTATCTTTTCTTGATCTTCAGGTGCTATTTTAATCTGATTGTATCCAGAGAAACCATCCATTAGAGAAAACATGGAGTGTCCAGCAGTTAAATCTATAATGATGTCAATGTTAAGCAAAGGAAAGTCATCCTTTGGACATGAATTATTAAGATCTCTGAAGTCTGTGCATATTCTGATACTTTTATCTGGTTTGAAAATAAGAATGATGTTGGATACCCATTGAGGATAAGCTACAAGTTTGATGAATCTGACATCAAATAATTTCTTTAATTCTTCTTTGATTAGAAGAGCAATATGCAAATGCATTTTCCTTAATTTTTGTTTAATTGGTTTGGCTCCTAGACTGACATTTAAGTGATGCATAATAAGCTATGGATCCAACCTGTGAGGCCCTACCCTGACTCATCCTAGCATTTCAGTAATTTTCATGTTGAGACTATTACGAATGCTTTATTTGAGTATATATATGGATGCTTTATTTATATGCTTTATGATATAGAACTCTATATGATTGTAGAATATGATAAATCTGAGATGATATATGTCATTATTGGATTTGTAGGACTTTACTATGATGATAGAAATAGGATGCATGTTTTATGTATGGATTAAAATTATGAGAATTATGATAATTGCATATGTGAGTTATTTGGATGTAAGATGTATTGAATTGTTTAAATGTTATATTGTATGCAGAGTGTTTGATGTGTATTCTTATTCATGTGTTTTATATTATATGAGGTTATTTGGAATTACTAATGTGTAATTGAGATGCACAGGAAAATTATCCATGTGACCATGGAAATATAATGGAGAACCAAACTTAGACCTATGTACGTTCGTAAAACCAGGGTTTGTCTATTTGGAGAGACAACACCCCGTTTGTATCATATTTTATTTGTGAAAGTAAATGTGCATGTGTGTTAAATTGAATTTTGCTAATTTGTGTAAATCCAACAAGAGACAAAATTTCATATGTAATTTTGTAAAAGTATTTTTATTGTGTCACTTGACACATGAGTTGATTTATGTTTTGATTTTTGAATTGTCTCTTGGAGGGAGTTGTTTAACCATAGCTTTTTCAATTAATTTAATGTGGTTCTATATTTTCCATGGGTAAAGAATCTTTGGGGTGGTCAACTTGGGTTTGACCCGAAATTAACTTCAGAGGGGTTTAAAAGGGGTTAAATGGACACCTAGGGGTAGTTTAAAGGTGTTTCCTAAAGCCCATAAGGTATACCTAAGGGTTAGGAGTAATTTTAGGCATGTGACAACTCCCATGTGGCTGTTTAGTCACCCTAAAAAGTGAGTTTTCTAAGATGTGCGAAAATTGAATTTAGAAGGCAACATCTAGGTTAGTAAACTTTCCTTTTTAATAAGAGATCTCTTTTGAGCTTTTTCAAACTTTTTCCTTTTTCAATTTTAGAAACCTGTGAGAACTCTCACTTAGTTCTTCTTAGGCAAGAATGTGAGATTTTGCGAGTAATCACCCACTCTCCATTTTTGGAGACAATACAATTTTGAAAAGATAGAATTGGTTTTAGGAAATTGGCTAAGTGAAGAGAAGGAAGGAATTTGTGGAATTGGGCTGCTCATCCTCAACTAGACTAGCATACCTTTGGACAGTTGAAGGTTGGTTAAATTTTTCTTTGTATTGTTTTTATATTACATGTTATGTTGAAAAGATTTGCTTGTGTGAAAAGGCTAGTTTCTTGTATTTTTCTCCTATGAAAATTTATTTTGTGTTCTACATTTTACTCGTGTATATTTTGTGTTTTGGGAGTAACCAAGGCCTCCTACTCTTGGGAAAGAGGATGGTCTTGTGGGTGGTAGAAGTATGACAGCCCTCGAGTGAGAGGATCTTGTTATGAGAGTGATCTCAAGGGATATTTATGTGACCCTTGCTGCATGGCTTGTTTATGCATTTGGGAGCCATAAGGAGGAAAATAAGGCATGAATGCCTTGGGGGGCATAAGGATGCGGGGATTATTATACTTAAGATATATCTTGTTTGCAATGAGGTGGCTATGTGTTTTACCAGACTTGCAGTCTCCTCGGGGTATTTGGTCCACTACCACCCGTGTAAAGACATCACATTGTGTGGTGCAGTGTAGCCTTGGTTGGGAATATGTTTGTGATTGTTTTCCTTTGTTTGTTGTGTTTGCATGTGTGTTACCTGTCTAGGGCTTGGTTCTCCAAGCTCGGGGGTGGCTACTAGTTAGCCTAGGCTGGGAGGTGAGCACTCCATCGTCATAGCCTATGATTTATTTTTAGGTTGTTGGAAGAAAAAAATAGGACAAGTAGAAGTGGGTGGAGTTATTTGTTGCAGAAAAATATTTGTAAATGGAATTATTATTCTTTGAAAGTCCTCATTTATTAGAAATGAGAGACCCATTTGTAAAAGTGACGATAGTGTCTTGGAAATATGTTTTAAAGAAATGTAATATTTATTTATGCTATACTGCAGAAAGGAAATGAGTATTTCTGGTTTTAGTTTTCTATAGTTCTGAAAAAAAATAACTTTTGTTATGTATATAATATTTTGAAAAGCAAGAAATTTAATTTAGTCTTTTATGCATTTAAAATAGTAAAGCAATGAAATAGATTTGCATGCATGTAGTAGGTTGGAAATAAAATCTAAAATTTAGATCTGTATATGGAAGTGCATATTTAGTTTTATTTAAATCTGTCATTTATTTAATTGCAGAAAATAAAATCTAAAAAAAATATTATAGTCATCTCTAAGGATTCATTTTAATATTTTCTAGATTTAAATAGTTGTTGTTTGAACTTATTTACTTCTGTCAAAAATTAATTACTTGCAAAAATTAAATCTAAGGATTAAATGAACTATCTTATTTTAGTTTTAGCTGCAATGCATTTAAAATAAAAGGAAATATATGTACATGGATTTTTAAAACTGATGACTTTAACTTATCTATTAAAATGGTATTAAAATAAAAAAAAATATCAGCATAGATTTTCATAAAAAAAAATATATGCCCTAGATTTAATACACAGTTAAAATATATTTATATACATATATATATATAAATAAATTTATATACATTTGTATATATTTAAATGAATTCATTTTTTTTTCTAAAACATACTTATATATATATATATATAATATTTTTAATAAACAAAAATAATAATTAATCTAAGTAATTAAAAATATATTTAAAAAAGAAAAAAAAAGAAGAGAAGGGTTTTCAGGCCAAACTACTGTGTTTAGCACAGTGGTCAGCGTGGCTTGGGAGGCCGCCACTATGGGTGACGATAATAGTCGGTCGCCACTGTGGCTTCCCACAGTGGACGACCGCCATTGTGGTTTCCCACAATGAGCGACACCCACTGCCGCCGCCTATATCTCAACCCTCTGCCATAGCCAGTCCACTTCCATGTTCGCCGCATGTTAAATTTGCCCTGCATAATCCAAAGAAAAGAAAAGAAAACCCTAGCCGGTTAGGGCTAGGGTAATATGAACAAAGTAATAAAGAATGAGAAAAAAAAGGGGCTTTGTTTTTATTACTATATAGTTAGGGTTTTCATGGACAATATAAATAATGGGAAAAAATATATATATTTATATATATATATATATATAGAGAGAGAGAGAGAGAGAGAGTTAAAATAATATGAGCATATAGGGTAAATTGTAATTTAATTATTTAGATGTTATATTACGGAAATGTTTGTAATAAACATATGAGTATAAATTTATTATGATGTTTGTTTTCTTTTTAAATTTGTAATTTATTTTGCAGATTATTTACTTAGGAACTTATATAAATATTAAAGATATTTTGCCTATAAGGGGACATTTTTAATATAGGTAAATGAGGAGATTAAAACTTTATAGGAAAATATTCATTATGTATTTAATTACCCTCTAGTCGATTTAGTCTAGACACATTTTAATTAAATGTTAAAATAAAAATATAGACATTAATGAATCTAAGTGCTAGGACTAATTTAATTAGTTCCTAAAAGTAATTAATAGTTATTGGTGAGCAACATTATCCTTGTGAATTAATTTTGAGATTTTTGGTTAAATTAATTTGTTGATTAAAGAATGATGATATAATAAATAATCTTTTTAGTATTCCGCATTTAATTTCAAATTATTTTCATTTACTTGAGTTAATGGTCAGAATTAACTCACACATAGTTAAGACAAACTTGCTAGTGCTTTTCATGTTAGCAAAATTAATGTTTTAAGTTGTGATTTTTAAAAAAAATGATCACATTCGTGCCCAAAAGTTTGGGCACAACATTTTGGTATCAGAGCCAGGTTTCCAACACTAGGAACCTTTCTCCATTACGTTTCGCTTTAATTAATTTTATTATATTAATTTTCTATGATATTTAAATTCAATTAATTAAATATTTTTCTGAAAAAATTAGTTATTTAATTTATTTTATTTTATTTTCTCATAAGGATGCCTCCGACTACGCAACAAGCTCGCAAGTACGGAAGGGGTCCTAGGCGTGAACGCATAGCACGCGAAGAGGTAGATAGGGAGGAATCTTTTCTGGAAGTGAACCAAAGGCTCCTCCTGAACAACCAGTTGACCCAAACTGAAACATCTTAGAAGTAGTCTAGAACCTGATTGGTATAGTCCAGGATAGGTTTCCAGCCGGGGATCATCATGTTGGAAATCAGAACTTAGAGAGTCATAGATCGACAGATAGGGAACGGAGCAGGAGTCCACCTCCTAATCCCGTAGAGAGTCAGGGTGGGAATGAGCCTGAGTCTGTGCACCTACCAGGACCACCTCCAGTGGCAGAGCCAGTATATTATGGGAGAGCTCATCGAGAGCCAGGAGATCTTATTAGGGAGGTTATGCGTCTCCAGCCACCATCTTTTGGGGGATCTACTGACGGGGTAGAAGCTGAGGCTTGGCTTTTGAGCCTTGACAGGTGCTTTGCATTGTGCTCTTATGAGAGCAATCTAGAGGCACGTGTAGCAGTCCACCTATTGAGAGGGACGGCCTCCACCTGGTGGAGATAGGAGGAATACAAGTGTGGTTTAGTTGCTGATACTCTCACATGGGAGATTTTTACAGAGAGGTTTAGGGAGAGGTACTTGTCAGAGCATTACAGACAGCATAGGATAGATGAGTTCCATGACCTCCAGCAGAAGGGTCTCTCAGTGACCCAGTACAAGAGAAAATTCTTCAAGCTCTTTCCCTACATGGACTACCTAAAAGATGAGAAGCTTCTCGTCAATCATTTTATCAGAGGGCTAAATGTTGGCATAGCAGGACCAGTGAGGATGTCCACTCCAGAGAGCCTTCGGGTTGTCGTGGAGAAGGCACTGCTAGCAGAGGAGATTCAAGTCAGGCCACAAGATACCAGGGATCAGTTCCAGAACCGAAACCCTATACCCTAGACATACGGGTTTCAGAAACCCCATTGGAAGGGAAATAACAAAAACACACAGGGGTTCTCCAAACCCCCTCCTCTGCAACAGTCACAATAGAACTAGAGGCAGAGGCCTCCGTAGAATCAGTAGGGTGCAAATCCTAGGTAGTGGCAGTCTCAGGGTCAGAGGTGAGATCAACTATCTCAGGTTCCTTACACACCTCCGGCGATGACTCAGCAATCCTCCAGGGGTGGGTATAGTGGTTCTAGCAGGACAGGGGGACACTTTTTCTAGGCCTTAGGGCATCCAGTTTTAGGCACGCAGTGCTTGCTTCACATGTGGAGCCATAGGGCACATGGTGAGGGATTATCCTCAGGGTCAGATTGCAGGGAATTAGAGGATGGCAACATCAGAGCCTACAGTTGGAGATATGGGCAAGTCCCATAGAGTCTTTGCAGCAGTTGACAACTGCCAGGCAGAGCACCAAGCCATAGTCATTGAGCTTGCAGGTATGATCAGAGGTAACAATGTATCTATATTATTTGATTTAGGAGCTACTGACTCCTTTATATCTCCTTTGGTTGTGGAACGTTGCGGGCTAGTGGCAACTAGACAGGGTGTCAGTTGGGAAGTGGAGTTAGCTTCAGGGGCTAGAGTGTCAGTGGAATCAAAGGTTAGGGCATGTCAGCTTCAGATTTGCAATACCACCACTTTAGTAGACCTTAGAGTTACACCACTTGGATCATATGGCATCGTACTTGGCATGGATTGGCTTTATGCCCACAAAGCCAAGATGGATTGCTACTGGAAAGAAATCGAGTGTGAGGATGATCAGGGTTCACCCATAGTAATCACATGGATTCAGAGACCCATGTCTCTTTGTATGATTTCTACAATGCAGCTTAAGCAGAGCATGTGAAAGGGATGTCAGCTATTTGCCATCACTATCTTTGATAGAGGGGAAGAGGATGAAAAGTAAACATCGATAGACAACCATCCTATCCTTAAGGGATATTCAGACATTTTTCCTTCAAAGCTACCTAGGATGCCGCCCCATAGAGAGATTGACTTTCATATAGACCTTGTACTAGGAGCTGAGCCAGTTTCAAGAGAACCTTATAGGATGACCACAAATGAGCTTAATGAGCTCAAGATGCAGCTTGAGGAACTCCTAGAGAAGGGTCACATTCATCCTAGCATATCCCCTTAGGGTACACCAATCATCTTCGTGAAGAAGAAGGATAGATCTCTCCGATTATGCATGGATTATCATCAATTGAACAAAGTAACCATCAAGAACTGATATCCTTTGCCCAAAATTGATGATTTATTCGACCAACTTTAGGGTGCCAAAGTAGTTTCCAAAATTGATCTGAAGTCAGGATACCATTAGTTGAGAATAGTAGAAAGTGATATCCACAAGACTGCATTTCACACTAGATATGGCCACTATGAGTTCACCGTGGTTCCATTCGGTCTTACGAATGTTCCACCTATTTTCATGAGCCTCATGAATGGGGTATTCCGTACATTTCTGGACCGCTTTGTGATTGTGTTCCTTGATGATATATTGATATATTCTCGGAATGAGAAAGAGCATGAGGAGCACCTGAGACAAGTTTTGTAGTTGTTTGGTAGTTTGTCAAAGTTTGCTTTCTTTCAATCAGAGGTCAAGTACCTTGGGCACGTTATTTTCGGGGATGGGATCTTAGTAGACCCATCCAAGATCAGAGCTATTATGGATTGGTCAGTGCCAACCAATTTGACAGAGGTCGGGAGCTTCATGGGCTTAGCAGGTTATTACCGATGCTTTGTTGAGTGATTCTCTAGAGTCGCACATCATATTACTTCTCTTCAGTGAAAAGGGAAGAAATTTGAGTGGACAGAGAAGTGTAAGAGGGCCTTTTAGGAACTCAAAAAGGTACTTACTAGCACACCTATCCTTGCAGTACCAGATCCCTCAGCTGACTTCATGGTTTGCACAGATGCTTCCCTAGAGGGTTTAGGAGCAGTTCTTATGCAGGATGGTAGGGCTATAGCTTTTGAGTCTAGGAAACTTAAAACTCATGAGCTTAACTACCCTACTCATGACCTTGAGCTTGCAGCAGTAGTGCATGCACTTGTGAGGTGGAGACACTTCCTTTTGGGTCATCATTTTGAGCTTCATTTAGACCATCAGAGTCTTCAGCACATATTCACTCAGCCGAGCCTTAATGCACGACAGTGGAGATGGATGGAGTTCTTGTGCGAATATGATTTTGACATTCACTACATCAAAGGGAAAGAAAACGTAGTTGCTGATGCTTTGAGTAGGAGACGTCATGAGGTATACACCATATCTATGGGCACGGATTTGAGAGATCATATACTATAGCAGTTGCCAAAGGATGGATGGTATTTGGAGGTTTGTTAGGTAATACAATCTCAGGATACTCTAGAAGGGAAATATGTGGATTATTCCTTGGAGTCCGATGGACTATTACGCCATAGAGGGCGCATCTATGTACCTTCTTTCAGGGTATTGCGAGAGTTCATTATCATGGAGGCTCATAGAGCTCCTTATGCAGCACATCTTAGAGTCAAGAAGATGCATGTTGACTTGAGACAATTATATCATTGGCCAGGAATGCGGCAGCTCATTGCTGAGTTAGTAGCCCGATGTCTCAAGTGTCAAAGAGTCAAGGAAAAGCACCACCATCCAGATGGGTTGCTCCAATCTCATGCTATACCAGAGTGGAAGTGGGATACTATATCCATGGATTTCATCATTGGTCTTCCTATGTCATCTCATCGCCATGATGCCATCTTGGTGAAAGTTGACAAGTTGACCAATGTGGCCCACTTTTCACCAGTTCAAACTACCTTCACAGCACCAGCAGTAGCTCAAGTGTTCTTGCGAGACATTGTCGGAATTCATGGCGTTCCATGCAAGATTGTCTCTGATAGGGATTCCCTGTTCACTTCTTCCTTTTGGAAGGCATTGTAGGCAGCTATGGGCACTAAGCTCAACTTCAGTACAACCTATCATCTGAAAATAGATGGTCAGATAGAGAGGGTTAACTAGGTGTTAGAGGATATGCTTTGCATGTACATCATGGATCATCAAACCAGATGGGAAGAGTACCTTCCCTTAGTGGAGTTTTCCTATAACAATGGGCATCACACTTCTTTGGGGATGTCACCCTATCAGGCATTATACAGCAGGCCTTGCAGGACACCGTTGAGTTGGGACCGCATAGAGGACAAAGTTGCTATTGGTCCTGAGATAGTCCAGGATATGAAGTAGCAGGTGGATTTGATTAGGCAACATCTTAGAGAGGCACAAGATAGATAGAAGAAATATGTAGATGCGAAGAGGATAGATCGTAGCTACTTGGTTGAAGACAGAGTCTTCTTGAGAGTGCGACTGCATAAGAGTCCAATCCATTATGGAAAGGGTTGTAAGCTCATACCTCACTTTGTAGGACCATTTGAGATCCTTGAGAGGATAGGACCAGTTGCCTACCGATTAGAATTGCCACCTAGCCTATCACGCATCCACGATGTGTTTCATGTATCAGTTTTGAGGAAGTATGTCTATGACGAGTCTCATATTTTAGATTGGGATGCCTTGTAGGTGGAGTCGGATGGGTAGCTAGCTTTGGAGCCCATTCACATTTTGGCATGCCGGACGCTGGCCCTTTGAGGTTGAGAGCTAGACTAGGTTAGGGTCCAGTGGGATTGTTATGATGAGGTTACGGCTTCATGGGAGGATGCAGCAGGCATGAGATCACGGTACCCTCATCTTTTTGATGAACTCCAGGAGGAAGTTCATGCCTAGAGGGGGAGGGTGTGAGGCCCTACCCCGACTCATCCTAGCATTTCAGTATTTTTCATGTTGAGACTATTATGGATGCTTTATTTTATACATTATGGATTTAGAACTTATATGATTTCATGATTTGGATAACATTGATATATATGGATGCTTTATTTATATGGTTTATGATATAGAACTCTATATGATTCTAGAAAAGGATAAATTTGAGATGATATATGTCATTATTGGATTTGCAGGACTTTACTATGATGATAGAAATAGGATGCATGTTTTATGTATGGATTATAATTATGAGAATTATGATAATTGCATATGTGAGTTATTTGGATGTAAGATGTATTGAATTGTTTAAATGTTATATTGTATGCAGAGTGTTTGATGTGTATTCTTATTCATGTGTTTTATATTATATGAGGTTATTTGGAATTACTAATATGTAATTGAGATGCACAAGAAAATTATCCATGTGACCATGGAAATATTATGGAGAACCAAACCTAGACCTATGTATGTTCATAAAACCAGGGTTTGTCTATTTGGAGAGACAACACCCCATTTGTATCATATTTTATTTATGAAAGTAAATGTGCATGTGTGTTAAATTGAATTTTGTTAATTTGTGTAAATCCAACAAGAGACAAAATTTCATGTGTAATTTTGTAAAAGTATTTTTATTGTGTCACTTGACACGTGTTGATTTATGTTTTGATTTTTGAATTGTCTCTTGGAGGGAGTTGTTTAACCATAGCTTTTTCAATCAATTTAATGTGGTTCTATATTTTCCATGGGTAAAGATTCTTTGGGGTGGTCAACTTAGGTTTGACCCGAAAATTTACTTCAGAGGGGTTTAAAAGGGGTTAAATGGACACCTAGGGGTAGTTTAAAGGTGTTTCCTAAAGCCCATAAGGTATACCTAAGGGTTAGGAGTAATTTTAGGCATGTGAAAACTCCCATGTGGCTGTTTAGTCACCCTAAAAAGTGAGTTTTCTAAGATGTACGAAAACTGAATTTAGAAGGCAACATCTAGGTTATTAAACTTTCCTTTTTAATAAGAGATCTCTTTTGAGCTTTTTCGGACTTTTTCCTTTTTCAATTTTAGAAACCTGCGAGAACTCTCACTCAGGTCTTCTTAGGCAAGAATGTGAGATTTTGCAGGTAATCACCCACTCTCCATTTTTGGAGACAATGCAATTTTGAAAAGATAGAATTGGTTTTAGGAAATTGGCTAAGTGTAGAGAAGCAAAGAATTTGTGGAATTGGGCTGCTCATCCTCAACTAGACTAGCATACCTCTGGGTAGTTGAAGGTTGGTTAAATTTCTCTTTGTATTGTTTTTATATTGCATGTTATGTTCAAAAGATTTGCTTGTGTGAAAAGGCTAGTTTCTTGTATTTTTCTCCTATGAAAATTTATTTTGTGTTCTACATTTTACTCTTGTGTACATTCTGTGTTTTGGGAGTAACCAATGCCTCCTACTCTTGGGAGAGAGGATGGTCTTGTGGGTGGTAGAAGTATGACAACCCTCGAGTGAGAGGCTCTCATTATGAGAGTGATCTCAAGGGATATTTATGTGACCCTTGTTGCATGGCTTGTTTATGCATTTGGGGGCCATAAGGAGGGAAATAAGGTATGAATGCCTTGGGGGGCATAAGGATGCGGGGATTATTATACTTAAGATATATCTTGTTTGCCATGAAGTAGCTATGTGTTTTACCAGACTTGCAGTCTCCTCAAGGTATTTGGTCCACTACCACCCTTGTAAAGACATCACATTGTGTGGTGTAGTGTAGCCTTGGTTGAGAATATGTTTGTGATTGTTTTCCCTTGTTTGTTGTGTTTGCATGTGTGTTACCTATCTAGGGTTTGGTTCTCCAAGCTCGGGGGTGGCTACTAGTTAGCCTAGGGTGGGAGGTGAGCACTCCATGGTCATAGCCTATGATTTATTTGCAGGTTGTTGGAAGAAAGAAATAGGACAAGTAGAAGTGGCTAGAGTTATTTGTTGCAGAAAAATATTTGTAAATGTAATTATTATTCTTTGAAAGTCCTCATTTATTAGAAATGAGATTCTTTGAAAGTCGTCATTTATTAGAAATTAGAGACCCATTTGTAAAAGTGACGATAGTGTCTTGGAAATATGTTTTAAAGAAATGTAATATTTATTTATGCTATACTATAGAAAAGAAATGAGTATTTCTGGTTTTAGTTTTCTATAGTTCTGAAAAAAAATAACTTTTGTTGTGTATATAATATTTTGAAAAGCAAGAAATTTAATTTATTCTTTTATGCATTTAAAATAGGAAAGGAATGAAATAGATTTGCATGCATGTGGTAGGCTGGAAATAAAATCTAAAATTTAGATCTTTATATGGAAGTGCATATTTAGTTTTATTTAAATCTATCATTTATTTAATTGCAGAAAATAAAATCTAAAAAAAATATTATAGTCATCTCTAAGAATTCATTTTAATATTTTCTAGATTTAAATAGTTGTTGTTTGAACTTATTTACTTTTGTCAAAAATTAATTACTTGCAAAAATTAAATCTAAGGATTAAATGAACTATCTTATTTTAGTTTTAGCTGCAATGCATTTAAAATAAAAGGAAATATATGTACATGGATTTTTAAAACTGATGACTTTAACTTATCTATTAAAATGATATTAAAATAAAAAAAAATATTAGCATAGATTTTCATTAAAAAAAAAATATGCCCTAGATTTAATACACAGTTAAAATATAATTATATATATATATATATATATAAATTTATATACATTTGTATATGTTTAAATGAATTCATTTTTTTTTTCTAAAACATACTTATTTATATTATATATATATATATATATATATATATTATATTTTTAATAAACAAAAATAATAATTAATCTAAGCAATTAAAAAATATATTTAAAAAGAAAAAAAAAAAGAGAAGAAGGGTTTTCGGGCCGAAGCACTGTGTTTAGCACAGTGGTCGGCACGGCTGGGGAGGTCGCCACTGTGGGCGACCACAGTGGTCGGTCGCCATTGTGGCTTCCCATAGTGGACGGCCCGGTGGTCGCCACTATGGGCGACCATAGTGGACGATCGCCACTGTGGTTTCCCACAGTGAGCGGCACCCACCACCGCCGCCTATATCTCAACCCTCCGCCATAACCAATCCATTTCCATGGCCGCTGCATGTTAAATTTGCCCTGCACTAAGTGCTAGGACTAATTTAATTAGTTCCTAAAAGTAATTAATAGTTATTTGTGAGCAACATTATCCTTGTGAATTAATTTTGAGATTTTTGGTTAAATTAATTTGTTGATTAAAGAATGATGAGATAATAAATAATCTTTTTAGTATTCCACATTTAATTTTAAATTATTTTCGTTTACTTGAGTTAGTGGTCAGAATTAACTCACACATAGTTAGGACAAACTTGCTAGTGCTTTTCATGTAAGCAAAATTAATGTTTTAAGTTGTGATTTTTAAAAAAAAATTATCTCGTTCATGCCCAAAAGTTTGGGCATGACACAACCCTGGCATGTCTGCATATGACCAAGCAAAATTGATTTGTCGTCATTTGAAGAATTCCATATATTGTTGCATTTCTTCTTCTAATAGAGAAGTTGTTGGATGTAGGATCTTTGGTTTCTCTGTTGTCCCAATGTTAACTGCCTCTATTGGTTTGATCAAAATGGATGATCTTTCTTGATATTGTGTAGGTAAAGAGTCAAATCTCCCATCTTCTGATGCCTCGAGGAGGTTTTCACCATTAGATGTGTCCTTTCTTTTTACTTTTTCCTGATCTAATGTTACCAAGAAATGGTTTTCAACATTAGACCTGATATTGTTTTCTTTATTTTCCTTTTTGTGACTACGAGATTTGGCACCCACTTGACTAGAAGATGCGTTACTGAAATTCCTGGTGAAATTTGTTGCGGGTTCAATTGCATTAAGATATACGGATATGGCATGATCATTCGGAAAGGTATCAATGGTAGTATGTCCTTCATTTTCCCAATCAATAAGTTCAGGGTGAATTAGAGGTAGGGGTCATCAGGTTGAGTTATTTCAAGAGTATCAAGGGTCATGATGGATGTATCAAAGTTTTCGATATGTATGTCTATGTATAGAATGGTACTCTCATCAAAATGACCTTGCACGAGGAGCTCCTGATTGTCCTCGATTAAGTCCAAGTCAATCGAATGTGATTCTAATTCAAGTGAACTAGTTCCTAACATTTTCCCTGCACACATGTGAACTACATCGACTCCTACATCTTCTTCAAAGCAATTTTCTTCAGTTGATTCTTCAAAGTGATAAGAATCTCATTCCCATTCATTAGAATCAGTCTCACTTGCAGCTTGCAATCTACAAATTTTTTCATTTTGATTTGTTTCTTCAACTTTTCTTGCTATATCTTTTCTTCTTTTATATTCAACCTCTTCTGGACTGAGATTGAGTTATGTCAACCTTGTTATGAGCTGTCCTTGATTAGTACCAGGTTCATGCTTGTTTTGATTGAGATTTAAGGCTGCTTGGGAGGTGCTCTTAGTTTGTTTTTCCTGTTGATTTGAAGCTTGCTTCTTTTCCCATTTCATGTTTGGTTGTGATTTTTGCTTAGCTTATGTTTCTTCTCTTTCAATTGCCAGTTGTTCTTGTCTGTTTTCATATTCTTCTTGTTGTTGGCTAAAAGATGTGTCTTCTGGTAGAGTAACTTGTCCATACCCTAAGCCTATTTTGTCTATAGCTTGTTGAGTATGAGGTTGGATAGGTTCTGATATACCTTCTTTTCTTTTCCCTATAGGACCTATTCCAGTGTATCCCATTTTTCTGAGAATGTTAAATCCTTTTCCATACTTTTCTGTAGGTATGCAGACATTTTTGAGCTTTTGTTGGACTTCTTCATCCTTGTATAGCCATTGTAGTACATCTTTGTCTTCTATTTCCTCTGATAAGGTCCCAGCACTAACAAATGCTCCATCAAATATTGGAAGATGTTTCACAATTGGTTGTTGCTTAGAGTTTGATGGTTTTCCATAGGATTTAGTAGAAAGTGGTAATTGGGATATTAAATATTCTCAGTTCCCTTGATCTCTTAGCTACATTTGTTTTTCCATACTTGACAAAATTGAGGCAAATTTTCTTTCTTTAGATTGTGTGTTCAAAGATGATGCCTCCCTATTATGAGGAACAATGACTTCTTGAGCTAATTTGAGATTACTACAATACTGAAATGGATTTGAATCTACTGAGATCATGATTTCTTGCCCATTGTAGAGAAACTTTAGGCACTGATGATATGTGGATGGAACAAATTGTATGTCATGTATCCAGGGTCTTCCTAAGAGTATGTTGTATGAGAAGTCCAAGTCTAGAACTTGGCATGTTGTGTCTTTCTTTAAAGGTCCCACTCTTATGGGTAAAATCACAATTCCTTTAGAGGAACACTCTTCTTCATCATAGGCTTTAATGGTGATCTTTTTTCGGGGATCAACTGCATCTTCTGGATAACCTAGAGCACAGACTAGATTCAAAGAGTAAATGTTTAAGCCAACTCCTCCATCTATTAGGACACGTTTAACTCATGTCTTATGAATGATGACTTCTATATGCAAGGGAGCATAATGGGAATGTTGCAAGGAAATGTCATCTTCTTCGGTGAATGATAAGCAATGAGGGGTTGTGAGGTGTCCCACCATGGTTTGGAATTGATCTATATCCATATCTTTAGACACTATTATATCTACTAATGCTCATTCAATAATTTCTTTGTGTGTAGGTGAAAGCTTTAAAAGTTCTAAGATGGATATTTGTGCGGGCATTTTCTGCAATTGCTCCACTAGATTGTATTGTTTTGTAATGGATGACATGTTTGTTGTAGGAACCAGAAAAACCACTTTAGCTTTGCTTCTTGTGATAGCATGAGCAGGTTCTTTATTTTTTCTTTAACTATAATCACATTTACCACATTATCATATGTATGAGCGTAGTTTACCTTCACTTTACCCTTACCATTATTTATTGTTGATTATTCACCTTTCTCATAGTTTGGAAGCAAAGTTTTAAAAGCTATATGAGATTCATTTGTTGTATGTCCATCCACAGTTTTTACTCCATTATCAATAAAATCTTAGATGACATATTTCAACTGCTGAAAATTATCTGTGTGATGTCCCTTGTTTCGATGAAAATCGCAATAATGGTTATCATTACACCAAGGGGGTTTGTCTTGAGGTTCGTAGTTCCTTTCTTCTGGCAAAGTAATCAATTTGTTTGCGAGAAGTGTCTTTAGTGCTGACCCAAGGGGTTCACCAATGTTTGTAAATTGCCTTCGAAATAAATTTTTGATAGTTGCTTTTTGGTGATTATTGTTTTGTTGAGCCACTACTGAGTGATTGGATAAATTAAAAACCAGTTGTTTTGGTTTCACATTGTTTTTATCCACTATTCCATTGTTGCAAACATTACGATTTCTATTCCAAAACTTTGGCTTATCATTGTTGTTGTTGTTAGTGTTTTTAGGAGGGTGAACTCCTTCTTTGTATATTTTCAACTCACCCTTCTTTATCATGGCTTACTCCATTCGGATTCCATTATCAATCATCTTTCCAAAACTTTGATGTCCTTTCATTTTTAGATGATAACTCATTTGATCATTAAGGTTGTCGATGAATATGTCCATTTTTTCATACTCTGGTACTGTATGAGGATATCGTGAAGCTAACCGTCTCCATCTCTGTAAAAATGTCATGAAAAGTTATCCACTCTTTTGTTTGGCATTACATAGGTCTATCATTGTTACTTCATGTTGTATGTTGTAAGATTATTGTGAAACAAACTTATCCACCAATTCTAAGAATGATCTGATTCCAGGTGGAAGTTTGGAGAACCATCCCCTAGCTAGTCTAGTTAAGCTTTTCGAAAATAATCTCATCAAGTAGGTATCCTCATGTGCAAAATCCATACTCATTGTGCAAAATCCTCGTATATGATCTTGAGGGTCAGTGCTTCCATCATATTTTTTCGTATCTAGGAGTTTCACAACCTATAGGAAATGGTATCATGTTTAGATTTCTATCAAATGGATAAGGACAAATTTCTTGAAGTGAGTATCTTCTAACATTTCCTCTTTGCATATCTTGAATTTGCATTTGCAGTGTTTGTATTTGTTGTGTGAGAGTTGTGATAGGAAAATCAACATGATTTGTTCTTGCATAACCATGATTTTGCATTCTAGGAGGATCTTGATCTCTTCTTGTATCATCTCTACCCCTTCTTGTATCCTCATTGGATTGAACGTTATTTAGAATTTCTATGTAATCCCTTTTGGGAATGTAAGTTTCCTCATTGGTTCTGGTGTTACTAGGAATTGACGTGTCATTAATTTTGAGATCAAGAATATCCACATATTGTTCGTTATTAGGAAATATTTTTCTTTGTCTCCCTCCAATATTTTCTCCATAAATTTATTGAATTGAGGATCTTTTTTGATGTCTTTGACATGTTGTTCTATTATTTCCTCTTCAACTTGTTTTTCATCTTCATGTTCCATGGTTCTATGATCTTCATTTATTTCCAATGTTTCGATTTCCATCTCTGTAATCTTTTGTCTCTAAGCCCTGATTAAAACAGGCATACACATGTGTTAGATATTGAGCTAGGATTCAATTTTCCAAAAGTTGTTTTGATAAGTGATCAATTATCAATGTAAATGTGATAAAGTGATATGACATGAAAAGATGATTCAAGTGTTTAAAAGTTTGCAAGTTTTTCAATCTTCGGTTTTGGAGTGCAATGATTATGATTTTGATAAAACCAAGTCCAATAGGAATGATACATCCTATGATGTGGGACAAGGTTATCCTGACCAAACATTGTAGTTTCATGATAGAGGATGATAGATCCTAATGAGAAACTATGTTTTTGAGTGATCAGTTTATCAAAGAGGGTGATAATGCACTTAGAGATGTTAGATCTTGAACTTGTTGAATGTGAATACTTGAAAATATTGAGGTGTCTATTTCTAGAGTCTGATTTGACAGATGATAACTTGACCAAGAGAACCAAGGTGACAATCTAAGCACAAAATGACAGATAATAGGTGTTTATGCTCACTGTAAACTAACCAAGCAAATATGACAGATCTGAAAAATACATGCAAGATAGACAGAGACATAAATTCGTACGATAGATTATACAGCCTTGAACGACAATTTAGATAGGCTCATACGACAAACTATAAATTTTGCATGACAAAAGACAAAAAATCATATGAGCTTTCTCATAGAACCAGACGACAAATGATGACACAAAATTCTCTGCTAAGATGACTCGTACAACAATTCTCACTAGGCTAGATGATAAAAGATGACATAAAATTTTCTGCTAAACTGGCTCGTACGACAATTCTCACTAGACCAGGCAATAAACTAGATGCCTCATATGATAAACTAACAAACTCGTATGACAAAAGATAGAACAGAGACAAAAACTTTATTTGGACAGATTTTTTATTAATGAAGTTTTATGTTTTGCTTATGTTTTCCAGTTTTTTAGATGTCTGATTTTCTATTTTAGGGACAAAGACACAACAAACACTTGATATGTTAAGTGACCTCAAGCACAATACTCTACCTAAGGAATTTTCCTGAGAGAGAAAACCTTTGCTTTCAAACTTAGGTACACACCCAATAGCTAATCAGAATACCATCCCTGAGTCTCATGCAATGGATTCTCAATGTTGTATTATCTGACTCCAAACACTAATGGGGGCACGATATGGCAAGTGTCTTGGGAGAGTTACTATCTCTCTTGCACAAAGATTATCCCCCTTTCAGAGGTGAATTGGGTAGCTTCTAATCTTAATTGGAACTAGTAAGGGATCCGTTCAACATGTCGGGGTATAAACTCAATTAAGAGGTCTCTCGGCCTTGGAAACCAAGGTTTGATATACCCTAAGATACGAAGGAGAGTTATTCCTAAGCACTGTCGTTGACTTGATTTTCATCAAATCACATTTATTTTATAGTGGGTTGGAGTACTTGGCGTTATCCGTTCCCACTTGGGTCGTTCCCCTCTCACCGGCCTTAATGGCTTTGGCCTTATAGGCTCCTCAGGAGGGTAGGCCCGCTAAAGATATGCACTATTGAAAGAAAAGGATGAGTCTAGCTTTCTGATCACCTAAGAAAGGTGAGAGTATACTCGCCTATCATCAAAATACATAATACATGTCTATTCATTTCCTTTAGCAAAATAAGTGTGCCTAGAAAATTTAAAGAAGACATAAAGTTTGGTTGAGTCCTCCTAGGCAACCTGCAAAATGGATATGTTAGTAGTCATGATGATTAGATGAAATGAAGCTTTGACAAGCGTAATCTTTGACAAACATCTTGCAAAAACTAGTTAGGCTACCGACAAACTCACAAATAGACCAGGGTTAGCATTAGTAATAATCAAATTCAAGCATGAAAACCCTAAAATGCAATTTGTTTTGAAAACACGGAAACATAATTTCGTATGAAAATTCTCACCTGATCGTATGACAATTCTCACCTACTCGTACAAGGACACAAAGGAACTAGTACGAGCCAAAAAGGGAACTCATACGAAATTCTGAATCAGACCCAGCTAGAAACCTGCTAAAATTGAAAATTTGATGATGCTAAGAGGCCAAAAATGAGATTTTTAGCCCCACGGTGGGCGCCAAAATGTCATGCCTATGAAGTGTGATACCTGTAGCTACAACACAAACACTCAATAGATCATTACAAGCATGGTTATAAAGTAAGAAGAAAATGAAGATGAACCATGACAAAGCGGCCTATCACCTCCTAAGAGATGCGAGTATGAATTTTCTTTCAGATCTGGATAAGCAATCCTCGTGACTTGACTACACCTAGATGGATGATTTGAAATGATAATGATATGAAAAGATGAGATTGATTATGCTAGATTGATCCAAGAGACTAATTAAGCTAATGATATGCATGATTAAGCTATGATGATGATACAATTAAGCTAGAAAAGAGATTGATTAAGCTACATGATTCAACAATTATGCTAGAAAATGATCAAATTAAATTAAATCTAAGATGAAATTGCCTATAACAATAATGCTCAAAATGATATGCCTATAGTAACAATGCCTAAATTGATAATGAGATGGGATCCTTTGTGCTCCAAAATGGGGGATATTTATAGGGATTTCCAAGGTTAGGGGTGAGGTGGCAAGAATCAATGGTCAAGATTGAGTCTGAAGATATCAAGGGTCAAATTGGAGGAGGTTGGAGAAGAGGTTGGAGGAAGGGACACTTGTCATCTCTTTGGTGACAAGTATCAAGGAGCCTTGCTCATAATAGGGCAAGTGTCCAAGAGAGGAGACATGTAGCCAAAGTATCATGTGTCTCAAGGGAAGAATATCCACACCATAGGAGGTTAAGATAAGGAGGTTAGAATGTGTAAGATAGGATAGGGTTGGTTAAACCCAAGGTTAGGTGGAATGGGTTAGGTTAGAGGGATGGTTAGGTTAGGTGGTTAGAAGTTAGGAGGCATGTGGGTAATTTGAATTTTAAAAATTCAAATAATAGGAAAGGACTAATTAATTTTCAACAACTCATAAATTGATTTGTTTTAATTAATTAGGGGATTAGACTAATTGATTGAAATGGGGGGAAGATTAATTAATTTGAATTAATTAATCAAAGGAGACCATGGAATGAACTTAAAGAATAAATCCTTAGATTTATTAATAAGTAGATGAAAGGGAGAATTTAATCAAATCACCTAATGAATTCGATTAAATTAGGAAGGGGGATTAATTAAATAATTGCTTATTTAATTAATTATCTGCAGACCATTTTTAGGTGTATAAAGTATCTTAGAAATTGTGGCACTTGTGAATTATCCATTTGAACCTACAAGGTCAAGTGAGGGCTACCTACAATATCTTGTCTTATATTTCCAATATTCAGAGCGATTTTTCGTAGGGCATCATTTTTTCATTTAATGAAAAAATTGGTAGTTGCATTCAATGAAAACTTGTCACAGAGCCAATTTATCATTCTGCTCATCGTGGACATGAACCGTCAGTCCCAACACCTCCAGACATGTATTCTTACCCTAGGCCTGCTTGTGTTTTACCCCCCATGTCACGAACAATATTTATCTATAATTATTTTATTAGGAAGATAATGCTTATTTTTTTCATTTATAAAACTGAAATGAAATGGAAATGAAATTTTTAGTGAAATAAGATAATAATGAAATAGGAGATTCAAATGCAATGAAATGATTTAAATGCAATTGAATGATCAGTATTATTTTTATTATGAAATAGGGATCATCATTGCTAATGAGAAATTGAGTGTGAGTGGATGCAAGAATAGGTGAATGTGGATGAAGGTGAGAACATGGTTCAGGTAGAGTTTCTTTAGCTCATGGACTTTGCTAGAATAGATGGAATCTCACACACAACTTTAGAATGTGTAACATCTTGCAAAGAAAGACGATTTAAATGACTTTATTTGTGTGTTTGTTCAAATTCGAATTATGAATTTCATATGACTAATATTAAATGATATTTCCTTAAAATTATGATTTATTTTGACATTGTACATACTTGTGTACATATATGTGTAATTGGATGAAATATTGTACTTATGTGTTCACTTTTGTATTTTGATAATAGTACATTTATATTTATATAACTATATATATATATGTGTGTGTGTGTGTGTGTGTGTGTGTGTGTGTGTGTGTGTATGAGATCGAATATTTATTCAATCATATACATGTATATATATATATAATTATAATATATATATATCTAATTATCATGAAAATGAATTACTTTACTTCATGAATATTAAAATAATTGAGAGTACACACACACACAGATATATATATATATATGTGTGTGTGTGTGTGTGTGTGTGTGTGTGTGTGTGTGTGTGTGTGTCGACTTACAAATTGTATGCAATCATTATGCGAAGCGGGAGTCGATGTTGATATTGACTATTCCACATAGAATTCTATTTGGAAGACTTATTAAATAGCATGTAATTAATATCAAAGCATATTGTATTACAAAGAGGATTCGATAATATATCAACTATGCAAAGTAACAAGCTCTTTTGTTTAGAACAAAAGGGAGTCAATAGTAACATCGACCACCCCCTTTAATGATAGGAAGGGAGTCGGTATTGCTACTGACTACCCACTCAAACCTCCACTTTCACATGCATTGAAATTTCCATATAACGTGGCATGAACAAATAGCTATGTGGCATGAACAAACAGTTATGTGGATGACCAACCCACATGATAATAATGAACTCAAACGGTATGCCACATGCACATGATATAACATAGTTCAAATTTTGTTGGGACTATTATCATAACTATAACAATTATAGGTTTCAAATATAAACTCAGATAATAGTCCACCACTTGGAGAGATTGGCTCAAAAATAGGAAGAAATAAAGATTAGATCAATATATATATATATATAAAGGAGAGGGAGAACTAGAGAACAATAGTATAGAAAATAGTAAGAAATATGCAGAGAATAGTAATGATAGAACAAAGAGTAGAGAATGAAATGAAGAATAGCGAATAGAGAACGGAGATTAGAGATTAGTGATGATATAACAAAGGATTTGAACAACATAGATGAAGAAAAGCATTGGAAATCAAGGAGTATTGCAATTATAATTGGCTTAAAATTTAGAGGTAGGCTCTTAAACGAGCAAAAATTTGTTTTATTATAGAGAATAAGAATAGCATTATCTTGAGATTTGATTGTTTTAGATCTTAAGTGAAGAAAAGAGTTCTATTTTTGAATAGTTTATTGCTTTCAAAGTCACAATGATTATATGAAAGTTTGTTTGAAAAATCCATATAGGTATGTGTAATTTAGAGTTATCATTTTAGATCATGGAAAACATCTATTAGTATCAAATTCGAGAAAAGAAGTAGATAGTCAAAAACATGTCGAAATATAGAGAACTTATGCATTCTAAACTTATAAATTTGAAACCATAAGATGTATGATTATGCTATTTGGATTTTATGAGAAAAGATAAAAGAATGTGTACTCATAATTTCTATTTTCTGAATATTACTTTTATCTATATGCTAAATATGCATACATGTGTTACACCTTCTTATTTTTTATTCTTTCCCTTGAATTACTTGAAAAGATAGAAAAAAAGATTGTTTTCTTATTAGATGTAATTGGTTGTACATGAAAGATTGTTTCTTCTATATCTCTTAAATGAAAGATTGTTTCTTTAAATATTGTAATTTTATTATGCGAGAAATGAGAATTTAAAATTGAAAAAAGAAAGATTGTTTTCTATGTACTTCTCTTGATTTCATATGAATACTAGGAAAGCTAGATATGTTTGTGTTTGTGGGAAAGTTACCTTCCAAGACGGGTGCCAAATGTGGAATTATAGAGAGAATAGTTTTCTTTTCTAAAATATATTTTATTGCTATGCATGGTATTATACTCGGCTTAGTAACTTATTGACCATTGAAATAGATGGATATATTTTATGATCTCTATCATATCCTTGATTGATCTTGCTTGTTTCTTAATGGAATTAGAAAATTGAAAATGCATGTATCATTCTAGGCATGCACAATATTCCATCTTATCTATTTAATTATTTTTGCTAAGCAATTCATGCAGGGTCGGGTATTCTTGATTGAAAAGAATTATGGGGAAGTGTAAGCTTCAAGGTTGGGTGGAAAAAGCAACTGAATCTTGTTCTCGTCTTCACTCTAAAGATTGCATTGAAGATGGATTTGGATTGCAGATCAATGGATGCATCTCATCGTTTACTTTATATTTGTTTTTCTTGTTATATGAACTTAAGGCATTGGAAAGTCGTTCATTGGAAAATCCTAAGTATTGTATGTAGATATGAGTGAGATGCTACTTACAAATTCCTATTAAATAGAGAATCCTTATCTATTTTTAGAAATCTCATGTTTATTATGATATCAATGGAAGGATCATTTAGAACTTAAGGATGGAATAATGCAAGAAAATAGACTTATTAAAGGAATTATGAGTTTATTTAAGAATAAAGAGTATTTTATTTTTTTATTGTAACATTTTACGTCTTTACATTTTTGTATCAGAGCCCTAGGTTTATAACACTAGGACCTTTTGACCATTATGCTAAAGAAGAATTACTTGACACAGAGGAATTGTTGGATTGCAAAGGGTTCTAGAACTACTAGAGCTAAATCAAGCAACAGAAATGAAAGACTTGACTAGATTCTTGATCTTTTGAATCAGCAGAATGCTAGAATGGATGGAATTGAAAAAGAAGTTCAAATGGTTGGTGAGGTTCAAAATGAACAACCTCGACAAGAAGAGAAACCTAGAAATGAAATTCCTAGAGCTGAGGAACAACCTGATTATCGAGCTAGGATTGAAGGGGAGATAGCCAAAGACTTGAAAAGGATAGCCCCACCTAAGTTTGATGGTAAGACCATTGGTGATGGTGTTGAAGCTTGGGTAATTGAGATGGAGAAGTATTTTGAACTTCTTAACATGTCCAATGAAACTAAAGCAGTATGGGCTACTTATCAGCTTACTAGAGAAGTTGTGACATGGTGGGACATTGACAAATCTAAGAAGAAGTTACAACCTAGTGATATTACTTGGGAGCTATTACTGCAATCATTTAGGAAGAGGTGACTTCCTCATTTATTCTTTGATAAGAAGATGACTAAATTCCAGAATCCAATGCAAGGTGGTATGATAGTTACTCAATACTAGGAGAAGTTCACCAATCTCCTAAAGTATGTTCCACAGTACCAGATGGATGAATGATTCTGCATGTGGAAGTTCATCTTGGGTTTGAGGACTCACATTGGAGCAGCAATGGATATTCAAAATTCATTGACTATGGATGAAGTTTTTGAGAAAGAAACTAAACAGGAACATAAGTTGCAGCAGTTGGAAAATTTCAAAAAGAATGTGAATACCAAACCAAGTTTTAGGAATATGAATTTTTTAAACAATGATCATCAGAAGGGCAACCAACAAATAAGGAATCTGAAAAGAGGACCTCATACTTAGGAGAAAGGAGGAGTAAACTAGGGTGCAAACAAGATAGTGAACAATAACACCAACTTCACTAATCCCAATACTAGGCAGAACTTTGACAGGAATAGATCAGGTTGACACCCAAAACCTAAAGATGGATGTTACAACTATGGGGGAAATCATTATGCTTCAAACTATCTACAATATTCCACAGTTCATAGAGGAGGAAATCAGAAAGGAATCTTCACAACATCAAATTCATGCAGTGGTTGACAACCATCAGGCTGATTTTCAGACTTCACCTATCCAGATGACGGGTAAGCTTTTTGGTCAATCAATTTCTATTTTGATAGATACATGAGCTATTGAATGCTTTATTGATCCTAAAATAGTTTCTATATTATCTATTAGACTTCGTTATATGTCAAATGCATGGATGGTTCAATATGTAAATTGAGCACAAAAGAGGGTAGATTCATGTCTATTTTGCAGTGATTTAGAGCTTCCCAGTTTCCAAACTTGGGTTAATCTATATTTGGCACCACTAGGATCATATGATGTGATCATAGGTATGAATTGGTTAACTAAGCACAAAGCTATAGTAAACTATGAGTATAAGGTTGTTAGTTGTATAGATGATTTTGGAAATCCAGTTGTGATTCTTGGGTCTCAAAAGCTTGTTAATTCAGACACATCTCAACTATGCAACTCAAGAAAGCCCATAGGAAAGGATGTTCCATTTTTTCCATCATTGTAAGTGACTTGGATAATGCCAAGAAGATCCCTAAGGATTATCCAGTTCTTAGAGATTTCTTGGATGTTTTTCCAGAAGACCTTACTAAGTTACCACCAAAAAGGGAATTTGATTTCTCTATAGAACTCTTACCTGGAAACAAGCCACAATCCAAGGCTCCATATAGAATGACTACCACATTATTGTATGAGCTTAAGGCTCAATTGCAGGAGTTGCTTAGGCAAGGTTTCATAAGACCTAGTTTATCCCCGTGGGGTGCACTAGTAATCTTTGTGAAAAAGAAGGATGGTACCTTGAGACTATGTATTGATTATAGGATGCTAGACAAGGTAACCATGAAGAACAGATATCCTTTGCCTAGGATAGATGAGTTATTTGACCAAATGAAAGGTGCTATAGTATTTTCTAAGATCGATCTTCGATCAGGTTATCACCAACTGAGGATTAAGGATGAGGATATTTCTAAGATAGCATTTCGAACTCAGTATGGACACTATGAGTTCAAGGTCATACCTTTTGGTTTAACCAATGCCCCAGCGGTATTCATGAACCTTATGAACAACATTTTTAGAGATTATTTGGATGATTTTGTGCTTATATTCATTGATGACATATTGATCTACTCCAAGAATGAAGAGGAACACAAGAAGCACTTAAGGATAGTTTTATAACAGCCAAGGGATCGAAATCTTTTTGGAAAGTTTTCAAAGTGTGCTTTCTTTCAAGAAAAGGTGCACTACTTGGGTCATGTTATATCTGTTGAAGGAATTTTAGTTGATCCTACAAAAATAGAGGCAATTGTAGATTGGCCAACACCTCAAAGTGTTACAAAGGTCAGCAGTTTTATGGGTTGTGCAGGATATTATAGGAAGTATGTGGAAGGTTTTTCTAGGATAGAAACACCTATTACTTCTCTTCAAAAGAAGGAAAATAAATTTGAGTGGACTGAGAAGTGCGAAGAAACATTTCAGCTTTTGAAGCAGAAATTGACAACAACACCAATAACAACTATACCAGATCCAAATGAACACTTCACAGTAACTACTGATGCCTCAAGTGAAGGTGTAGGAGAAGTGTTAATGCAAGAAGGAAAAGTGATTTCTTTTGAGTCAAGAAAACTGAAATAATATGAGTTGAACTATGCACCACATGATTTAGAGATTTTACCTATTGTGCATGCATTACAAATGTGGAGGCATTACCTTCTAGGTAAGCCATTTGAGTTGAAAAAAAACTACATAGGCCTGAAATATATTTTATACAACCTAACCTTATTGCAAGATAGAGAAGGTGGCTTGAATTCCTAAGTGAGTATGATTTTGGTATTGAATATATCAAAAGAAAGGAAAAGAGGGTAGGAGATTCTCTTAGCAGAAGAAGACATCTAACTACTATGGTTACTGTATATGGTCAAAATGGATAACAATAATAATGATATTGAAAGGCTAAATGAATTCAACCATGAAACCCTAGCCTAACAACAACAAAGATCCACCATAACATATGAAGATTACCTAAGACAATGCAAATAAAATGAAATCACAAAGATTATACCATCACATGTCCAATAGGGTTTTGGATCTCCATTCTTCCTATCTCCATTGATCTTGCTTGATATATTTGTTCTCAGATTTTATGTGCACAAGAACTCAACAAGGAACAGAATGTGGTTGCAAGTAGGATCGCCTATGTTCAAAAGCGTAGTGTAGTCAAGTAGTCAACGGGGGGGGTTTGATAATGAAGGAAGCATCTCCTTATATAGAAGACACTATATGAAATGGAGGGATAAGATTGAGAGGTGTAAAAGGAGGTCGGCTATGATTAGAGGGTAGGTAAAAGAAATAATAAAATAATGAAAGGGGTAGGTAGTGTATGAATTAAGAGATGAATGACATGTGTCATGGGTAGAAAAGGTTAATGAATTAATTAAATAAATAAATATTTATTTAATTAATAGAAGAAGTGGGATAATTAAATAAATAAGATATTTATTTAATTTAGGAAAAGGATAATTTAAATAAATAAATGTATTTATTTAAATGAGAAATAAGGCTAGAAGAGGATAAATGAATTAATTAAATAAATAAATATTTATTTAATTAATAGATGAATTAAGCTTAGATAATTAAATAAATTAATATTTATTTAATTAGACTGGACAATTTTGGGTGTCTACATTTTGCCCCTCTTTGAGACAATGCGGCTTGTCGCGTTATTTCAAAGAAGATAAGATGAACTGATACAGAGTTGCCCCAAGATGGGAATGATATGCCCCCTCGAGAGATTGGATGAAAATGTGTGAAAAGACCACAGACAATCTCTTGATAAGAAAGAAAGGCTAGAATGGACTGACCAGATAAAGTGACAAAGTCATGGGAGAACGAAGACTGACACAAGAGACTAGGGCTAGGGTAGTCTATAAGATAGACCACGAGGGAAAAACATCCTCATTGTCATCCACACATCCAAGAAATCAGAGTGCAGAGCAAGATAGAGCAGCAGCAGTCAGCAGTGATGGCAATGGCTCACAAATTCGATCGCGTTCGCCGATTTCAGAGGCCAGCAGATGTAGGAGAGCCAGTAAGTATCATAAAACCTCCTTGTACTTTGTCGCAATAAATGTTGTCATAAATGCATCTTAGGTAGGGTAGTAAATGCGTGTTTATGTCAAGAAAATGTGTTTGTGTCCAAAAATGTGAATTTGTGTCTTCTAGGTCAAATCGGCAGTTCTGTGATGAACATATGTTGTCGATTGGATAAGCTGCTGAGAGGATACACTCAAGCAGGTCCTCTATGGAAAACTAGGATAGCAAATAGGGATAGGATTGACAATTATGTGATAGAACATACGTTGCCAATTAGGAAACTACTCAAGAGGATTCACTCAAGCATAGGCCCTAGGATAAGATAGATCAAGGCACTTTGTGATGAAAAGTGAGTACCAAGATATAGTACTTTGTGATGAACAGGGAGTACTAAAATATGAGCAGCACTTTGTGATGAACAGTGAGTGCAAATGTGAGCAGCACTTTGTGATGAGCAGTGAATGCAAAATAGGGAGTACCACTAGGATAGAAGCAACACTTTGTGATGAATAGTGAGTGTCACTAGGGCTAAGATGATTGATTTGTGTGACTGCAGGAGTATTTGCCTATGCTGGAGTCACGAGAGAGATTCCCATCGACTCGGAGGTTGCAACCTAAGTTGATAGTCGAGGACTGAGTTGCGATTGAGGCTATGGGATTGAGACATATTCTGTATGTGCCTAAGTTTCAGGCGAATATGGGGTTGCTGACTGCACTGACTGAGAGATGGCACTCAGAGACTTGTAGTTTTCATTTGCCAATGAGTGAGATGATAGTCACCTTGGAGGATATGTACAGGATATTGAGGATATCGATCGATGGGGAGTTAGTACCCTATGATCAAGATGGAGATAGGGATACACTGAGATGAGTGTTTCAGGATCCACGACTGGAGATTAGGGTTGGACATGTGGCATGGGATACCATGACATGGACAGGATTAGCACTACCAGTAGTACTAACAGGAGTGATCAGTGGGTTCTTCTGTATCAGTTTTGTACCATTTTGTATGATGATGTAGACACCTGCGGGTGATTGTAGCCATATGATTTTGACATCATTGTATCATGACACTTTATATATATATATGAGATTATTCATCTTTGCGACAGCTATATGCATGTGTACCTATGTGATGAGATGTTCTTATGTGATGCCTATGAAATGGATGCAAATATGTATATGATGCAATGCAATATATTTTTTTTGTTCTTTTATGTTTTATATGTGTATGCATGATGCAAATGTGAATGTATGTAATGCAGATGAATATGATAATGCAAATGTAAATTATGCTAACAGGTGTTGTGTGCAGGATGTGATGCAATTGTGATATCTATATGTATGTATGAAATTCTTATATGTGGTAATGCAGGTGCAACTACATGAAATGCAAATGTTTTTGGTGTGTCATTATACTCAGTCATGTGATAGTAGGCTACGCGGACTCGAGAAGGATGATGGAAGTCAATCAAGAAAGGGGGATGAAAGATAGAAGATATGAAAGTGAAAGAGCTTCTTGTGCTTTATCATCATTGAGATTTATTATGGCAAAATATGTTATGACAATCAAGGCATATGTTCGACCCAGAAAGTCATTGTACCCGTTTGCATGGAGATAAGACAGTTGCAAACAAGGAATGCCCCAATTCACACTAGACTCTCAGTGTCCTCATATCCGTGGACAAGTCATAGCATTACTAAAAGACAATCCACAGACAACAAATACAAATAGGTGACGATACCCCATCCTCGCCTTTCTAGTCAAAGACATCCTAGAGATAGAATCTCTAGTCAGAGACATCTTGGAAAAGCTAAAAGACATGTCACCAAAAGATAAAATCAAAAGAAAACCAAGACTCGACACCAACATCCACTATAGTCCTCAAATTTAGTGTCTCTTGTCACTTGTATAAGTCTTATTTGATTGTGGTCACAATGTTTACTTTCACAAAAAGGATAGATAGCACTAAACCATAATGTTGTCTAAGTCTGTTGAAAGATTTGATTTTGTTGAAGCCCATTGTTGTTGTTGTGTCTCATCTGAAATTGACTAAATCCATGAAACTGATACTTTATTGTAGAGAAGATGAAACTTTATCGTACATCTGTGATGCAAATGTTGCTTTATTGCGGATTGTGCACGGATAGACTGAAGGAAGCTGGAAGAAACTGTACTCCTCGAAACATGTGATGTTCTCAATTCCACACCCATCACTAGATGTAGGATTTTCCTTAGCCACAGATAGGATCTGATTTATTATGGATGGAAAGGGAGGTGAAAAGGGAGTGTTTATTATGAATGGCGAACCAATCTTGGGTAGATCAATAACAAGCCATGATGGGAATGGGTAAGTTTATTATGAACGAATAGGTTGTGAGTGTGTGCAAAGTGAAAGGATGAAATGGAATCCTTAAGGAGGGAGGAGCAATGTCTCTACGCATGGTGTTGGTGACCCAGTTTTCACCATGGTACTTGCCCAGGGCACCACCGAAGTGGTTTTCACCATTGGACAAAATTATTTCTCTTTACTTTTTTTGATTTTTCAATGTTTCTTTTTTTTTTGTCACAAGGCGCCTGTTTGTCGGGTTTTCACCAAGTAACAATTTTTTTGTTTTATAATTTTTTTTGTATTTTTGAATTTTTTTGATTTTTTTTTGTATTTTTGAATTAGGATACTCTTAAGAGCTATGTGTAAAACCTGTGAAGGTGCATGCTATTGATAGGATCCTCCAAAGGTTCACCTTCTATAGTTGAGAGCTGATATGCCCCAGATCCATATGCTGTTGTGATGATGTAAGGACCAAGCCAATTTGGTTCGAACTTGCCCTTCTTCTCTTTGTCTTGCTGATTTTTGGGGTTTTCTCTAAGAACCAAATCACCTACCTCAAATGTGCGAGGCTTGACTTTGTGATTGTAGCTACATTGTTCCTCGATTGAACGATGTGTAGCTCGAGTGACTGTCTTCCTTGATGAAGGAACTGAGATAGAATTACTAGTGTGTGGACTACATAAGCCCGTATGCATGTCACCTGAAGAAGTTTGGGCATTCCTGATAACAAAGTCCTTCAAGGAAGCTCCATTAAAGATCCATGATGTATCACCAAAAGGGAAATGATGTGTGGAACAAGTGGATGAGTGATGAAGCCTTATGATTGTGAAAAGAAGTGAAAGTAAGATAGCATGATGGAGACTTAGGATCAACAAGTATGTGTTTTGATTTGAAATTGTAGAACTTTTGCCCCCAGTTATTTTGATATTAGGGGAGATCAACTCTTGTTCTTTTTTCTTCATATGATTTTTATCCTTGACTTTGATTTTTGTAGAGTCCAATAGCTTTTGATTTTGATTTGGACTGAAGGACTTTTCTTTAGTTTTGAATTTTATATTTTTCTTCGCAAAGCTTGATTTTTGATCCCCAATGAGTATGGTCTTTTGTAATTCTTGTTGATCCAAGTCTAGGAGTGGAGTGGAAATGGAATGAGTGGATGAAATGGTAAGGCTATGTGAGCTCTCAAGAGGGCTGATGATACACTCAATAGATTCTTTGTTGGAACCACTCTTAGGACTATTGATATAAAGAGATGCTTGCACCACTAGAGGAGATTTGCATTTAGACTTAGTAGCCACAACACTAGGTAGTTCACACCCAATTCCTTGGCATTGCAAATTCTTTGTATGTTGTTCCTGTCGACTGAATGTGTTAGGAGATAGTAGGAGTTGATCAACATGAAAGATATACTCACCACATCCCAAGTCTTTAATCTTGAACTTTTCTTTGATCTCTGCTTGTTTTGATGTAAAAGCTTTCAAGGATTCTGGATCCACATATGCTGATGAAGGAATAGCCTCTTGATTGGTTGGAATTGTTATTTCTGATCTAGGTCACAGATTGTTGCAATATATGAATGGATTAGGGTCAGCTTTGATGGTCACTTCAACTCCATTGTGTGGAAACTTGATACATCGATGATATGTAGATGGTACTGTGCTCATCTCATGAATCCATGGACATCCTAGCAATATGTTGTATGTGAGATCAAGGTCTAGGACTTGACAAACCACATCCTTTATAACTGGCCCTACTCTGAGCGGCAAGGTGATTGTGCCTTTGGATGAACGCTCTTCATCATCATATGCCTTGATGGTAATTTTGTTTGTAGAATTCATAGCTTTATCAAAATATCCCAATTGTTTAATAGTGCTCAATGTACAAATGTTTAGACCTGCTCCTCCATCTATCAGGACTCATTTGAATCTATGTTTGTGTATGAAGGCTTCAATGTGTAAAGGTGCATTATGTGGCTGGCTTACGGAGGCGTCATCAGCATCTATGAATGTAAGGGAGTGTGGAACGGAAAGGTATCTCACCATGGCTTGAAACTGGTCCATGTTCAGATCAGTAGGGATAGGAGTGTCTCTCAAGATTTTGTCAAGAATGGCTTTATGTGCAGGAGATATGCATAAGAGCTCAAGGATTGAGATAAGTGCGGGTTTCTTCCCTAACTGTTCTACAAGGTCATACTCAGGTTTGGTTGATGAAGAAGCGGTGTTTTTAGCTGGAGCACCTTGCAAAGTGAATTTACCTTGACGAATTGTAACATGACATTCAGAGGTAGGTTTGGAAGAAGATCCAATTCCTTTTAGGACAATCTTGGGTCTTTGGGTAGAATTCTCAGGGTTTTTGTCCTTGATGATAATGGTAGAGACATAATTATCCATCGAGATATGATTGATAGTCGAATCGTAGTTATAAGATGCTCTAGTATAGTTGGTTTGGTCATCTATGGCTTTGGCTTTTCCCTTGTCATGCTTTGGGAATGGTTCCTTAAACATCTCATGTTCTTGATTAGATGAATGTCCTTCAATCTCAATGTCACCTCTATCAATGAGATCTTGTATGATGTTCTTCAGTTGATGACAATTTCCTATTTTATGACCTTTGCTCTTATGAAACTCACAATACTCGTCATCATTCCACCAATTTGGTTTAACCTTTGGTTCATATGGAGGAAAATTTGGAACTGTGATTACTTTGTTTGCCACTAGCTTTTGGAAAACTGACTCAAGTGGTTCTCCCAATGGAGTGTACTTCCGTCGTGATTTTGAAGTTGTTTGAGTATTCACTTGATTGTTTGTAGAACTTGATCCAAAAAAAATGATTTTGGGTTGTAGTGTATTGGCATCCACAACACCATCATTGACTGTGTTCTTGTTTTTATTCCAAAATATTGGCTTATCTTTTCCTTTAAAGTCATCTGTGTTTTCCTTGAATATCTTAATGACTCCTTGTTCAATTAGGACCTTTTCTATTGCTAAGTCTTTTTCAATGACGTCCTTGAAGGTGGACAAACAAGCTTTCCTTAAGTCATAACCAATCTCTTTGTTAACATTTTGGGTGAACATTTCTACCATTTGTTTTTGTGGAATTTCACAAGAGCATCTGCTGGCTAGATTCCTCCATCTTTGTAAAAATGATGCAAAAGACTCTCCCTCTTTTTGCTTGGTGTTGCACAAAATAGTGACTGATATGTCTGTCTCTATATTGTAGGAGAAATGTTGAATAAATGCCTTTTCTAAGTCACCCCATGACTTAATTCCAGGTGGAAGTTGGGAGAACCATTCCATAGCTTGATCGCCTAGGCTCTGTGGGAATAATCTCATCAAATATGTCTCTTCTGAAGCTACCTAAATGCAAGCTGTGAAAAATTGTCTTATGTGTGCCTTAGGATCCCCTTTTCCTCTATACTTATCAAATTTAGGCGTCACAAAGTGTGTAGGAAAAGGAGGCATTGGAATGCTCTTTTCAAATGGATAAGGACATATGTCTCTCATTGTGTATGTTGGCTACGATATATTTACGTCCTCCATTTTCTTTTGTAAGTCCTTGATTTGTTGCTCCAAATTGCTCTTAGGTGGAGATTGACTTCTTGGACCATACCCCATGCTTGAGGCACCAATTGGAGGAGAAGCATGTTGCATATATGGATGATATTGATCATACACATGTTCATATGGAGGAGGTCTATAGTGATGTTGCATATATGGACCACTTGGTATAGATTCATGTTGAGGAATGAAATATCTATTTTGTCCATGTATACCATACTCTACAGGCATGTCATGTTCTAATGTGTTGCCCCCAAATTTGACATGGGGTTTCCTTGTGTCCATCTTTTGAGCATGCCTTTGAATATCCAATTGCTTTGGTGGTTGATCCTTAGCATTGATATGTGATTGAGAATATTTCTCTACATAAGACTTCCATAATGGTCTGTGAAGGTGAGTATCATATGCTTGACCATGTGTATGTGAGACCTCTGGTTTTTGAAACAAAGATGATGGTGATTTAGGCACAACATGTGGTCTTCTATTGCCTCCACTATTAGGCCTACTTTGATCCATGTTGGAGTGAGGTTGTTGCAAAGGTCGATTTTCCATTATTTGAGACATGTCAAAATCATGAGGTATCTTGGCTCCACTTTGTGCCATCATTTATAAGAAGTATTGTCTATCCCTCCTCATTATTTCCTCAACCAATTGATTGAAATGGGGATCCATAATGGATTCTTCCACATCTGCTGAATGTACTGAAAAGTTGTCCATATCATCATTGTGTGTATCATTGTTGTTTGTAGTGTCCATGTTCTCAACATTTGGAATGTTTCTATAGGCATCCATGTCAGGTAATGTAGTATGATCAGAATTGAAAAAGATATCATTGTCATACTCATAAGAACTCATGTTTGCGGACTCTTGAGCCTCTTTAGTTTCTCTCCTAGATTTTTGAAGAGGGGTTTCAACCATGAACTAGGTATTGACCGAGATGTGTGAGACTAGATGAAAATGGAAAGAGTATGGAAGACTAAGAGTTGGATGGAATGTAAATGAATCTGAGGTGTACTTGCAATGTCCAAAGTGTAAGACCAAGTATGTATGTAGTAGAGTAGGTGTGGATTCCAAAGAGAGGATAGTTTCTCTTGATGAGGTAAGTTGACCTTGACTCTAAGTAAGACCAAATGAGACCCAAAGGTGATAGACCTTGACGAGGGACCAGTTAGCAAAATGTTGTTGTATGTAGTGTGTTGACAAAGTATGATGAGGACAAGCAAGTGACCTTTTGACTCAAGTTTAGACAAATGTAAATTTAATGCAAGATGTAAAGCAATGATGGACTTTGTGAGACCCAAAGACAAGTTGAATGCTAGATGAAAACCTAGAGAAACAACCTAGGAAGCTCAAGAATTCCGAAACTGATTGCTCTTGTTTGCTGGACTGTAAAATTTTTCCAATTTGTGAAGTTGTTGGTTGTGACCAAATCTGAATGTTTGGCTGTTTTTCGTGACAAGAGGACACAATGTTGATGAGGACTCAATGTTTTCAAGTGTTTAGACTCAAAATGACTCCAAGAAAACTGTGTTGTTTGATGTAAAAATGTTTGGCATACACTTGAAGACACAAAAGACACAATGTTTTGTTGTTTGGTCTTGAATGTTTTGAATGTTTAAAATAAGTCAAGCACAATTCTTATGGCTGGCCAAGACAATAGTTGTTGATCCCACATGAGGTTTTACCCCCGAGGCTACGCTATTCAGAGTGGATACTTAGATGCTTGACCTCACTGGATCCACCCTCGGCACTCACTTCTCAGGGAAGCCAAGCATCAGTCCCCACAAAAACTCCCCGTGGTGAACTTTGTATCTCTACTAAGAACTGTATGTGTGTGGGCCGCTACCAGAGGTCCGACCTCCTGCCTCAACAACTAGAAGGATTTTGGCTTCTAAAACAAAAAGGTGCTAGTAAGGGCATCCGCTTGTGTGGCCATACATGCGACACTTTTAGCTTTGTAAATACAAAAGGCTCCCAGTCGGTAGGGGTTATTCCCTACAACTGATCAAATAAATTTGATCAAACAGGTTTATGGGAAGACATAGTGTCGGTATGAACTAATCAGCACACGTTATCCATAGTTTTCACCATGAATATAGTTGTTTATAGTGGTTCAGAAGAGGTGGGTTTTCCTCGCTACCACTTGGGTCATTCTCTTCTCACTAGTAGTCCAATTGACCACACGGGAAGACAGGCCCTCTAAAGATTAAACAAAAAGAGCCTATTGTTCAAGACACAAAAGACAATGATTCAATTTTAGTGCACCAATTGAAGTGTTTGCTAGTCTATGAAAATAAGGCACACAACAAAAATCCAAAAAACCTTGCCAAGGACCTGCAACAAAGATTTATTAGTAGTTTGGATTGTTTGAAATAATCACCCCTTCCTGCAAGCACACAAGTTAGGTAAATTTTAGATCCAAAAGACTTTGTGAAATAGGGGCCTTCAACAATGCATTTTGTTGACCAATTCAAAGATATGATTCATCATAAAAAAGGACCATCTGTAAAATTTCAAGAGATTTCCAGAAATGTAAGAAAATCCAAAAAAATTGCTAATTTGCTCCAAAAATTAATTTTTTATGAAAAATCATAAAAAATTCATATAAAATGAAAAATCGATCCAAAAAATCTAAAATTTTTACTGGAGAGTCTTGATGCTCTTCCAAACCCGCAAAACAAATTTGATGTCAAAATTAGAAGCCGTTTGTGAGATCTAATCAAAATAAAGAAAAACCCTAATTTTTAAAGATCCAATTTTTAGGGAAATATTTTGCATCAAAATTAAAATCACAAAGAATAGATCCTGTGTATAATTCTGAGTGATTTCTAAAAATGTGAAAAAATCCAAAAAATTCTCTCATTTGCTCTGAAAATTAATTTTTTATGAAAAATCATAAAAACTTCATAGAAAATGAAAATTTGCTCCAAAAATTCTAAATTTTGGATTGAGAGCTATTGATACTTTCTTTAACCTGCAAAAAAAATTTGGTACAAAATTTTCAAGATTTTTGTGAGATATGATCAAATCTCTCCAAGATCTTGATTTTGTGTCCAAAACCCTAGCTGCACAAGGTTATTCTCCAAATTGTTTTACAAAACAGCAATATAGGGTTAGAAAAATCTACAAAAAAACATAGATCTAACAAAAATCCATGTCCCATGGGGCGTGCCAAAATTTATATGGTGAAAATGGATACAAAAATAACGATATTGAAAGGCTAAATGATTTCAACCACCAAACCCTAGCCTAACAACAACAAAGATCCACCATAACATATGAAGATTACCTAAGACAATGCAAATCAAATGAAATCACAAAGATTATACCATCACATGTCCAATAGGGTTTTGGATCTCCATTCTTCCTATCTCCATTGATCTTGCTTGATATATTTGCTCTCAGATTTTATGTGCACAAGAGCTCAACAAAGAACGGAATGTGGTTGCAAGTAGGATCGTCTATGTTCAAAAGCGTAGTGTAGTCAAGTAGTCAACAGGGGGGTTTGATAATGAAGGAAGCATCTCCTTATATAGAAGACACTATATGAAATGGAGGGATAAGATTGAGAGGTGAAAAGGAGGTCAACTATGATTAGAGGGTACAGGTAAAAGAAATAATAAAATAATGAAAGGGGTTGGTAGTGTATGAATTAAGAGATGAATGACATGTGTCATGGGTAGAAAAGGTTAATGAATTAATTAAATAAATAAAGATTTATTTAATTAATAGAAGAAGTGGGATAATTAAATAAATAAGATATTTATTTAATTTAGGAAAAGGATAATTTAAATAAATAAATGTATTTATTTAAATGAGAAATATGGCTAGAAGAGGATAAATGAATTAATTAAATAAATAAAGATTTATTTAATTAATAGATTAATTAAGCTTAAATAATTAATTAAATAAAATATTTATTTAATTAGACTGGATAATTTTGGGTGTCTACAGTTACTATAAGGTCAAACTTGAAGAAGCAAGTGTTGCAGAATCTTTTTGAAGATGAGCATTACCTAAGGGTTAAGAAAACCTTGGGAATAGATCCTTCAGATCACCGATTTGATGGATATGAATTGGAACTTGATGGTATTTTGAGATAACAAGGAAGGATGTATATTCCTAAAGGTGGAGACTTAAGGAAATTAATATTGCATGAGGTGAATAATACACCTTATTCAGGACATCGTGGAGTGACAAAGATGGTAGCTGAATTGAGAAATTTGTATTTTAGGCCTAAACTCAGGAAAGAGGTGATTGAGTATATGGCGCAGTGTTTTGAATGCCAGTGAGTGAAAGCTGAGCATGTTCATCTGGCATGAGTTTTGTTTCAACATGTCATACCTGAGTATAAGTGGCAAGTAATCAGTATGGATTTTATCCAAGGGTTACCAATGAGAAAAACAAAGCATGATACCATCTTAGTAGTAGTGGATAAATTGACAAAAGTTGCACATTTCATACCTAGAAATCTCAAGGATGGGTCATTTATTCTTGCAAAGAAATTTGTGCAAGAGATATTCCGATTGCATGGTGTACCAGAAACCATTATCTCATATAGGGATACCAGGATGACATCTAGGTTTTGGACAATATTGAATGCAACTTTGGGAACTAGACTAAACTTTAGTTTGACATATCATCCTCAGACTAATGGCCAAAGAGAAAGGGTTAATCAGGTTGTGGAAGATCTTCTACGGATGTGCTGCATGGATCAACAATACAAGTGGGAGGAGTATTTGCCTTTGGTTGAGTTTGTATATAATAACTCTTTTCACGTATCTTTAGGGATGACACCTTTTGAGGCACTCTATGGACAAAAGTGTCACACACCCATTAGTTGGGATAGAATGGAAGATAGGATCATTATTGGTCCTGATTTGCTCAAGGAAATGGATGAGAAAATGAAGTTGATTAGGACAAGATCGAAAGAGGAAGCCGATAGACAGAAAAGCTATGCTAATAGAAATATGACTTTCAGACAGTTTGCTATAGGAGATAAAGTCTTTTTTAGGGTCAAGCCTCATAAGAGCTCTATTGCATTTGGGAAATCATCAAAGTTGGCACCAAGATATGTGGGACCCTTTGATGTGCTGGAAGTTATTAATCTAGTCGCTTATAGAATTGCTTTACCACCTGCTCTAGCTTGAATTTATAATATCTTCCATGTTTCTTTGTTGAAATCTTATCATCCTAATGCATCTCATATTCTTGATTGGCGATCTTTACAGGTATAGGATCTGAGGGTGGTGCTAGTGGAGCCCATTCGAATCCTAGATCAACATAGCGTGAAGCTATGTAGCAGAGATTTCACTCGGTATAAGGTCCAGTGGGACCAATACTCTGAGGATAGTGCTACATGGGAGGAAGTTTAGATGATTAACCATCATTTTCCTCATTTTCTTTCTTAGATTAGTATTGCTTATTGCAGGAGATACCTTGATACTCTAATTTGATTCATATGTTGTGAACTTGGATAGCATAGATGCTACTGTTATTGTTTATGTTTTGATTTGAGACTATTATGTGTGGTTGTTACTTCATGATGTTTGAGATACTATTAGCTTTGATGTTTAGTAAGACATCGAGATGATGTCTCTTCAGAAGGATGTCACGAACCATATTTATCAATAATTATTTTATTAGGAAGATAATGCTTATTTTTTTCATTTATGAAATTGAAATGAAATAGAAATGAATTTTTTAGTGAAATAAGATAATAATAAAATAGGAGATTCAAATGCAATGAAATGATTTAAATGCAATTGAATGATCAGTATTATTTTTATTATGAAATAGGGATCGTCATTTCTAAATTGAAATTGAGTGCGAGTGAATGCATGAATAGGTAAGCGCGGATGAAGGCAAGAACATGGTTCGGGTAGAGTTCTTTAGCTCATGGACTTCACTAGAATAGGTGGAATCTCACACACTACTTTAGAATGCATAATTTCATCTTGCAAAGAAAGATGATTTAAATGACTTTATTTATGTGTTTGTTCAAATTCAAATGATGAATTTCATATGAATAATATTAAATGATATTTCTTTAAAAGTATGATTTATTCTGACATTGTACATACTTTGTGTACATATATGTGTAATTGGATGAAATATTGTACTTATGTGTTCAGTTTTGTATTTTGATAATAGTACATATATATTTATATAACTATATATATATATATATGTGTGTGTGTGTGTATATTAGTTCGAATATCGATTCGATCATATACACATATATATGTATATAATTATAACATATATATCTAATTATCATGAAAATGAATTACTTTACTTCATGAATATTAAAATAATTGAGAGTATATATATATATATATATCGTCTTGCAAATTGTATGCAATCATTATGCGAAGTGGGAGTCGATATTGATATTGACTATTCCATGTAGAATTCTATTTGGAAGACTTATTAAATAGCATGTAATTAATATCAAACCATATCGTATTACAAGGAGGAGTCGATAATATATCGACTATGCAAAGTAACAAGCTCTTTTGTTTAGAGCAAAAGGGAGTCTATAGTAACATCGACTACCCCTTTAATGATAGGAAGGGAGTTGGTATTGCTATTGACTACCCACTCAAACCTCCACTTTCATATGCATTGAAATTGCCATATAACGTGACATGAACAAATAGTTATGTGGCATGAACAAACAGTTACATGGATGACCAGCCCACACGATAATAATGAACTCAAATGTTATGCCACATGCATGCAATATAACATAGTTCAAATTCTGTTGGGACTATTATCATAACTATAACAATTAGAGGTGTCAAATATAAGCTCAAATAATAGTCCACCACTCAGAGAGATTGGCTCAAAAATAGGAAGAAATAAAGATTAGGTCAATATATATATAGACTGTTATTTTGGTAAAAAGGAGAGGAAGAAGAGAACGATAGTATAGAAACCAGTAAGAAATATGCAGAGAATGGTAATGATAGAACAAAGAGTAGATAGTGAATAGAGAAGAGAGATTAGAGATTAGTGATGATAGAACAAAGGATTTGAATAGCATAGAGGAAGAAAAGCATTGGAAATCAAGGAGTATTGCAGTTAGAATTAGAAGAAGATTAGCATTGATCATATCAAAATTGGCTTAAATTTCAGAGGTAGGCTCTTAGACGAACATTAATCTATTTTATTATAGAGAATAAGAATAGAATTATCTTGAGATTTGATTGTGTTATATTTTTAGTGAAGAAAAGTGTTCTATTTTTGAATAGTTTATTGCTTTAGAAGTCACAATGATTATGTGACATTTCATTTGAAAAAGCCATATAGGTATGTGTAATTTAGAATTATCATTTTAGATCATCGAAAACATTTGTTAGTATCAAATTCGAGAAAAGAAGTAGATAGTCAAAAACATGTGGAAAGATAGAGAACTTATGCATTCTAAACTTAGAAATTTGAAACCATAAGATGTATGATTACGCTACTTGGATTTTATGAGAAAAGATAAAAGAATGTGTACTCATAATTTTTATTTTTGAAAATTACTTTTATCTATATGCTAAATATGCATAGATGTGTTACACCTTCTTATTTTTAATTCTTGCTCTTGAGTTACTTGAAAATATGGAAGCAAAAGATTGATTTTCTTATTAGATGTAATTGGTTGTAAACGAAAGATTGTTTCTTCTATATCTCTTAAATGAAAGATTGTTTCTTTAAATATTGTAATTTTATTATGTGAGAAATGAGAAGTTAAAATTGAGAAAAGAAAGATTGTTTTCTATGTACTTCTCCTGATTTCATATGAATACTAGAAAATCTAGATATGTTTGTGTTTGTGGGAAAGTTACCTTTTGGGACAGGTCCCGAATGTGGAATTATAGAGAGAATAGTTTACTTTTCTAAACTATATTTTATTGCTATGCATGGCATTATACTCGATCGAGTAACTTATTGACCATTGAAATAGATGGATATATTTTATGCTCTCTACCATATCCTTGATTGATCTTGCTTGTTTCTTGATGGAATTAGAAAATTGAAAATGCATGTATCATTCTAGCTAGGCACGCACCAAATTCCATCTTGTCTATCGAATTCTTTTTGCTAAGCAATTCGTGCAGGGTCGAGTATTCTTGATTTACCAAGAATTTCAAGGAAGTGTAAGCTTCAAGGTTGGGTGGAAAAAACACCTAAATATTGTTCTTGTCTTCATTCTAAAGATTGCATTGAAGATGGCTTTGGATTGTAGATCAATGGACGCATCTCATCCTTTACTTTATATTTGTTTTTCTTGTTATATGAACTTAAGGCATTGGAAAGTTCTAAGTATTGTATGTAGATATGAGTGAGATACTACTTACAAATTCCTATTGAATAAAGAATCTTTCTCTTTTTAGAAATCTCATGTTTATTACGATATCAATGGAAGGATCATTTAGAACTTAAGGATGGAATAATGCAAGAAAATAGACTTATTATAGGAATTATGAGGTTATTTAAGAATAAAGAGTATTTCATTTTATTATTGAATTTATAAAATTTTACATCTTTACATTCGATCGAATGCTCGAGGTCATACTCTACTGGTGCCATCCCTTGAATGCCCTAAGTGCCAAAAAATTTCAAAATTTGATAGGTTGTATCTCAGGAACCATGGCATCTAAAAATGATTTATTTGAACCTATAGGGTCAAGTTAGGATTACCTACAATTGCCTATCTCATATTTTCAAGATTCGGAGCATTTTTCATAGAGCATCATTTTTTTCACTTGACGAAAAAATTGTTTGTTTCATTCCATGAAAAGTTGCCACGAAGCCAATTACTTATTCTTCTCATCATGGGAATGAACCGTCGATCCCAACACCTCCGATTAGGAATTATTACCCTAGGCATGCTCCTATTTGACCCCCCTCCCCCTCAGTCAAACACTCAGGGCCATACCTTACCGACGTCATCTCTTGAGCGCCCTAAGTGCGAAAAGTTGTCAAAATATGACAAGTTGTATCTCAGAAACCATGACACTTGTGAATGATATTTTTGAACCTAGAGGGTCACATGAGGGATTCCTACAATATCTTGTCTCAGATTTTTAAGATTTGGAGTGGTTTTTGTAGGGCAACATTTTTTCAATTGACGAAAAAATCATCAGTTTCATTTAATGAAAAGTTGTCACAAAGACAATTTCTTGTTCTGCTCATCGTGGGTGTGAACTGTCAGTCCCAACACCTCTAGTTAGGAATTATTACTCTAGGAATACTCTTATTTTACCCCCCACTCAGGGCCATACCCTATTGACACCATCCCTTGGGCGCCCTAAATGCGAAAAAATTCTCAAAATTTGGCAGGTTGTATCTTGGCAACCATGGCACCTGCGAATGATTCATTTGAACCTATAGGGTCACATGAGGGATGCCTACAACAAGCTGTCTCAGATTTTCATGATTTGGAGCAATTTTGTAGATTAGTGTTTTTTCAGTTGATGAAAAAATCGTCAATGGCATTCAATGAAAAGTTGCCACATAGCCAATTTATTATTCTACTCATTGTGGGCATGAACCATCACTCCCAAAATGTCTGGTTAGGAATTATTACCCTAGTAATGTTCCTCTTTTACCCTTCCACATGGTCAAACACTCAAGGCCATACCCTACCGACATCGTTCCTTGAGCACCCTAAGTGCAAAAAATTGTCAAACAAGCCTATATTAAATGATAATGAGGATGAAAAGGATAAATATAGACTAAAAATCCTATATTAAGATGTAATGAATTTAGGAAAGCAGTAATGATCATGATCATTAATATTTGCATATATTGTAGACACATTATTACCATTAGACTTACATAAGCGGGCCATACAAATAAGATTTGTTAGTCTATGCATCTTTTTTCATCATTATCAATACAACTACACCAATGTACTCATGTACAAATACATTGTATATCATGAATACAACTAAACCAGTTTACTTGAGTACAAATACATTATATATATTCAATACAACTACACCAATGTGCTCATGTGTAAATACATTGTATATATTTGTACTCATGTACAAATATATCATATATCATTGTAACAAAGTTGCATCAATGTACTTATCTAAAAATAGAACATCCCACTTCATGTGCATCAGTTATCCTCATGTCCTAAGAGCAAAGCTTACGTAGAGAAATGCCTACATATAAATGAAAACCAACATAAGCAACGTGAACAACATCAAAAAGACCTACATTTTTAAGAATAATCTACACATAAAAAAGCATGATAATAAATGGACAGGTGTGATAATATTGAGTGTACTCACTATGTTGATGCAAAAATTGTGATGCAATAATATTGTATATCATCAAAAAGACCTGTATTTTTAAGAATTGTTTTGGATTCAAACAAAAACGGGTTTTGAAGGGACCCCAAAACCCTTTACAAAATGATTCTAAGAGGATTAGAATCAGAGATTAACATCCAAAACAAAATGGGCTGCATGGATAAGCATAAAAAATAGCAACCAAAGAGACAACAAAAGCCCAGTCAAGCACAAAAAGACTACAAGGAGACCAAACCCAGATACAGACAGAACCAACAACTAGAAAACAAAATAGCTACCTTTTTCTTCATATTCCCACGGTTCCTTTTGCAAGGTCCTTCTCCATCTTGAGTTGCCTCCGCATCATCCCCAAAAATGACAACAACCCTATCTGACTGCTCTAGACTATTCACCATAGTGTTCATAACAATTGTAGACTATTTGACAATTTTGTGACTGCTTGCCATTATAGTTTTGAGGGTGTCTTGTATCTTGTTATATCCTTCCTCAACATGGGTGATACAATCCTCCATGCTTTTCTTTAGTTGATCAACCCCTTCACCCGTCTTCTTAATGCAGTCCATAACCGACTTCTTCTCATCCCAAGTCCAATTCCCCTCATTATTTTGATTACCTTGAGTAGAATTGATAGGGATCACTTCCATTTTTCTTCCCAGGGCTCTTTGGTTGATCCTTACCTCCTTTAGTTCATGGAACAACCATTTGAATATGCTGAAAGTGTTAATAGCATGTTCATGAGCCATGCCCAACACATTATCATAATCCTCCCTCTTATCATTAAGCTTGACAGTTTTGGGATGAAGGTCTTCAATTCCATCCGCACCCACATTACCAATCTCCTTATTAGACGAAGGAGAGGTTGAGAGTCTGGGACATTAGGGAATTCAAAGTCCTTACCATCTTCTACCTTCTTGCTAGAAGAGGGGGAGCCATTGTCAGTATAAGTAGAGGAGGAGGACATAACAATGTTCTTTTTCCCTTTTATACCCTTCCTCAACTTAGGTTTTGAACATGAAGGTATTTCAATTTTAGCTTTTTTCAAGGGAGGGGAATTCCCTTCAGACCCAGACCCAGAAGCTTCATTGTCAGAGTCACCCACACTAATCTCTTCATTCTTAGAAACAATGTGGATATAATCATCAAGGGGAGGAAGAGTACAGAAATGGGCATCAATAAGGACCAACAGGCCTTCATGCAAGATGGGAAACTTGGAAGGGTTCTTGCGATGGTCACTAAAATTAACCCTAAGAGCGAACATGAGATAGAAAGGGAAAGACAAATTCACACCATGGCGGAAATGATTCAAAAATAGTGATGACCATACACCCTAGCATAATGACCATTCAAAGTAAGATAACTCATGATTACCTTAATAAGCTTCTGCCAGAAAGACTTAATGATCGCAATGTCATAGTAATTGGCTATCATTTTAACAATTTTGGCCTACTTTGCCTCCTTCTTGGGCAAATTCTGCATAGCTTGCTTAGTATACACTCTATCTCTATAATACTTCATACCCTCCATAGATAGCCCTGTGACATTTACAATAAGGGATTCATCAACTAGAACCTTCCGGCCATGGAGAACAATCGTTCCATCCTTCCAATTTTGAGCAAAATAGTTTGTGACATCCTGATTATACCCTTGTAGCCTCTCAATGTAGGGAGTGAACTCCCCTTTCTCCAGAAACCGCCATAGCTTCTTTTCATTCTTAAACTACACACAAGTAGGCAACTCAATTGTTTTTCTCACACCACCCATTCTAACTTGCTCTCTGTAAAACTATCTACAAATTATTTTTTAGAGTGAAAGTTAGACTCCAGAAAATGTTTAAAATCGCCCACAAAGCATGTGAAATAAGCTCGCATTGATTCTCATGTCCTCTTTGGACACCTTTCTCAATTAGGAAAGTATCAATAACTCTAGAAACACTCAAAGTCATTATGGCACAAGTTATCATTAAATTTACTCCCTTGACTTTGCTCATGGAACAAATGCATAGCAAATTCTGAGTCCAACCTGTCACCTCGGGTCCAACTAAGTTGTGCCTTACACGTCACTCCTCTGTTGGCAAGGAAGTCGGCCGCCACATTGGCTTGTTTGTACACATGAACAATAATGCATCTATCAAAGATTTTAATAATATCTTTTTCCTTCTTCATCCATATATCAGCACACTAGTACATTTGGGGTTCAATTCCGATGGCAGTTCGTCGGAATTCCGACTACAATTCATCAGACTGTCAATGAGAAACACCATCGAAAACTTGTAGTCAAACATTCCAATGGTGCTTAAGACCATTGGAATTTTGATGTCATCGAAAACTCTTCCAATGATGACCATGACTGCACTTAGTTGTCGGTAAAACTCGATAAGTCATCGGAATTCCAACGACTTCCAGGTAATGTTCTGACGGTGAACATGACCGCCCATTTGGAAAGAATGTCATCAGATATACAACATCCTTGTCGGATGTTTTGCGGGGGTCCGTCGGACTTTCGATGATGTTCAACGACTACCAGGGCATCCGCACTGATGAGGATGTTGTATGTGGGATGGTTCAAGCATCAGAATAAATTGGGCTGGTGTTGGTATTCCGATGGCCCCCTCACTACTTAGCTATTGATAAAACTTGATAAGTCATCAGAATTCCAATGACTTCTAGGTAATTTTCCGATGGTGAACATGACCGTCCATCTAGCGAGAATGCCATCGGATATACATCATCCTCATCAAATTTTTTGTGGGGATCTGTCAGACGTCTGACAATGTTCAACGACAACTAGGGCATCCGCACTGATGAGGATGGTGTATGTACGATGGTTTGATGTCAGAATTCCAATGGCCCCCTCACTGTTTATCCGACGAGGATGTTGTCGAACATATAGCATCCTTGTCAGATTCTTGGTGGATGGAAAGGTTTTCACTTATTGACCAATACAATAATACTAAAGATTCATTATTTTGTATCAGTCAACCAAACGATAATAAAAACAATTTGACAATCTAAGCATGTGATGGTTGGGGCATCGGATGTTTGGTGGATGGAAAGATTTGAACTGATTGACCAATACGATAATACTAAAGATTCATTATTTTGTATCAACCAACCAAACGACAATAAAAACAATTTGACAATCTAATCTTTCCACTCAAAGACCAGCCTCGAAAAACCATGTATGATTGAAGAATTGTATCCCACGTTAAGTTCTTTAATCCCATCAATAGCTACCCATAGGTGGCATACCATAAGCCAGCATGGGAGGCATTCCCATTCCTCTCATACCTGGCTAAAAGAAACCTCCCATGCCCACTCCCATGCCAGACATTGGAGGTGCTAGCAAAACAAGGGGAACAAGTTGAGCATACATATTTCATAAACAAAATAGGCACATATTTATTTCTGCAGAAGATTTCAAATGTTTATTAAAGAGAATCTTTAAATATTCACAAAATCATCAAAGTATATCAAGAACCTGAAGTAGGTATGGAAACACAAACTCAATCATATTATTCATCCAGACAATTTCCAAAGCCGCATCTAGTCTGATCAAGTCATAGCATATGAACAAGCATGAAGAAAAGCATTCTTTCTTGCCCTGTGGTTCCAAATGAAAAAGTAAGCCCCATTTCAATGCCCCAATCCAAAATGAAAATTCAAAATATAGTTTATCCTGTGAGAGAGAACAACAAACTATATGTTTTACCAATTGTATATATGTTCCACAAAATACACTAGCAATTCCTCTGCAAGTTCACAATCACCCGATTGAGAAGTAGTTTCTATTGCATCCTTGTAAAGATTATCCGTTCTAGACAATGCAACATGTTAGCACATAATTTTTCTATAATTTCCTTAAAAATGCTATTTTTCTATAATTTCCTTAATTATGTTCTTAAAAATGCTATTATCTGTAATCTCCTTAATTATGCTCTTAAAATGCTATTTTTTCAAATTAACTATGCTCTTAAAAATGTTATTTTTCTATATTTTCCTTAATTATGCCCTTAAAAATGTTATTTTTCTATAATTTCCTTAATTATTCTCTTAAAAATGTTATTGGAGGTGTTGGAAAAGCAAGGGGAAGAAGTTGAGCATACATATTCTATAAACAAAATAGGCACATATTTATTTGAATTTTTAAAAACCGTCAGTAGAGTAGAACAATTGCTCCTTGAGGCTCAATTAAGAAAAATGCATACCTGTTGAGCAACAAGATCTTTCTCTTCTGTCTCCTTGGATTTCTCTTCTTAGATAGCCTCTAACTTGTCCTTAACAAGCTCATCAACTTTTTTCGTGTATTCTCGAATGAACTTTGAAAAAGAATTTTTTTGAATATTAGCTATTTAACTTTGCAGAAGATTTAAAATGTTTATTAAAGAGAAACTTAAAATATTCACATAATCATCAGAGTATATCAAGAACCTAAAGTAGGTATGGAAACACAAAGTCAATCATATTATTCATCTAGGCAAGTTCCAAAGCCACATCTGGTCTGATCAAGTCATAGCATATGAACAAGCATGAAGCAAAGCATTCTTTCTTGCCCTACAGTTCCAAATTTTAAAAGTAAGCCCCATTTCAATGCCCCAATCCAAAGTGAAAATTCAAAATATACTTTATCTTGTGAGAGAGAAAAACCAACTATATGTTTTACCAACTATATACCTATTCCACAAAATACGCTAGCAATTCCTCTGCAAGTTCATGATCACCTGATTGAGAACTAGTTTCCATTGCATCCTTGTAAAGATTATTCTTTTTAGACAATGCAATATGTTAGCACATAATTTTTCTATAATTTCCTTAATTATGCTCTTAAAATGCTATTGGAGGTGCTGGCAAAGCAAGGGGAAGAAGCTGAGCATACATATTCAGTAAACAAAATAGGCACATATTTATTTGAATTTTTAAAAACCGTCAGTAGTGTAGAATAAGTACTCCTCAAGGCTTAATTAAGAAAAATGCATACCTATTGAGCAACAAGATATTTCTCTTCTTTCTCCTTGGATTTATCTTCTTGGAGAACCTCTAACTTATCCTTAACAAGCTCATCAACTTTTGTCATGTATTCTTGAAAGAACTTTGAAAAATAATTTTTTTGAATATTAGCTATTTAATTATGCAGAAGATTTAAAATATTTATTAAAGAGAAACTTAAAATATTCACAGAATCATCAAAGTATATCAAGAAATTGAAGTAGGAATGGAAACACAAAGTCAATCATATTATTCATCCATGCAAGTTCCAAAGCCACATATGGTCCGATCAAGTCATAGCATATGAACAAGCATGAAGCAAAGCATTCTTTCTTGCCCTGCAGTTCCAAATGCAAAAGTAAGCCCCATTTCAATGCCCCAATCCAAAATGAGAATTAAAATATACTTTAGCCTATGAGAGAGAACAACCAACTATATGTTTTACCAATTGTATACCTATTCCACAAAATACACTAGCAATTCCTCTGCAAGTTCACGATCAGCCGATTGAGAACTAGTTTCCATTGCATCCTTGTAAAGATTATCTTTTTTAGACAGTGCAACATGTTAGCACATAATTTTTCAAATTAATTATGCTCTTAAAAATGCTATTTTTCTATAATTTCCTTTTATATATTGAGCACTTTTTTCATAAGAATAGTTCATGCTGGGTTTTATGTGTAGGTGCAATCTTGTAGTGACAATCTCCATCCATTTGTGACTTCTCTCTAGAGATAAAACCATCAGGTGGGAATATTGAGGGTGGCATTAAGACGAGATGAAGCACTCTAGGTTTCCTTTTGAGGTGAGGAGGCCTGGCAAATAGGTTCTTGGGATTGATCAAAGTGCACAAGTAATTACCAGAAAGGGTAAAGCTCCCATGTAGAATAGAGTGTTTTGTTCAGATTGTATTAAATCCATTACCAATTTTTGTATCTTAAAGAAGGAGTTGAAACTGATTGAAATTTCACATTATTGGTATAAGTTATACCGATGAGGGAACTTAAACTAACAAAGACCAATTTTGCATCGGGATATCATATATTGATGAGAGTGTGTAGCAAGCCAGAGTTGTACTCATCGACAAAAGTTATACCGATCAAGGAGAAAAGTTGAGGAGACTTGATGCATCAGCAAAAACTATACTGATATGACCCATCGACATAGTAAACACTAGCAGTAGCAGTGGAGAATTGTCTTGCTGATAGTCGATGAGGGTATCAGTAAGACTTATACCAATAAGAGTGGAGAAAATAAGAGTCCATCGGTATAACCAAATCGATTGGTATGTGTTACTTTGAGCCACCCTAAAGCCTGAAGAAATCATCGGTGAAATATATACCGATGGAACATACTCTATTGGGAAGACTTTGCTTATTGGTATGTTTCATTTCAGATTACCCTGATACCTGATGAAGGAGAGGACTGATTGAGTAGAGAAAAGATACTATCGGGAAGACTCCTCGCAATGAAGTCGATTGCATCGGTATAACCAAAGCAATCGGTATGTGCTACTTTGAGCCACCCCGATGCCCAAAGAAATCATCGGTGAAACATATACCGATGGAACATACTCTATTGGGAAGACTTTTCTTATCGGTACATTTCATTTTGGATTACCCCAATACCCAATAAAGGAATGGAGTGAAGACACTATCGGGAAGACTCATGGCGATGAAGCTGGTTGCATCGGGAAGAGCTATGCCAATGGTGAAGCCCACTGGGGAAACAATGCCTATCACAATAACACTAAATGAGCTCATCCGTTGCCTGATGAGACAATCCATTTGAGATATACCGATGAGGAGGAAAAGGAGTCATCGACTTAGGGTATCCTGATAAGATAAATTAGGATGTCAAAGCAAATAAAGGGTTATTCAGAGAGTGCCAAAAGGGAAATATTCATCGGGGAGACATATGTCGATGAGCCATTGTCATATTAGAATTAAAAACCAAATTTTTTAAAAATCTTCTATTTAATACTTGTAGTAGATGCATCTATGGTTCACACGAGGAAAATTTTATGAGAAGTTCATTATTGCAAAAGAATACGATAGAACTAGAAATTGCCTTGTCTAAATAGTGCATTGGTGAAAGTAGAATACACAGATAGAACACCTTGTGCTTGAAAAATAGAGCAGAGGATTGTAATTGCAGAAATGGAAGCTTCAAGTTCAATAGGAAAGAAGAGGGCAGCCAAGAGCCCTAAATCTAAGGTGAAGAAAGGAAAAACTGAAGAGGTGCCTCTAGTCAAGAGGTTAAACCAAGACCTGATAGATGAAATGTAGGCACCAGGCCTAAAATCCAGAAGGTCAAAGTAGCACCTATTGGGGAGAGACCAATTAGAAGACGAGTAGAAAGAGGTCGGAGATGTATGGACCAAGGTAAGGGGACATGAACTATCTATGTTCCACTATCTGAGGAGGAGCAAGGAGATGTATCTCTGCAATCCTTGGATGACAAATTTAGGTAAGCTAAAAGTCCCCAATGTTTTTGTAATTTAAGATTGCTAGAGGTTTTGGTGAGGAATTATAATTTGGTGAAGAGGTGCATTCAGCTCCTAAATGGGGAAGCATTTATTAGATTTTATGTGGGTACCATAAACGAGGTTTTCAATTTAGACCCCAGTCCTGATAAGCCCTTATCCTTTGGGGAGTTGGAGGAAATTTCCCATTCACAAGAGGCAGGTAGGAAAATTAACAGAGGAAGACGGGCCATCATTCAACATTGATTTGTTGAGACACTACTTGCATTACACATATATGTCATGTTGGTAAGTAGGAGGGGTGGAGGTTCCTGATTTGGCAAGCACTAGGCCACTGGTGTTAGCCTCTGATATACAAATGTATGAACCTAGTCCTTTTGACTATGCAGCATATCTGGTGGAGAGGTTGTACGAAGGTTTTTTAAACCTTAGGGATGATACTCATCCCAAATTCAAATTTTGTTCTCTATTGATGCATCTAGTGTTATTTTATGGATATATAAAGGGTTTTTGGCCTGAGGTCCTATAATTAAATACCAAGAACAAGGAAGGTGAGGAGCATCTTTTCCAATTGTGGAAATCTCTTTGGGATTCTTGATATATGAGGTCCAACTATATTAAGTTTCAATAACTTATTATGATGCCATTGTACCAAATGTATGGGATTTCATGTGAAGGGTCTATCTCTAATGAGATCAAGAGGTTCCTAAGACCCAAGGATTGTGATGAAAAACACATTGTTGATCATAACTGGGGGGACTGGTTTGTGAATAAGGATTTTATATGTTTTAGAGTATATGGATTTGAGGGGAGCCCCTACATGCTGCAAAAACTAGTACCAGACATAATAGCTTATCTAGAGATTGTGAGGCAATTGAGTGTTTCCAATGTTAAACATTTTGTAGATATGCGTAAGCAAGCCTTCCTACTTTGGACACCAATTTTTGGTGATTTCACCATAGTGTCAACCAAATCTTATGAAATAATTGATAAGAAGTTGATAGAAGAATACAATTTGTTTGAGCATTATGCCAGGAAAACCTATGACCCTAAAGGATACATTCAGTCTTGCAAGAAGAGTTAGAACTTGGGAGGTTATTTGCATGTCAATATTGAGGCTGAAGATATCTTTAGGAACATGGAGGATGCAGAGGCCAAAGAGGTCATTGATCAACTGAATAATGAACTAGCAAAAAAGAGACAGAGACTCCAAGAAATTGAAACCGAGGAGGAGGAGGCAGAAAGTGAATCTAATGAGAATGCAGATGTCTCTAGATGGCAAGTACCAAAGAAGGAAGAAGAGCCAAAAATGCAGGGACAAATAGAGACAATATTAGAAGTTCATGCTAACTCTTAGTTAGAGGATTTTTCTACTTTTGTTGCTAATGATGTTTTTATTCATTCCAAAGAATTTAAATCATTCTTGTATAATTTAAAAGGAAGAAATTGAGGGACTCTATTCCCAACATAATGCCTGATAATGAGGCTGAGTTGTTAAAGAAATTAAAAGAGGAAATTGATGCAGAGATAACCACAATGACCCCTCAAAAGGGGAGGCAATTACTTACAAAGGCTGATGTGATTTTGTTTCCCATTTGGGACCTCAATGCTTGTTTATCTTTAACAATTTATTGCATTCAGAAAACAAGGAATTCAAATTGGATATACAAGGTGTAAATGATGTATTTATTGGTTCAAGATTTGATCGGGATGAGGAATCTTTGAGGTTATGGGCTCTGTACCCTCCTAGCAAGAGACCAAAGATCATTGATGTTGACAAGGCCTTTGGCCATTTCATGAAACTAAAAGTTGGTGAAATTGATACAATTGTTTCTACTGATATCGGAGTAGATATTTCAAAATTCAATAAAGCACAGATGGTCAGAGTAGTGAAGGAGAGGAACTAGTACAAGGCATTGTATGAATAAATGCTAAGGAGAAGTGGGCAATAGGTGCCAATGGTTCTTATTTCAAATAACTCTCAATAGAAGAAAAAATGTGAGGAGTTGTAGCAAGAAAATAAAAGGATATTAAAACATATGCAAAGTGTGAGGGCAGATACTGCTGGTGTATTACTAACTAAAAGATTTGAGGTTTTACAAGGCTTTCTGAAAGAATTCTGGACAATATTTCAAAAGAACATGGACAATGCAGTTTCACACAATAAAATTTCAAACAGATTGGGAACAAGGTTGCATGATAAAACAATGGCCAAAGTGGAAACATAAGAAATTGAAAAAATAAAGAGGTTGTTGGATAAACACAATAAATTTGATGAAGAATTACAATTTGTATATGATGAATGCAAAGACACTGTTCAACATGGTTTCCCAGAGTTAATTGATCATAAGGGTGAGATAAAGGATAAAGATGTATGGATCTCATAATACCGTAGTCTTCTCAATGTCACCCTTGATATTGCCCAAATTGATGGAATTGAATTGAAAGAGACTATGAAACAGATGGAAATCTTTTTCACACTAGAAGTCATTGTCAAGGATATCATCCATGGTGTAGACACATATAAGTCAGAGAAGTACTTGGAGCATATCTAGAAGTGCGGCAAGATGTTGGGAGACCAGACCTGATGTCTAAGTTGGAGCCCAGAGTCATGTTTTTATATGTTTTTATAATATGTTCATATTGTAAAGATGGTTTGTAGGAAGTTAGTTTTTAGTTAGTTTTAGTTTTAATTCAAAAGGGTATGCCCTTTCACTTTCAAACTAAATCCTCATCTATAAATGGAGGATCTTTTAGAATAAGTGGGGGAGATACCTCAAGTTTTATGATCTTATCAAGACAATTTTATACAACATTTATGCAGTTTATTTTCTGGAAATATCAAAGTTGATGGATGATACATATTGAAATCAACTGGTTTGTTTATCTATTTTCAATATAAATTTTAAGTGTTCTTCATTCTGAATGGTATATGATTTTCAATTGATTGATTAGTTACATGTGATAAATCTATTTTATTAGATTGCATCAATGTGCTATCTTATGCTATTGTGATTGAGACTAATTTCCAATTTGAGCATCAGTTTGAAAGGTTGGTTGGCAAGTTTCAAATTGTCTTATTGGTCTTTCAGAGCAAAGTTAAAATTCAATAAGACTAACTGCATTGTATATTTTAGTTACAATCCATATATATACTTTTGATGTGATGGTAAAACAAGTTATTAAAACTATCTCCATGGTTATACATAGGATCTTTCAATTTGAAATAGTATGAAGGCATTGATCTGTTGTTGATCCGATATAATTAAATCAGGTATTTTTAGAAGCAATCTTCATCAATAAATCATACTTTTAATTTATACAGGCACAACTTCATATGTTAGGAATCCCACAAATACTAAGAGGGGGGGGGTGAATCAGTATCTGACTGGTATATAGAATTTCTTAACTTAAAACATGCAGAACATAATATAACAATGTACTGGTATGCAAGAAATAATGCAATAAACAAAATCAAGAACATCCACATGAAAAGCACACCATAACACAAGATTTTAACAAGGAAACCCAGTGTGGGAAAAACCTCGGTGGGATTTGTGACCCACAATATTCACTCACTGGCCAATAAGAGAATATTACTTACAATAGGGGCCTGCACATGCAGGAAGGCCAACTGCCTAGAGCTCACTTCTCAATGGGAAGTCTCACTGACTTACAATGAGGATTATACAAATCCAATATCTTGTACTGCTTTACAATAGCATCTTCAATGCCAGATTCAGTACCGGTTTCTACTCTGCTGCTTACATAAACCCCTTAACCTATATTTCGCATAATAGGTCTGCCTAATATTTTTCCTTACTACTTACATCTCCTATTTTAAATGTCTACAATGATCTCTTTTATATATAAGAGTCATTTTACAATTTGCCAAGTCGGCTTACACATTTTTATAATAATAAACAAAATATAATATAACAAAATCCTGTCGGCCTCTGTGCCGGTATACTTCATTTCTTCTGTGTCAGTGTCGGTGTCCTGAGTGCTGGTGTAGAGTGTGATTTGTTGATGCCAGTATAATTCCTTTGCCGGTGCCATAAGATTGCAAGGTTTCCATCAATGAAAAAACCTTCAATCACATACAATGTCTCATTGGAGTGTGCATATGCCAACAATCTCCCCCTTTGGCATTGATGGCAACACTCATGAGAAATTTCAAAAATGATCCAAAAAATGTGAAGTCCAAAAATGTTACCAAAAATGTGTGAGCTCTCCTTGAGCATATGATTCCTATGATTTGAATTTTATCATCCCACTACTCCCCCTTTGGCATCAATGACAAAGGTTGTCAAGATGTCAGTAGAGTTTGTAGTTTCAACCTTGTAACTGGGTGGTTACAATTTGAAAAAGATCTCCCAAAATCATGTTTATACTATCCATAAACTTCTTGCTATCCTTTATTGTTGTCTCTGTTCTCTTCACTGTACCGGTGAGATGCTGCAAATGCTCTGTCGGTGTTTTCTTTCCCTATATTAGTGCCTCAGATACTTCCTTCCGTAGTGATGCTAGATGGTCCAATCTTGGACTTAGTTTTAATCTCAAATGTTTTGCCTTATTCACTATTCTTTCTTTCTCTCTTTCCAATTTAAGTAATTCTTCTTCAAAATTTGTTATCTTTTCCTCAAAAATTGATAGTGTATCAGGTGAGTTGACAAAACTATCTACAAGTTTATTGATCTCATCATGTACCTTGCTCATCTTCTTGTCTATATCTATAGTCAAAAAGTTTGTTTTACAGGTATCTTTGTACAGATTTTGTACTCTTTCAATAAATTACATAATTCCGGTAGAAGTGTGTCAAAATATCTGTTACACTTCTTTATTTGCTCATCAAAGAATTTATGTTTTTCAACTTCTACTTTATCCTTCAATGACTCTTCTTTTATTTTCTCAATGTTTTCTAAGATATATTTACACAGTGTATCAAGTTGTCCTAAAGAATCTTTATTGTCTATATTACAGTTGGGAGCAATTACCTTCAAAATTGGTATGGTATCATCAATTGATTTGTAAGCTTGTGAGCTGCAGTAAGTTATTTTCTTGATTGAGTCTAATAGTACCTCAGTCACATTAGTTTATTTGTAGCCTGATGATGAATCAACAATCTGAGTTCCAGTGGAAGTAACCAAGCTTGTATTGACCTCTGGTAGGTCTGTTTGTGTCTGCATTTCTTTAAGCAATGGTTTTTCTACTTCACTAGTTGCCGGTGGTACTATTTCCTTATGTACATGTTCCTATTGCTATTGATCCTATTCCAGATCCTTTTGCTCTTTGTCTTCTGTCAATTTCTCCTGTGTGTTATCAGTTTCCTCAGCTATCGGAGGCTCACTAGCCATATCAGTCTTATCAGTTGTATCTTTGTCTACCACTATGTTGATCTTTTGAGTATCAATATCCATAGTATATAAAACTTCAGGATTAGGATTATCATCCTCTACATCCATACTCTCAGCTACCGGTTGATCTTCTGTAGTTGTTGTTTTTACCAATGGAGTAATTAAAGGACGTGGGGGTAAGTTGTCTCTAACCTTCATACTAGGTGGTCCACCAACTTTACCTTTACCCTTGTCTCTATCTTTCTGATAAACTTTTATGGGTTTGGGGTTCCTGTACTCTTCTTGTTTTTCTTTCTCAACTAGGAATATGTCCCATCCATTTTCTGTCTCCTCAGTCACCTCATTAATTCTTCCAACCATTAAAGCAATGTGTCAATGTGCAGTAGAAAATATTGACCGGTTGGCTTGAGCAATTAGGTCATCAATTTCTTTGGGTGAGTTTACCGGATATAAAACAAGTAGCTTTTCAATCTTTATTTTCTTATCTAGTTCTATTACTCCTTGTCTTCTTTCTTCTAGTCTTTTAAATAGCTCATCTGTAATTTCATTGACTACTTCCATCAAAAACTTCTTGTACATATCCATATGTAATATAACACTATTTTCAACTTGCTCTTTTTCATCAATTGTTAGAGTGTCATATATTTTCTCTATATTCTTCAATTTACCTTCCTCTGTGATTTCATTCAGTAGTATATCAAGAGGGGCCAAGTCTTTGTTTGTCCTCTTCTTCTTCTTGGGTGTTAGTTTCTTCTTTGGTGTAGCCTTTCTTACTGGAGATCTCACTACTTGTTGTTTTTGCCTTGTCCTCCTAGGTGAGGGTGTGGTTGCCAGTGAGGGATCTCTTTTCCTTACAACTCTTTTGAAAGTTGCAAGCATGTCACCCTCTGAAGAAGTACCTATCGGTGATAGGTGAGTTTTAGGTTGTGTAGCTGCTAACTCATCCTCTGTTATACCAGCTTTCTTCAATACATCTTCTTTGATGGCTTTTACTTGTTTGGAACCTTTCCTTACAATTGCCTCAACCTTTTTCACTCTTTTCTTTGATTGTATTTGGCTTTCAATGGTTTTTGCACTACCAAATACTTCTTCCTTAGGTTCTCTAGGGGCTTCCAGAAGTGCTTTAGCATATGTTTCAACTATGTGATCATCTGTTTCATAGCCCATCTTGGTTACCCAAACTGTCCCAGGGATGACTGCTTCCATCTAGATTTCATCTTTCTTGATTACAAAGCATATTTCATCTTTGTATTTATCAAAAATCTTTTGTGATAACCTGATTCTTTTCTTCATTTTGGCTTTTAAAGCTTGAAAAAAGTCATGAATATTGTTTTCCTTGTTTTCTCCCATGTTATTGAATAGTTCTGTTAACTGTATGCCTACTGGTATATCATATCCAAGTTCTTTGTAGCCTATACCGGGAACCTATTTTGTTATATGTAGCATTAGACATACTAACAGATTTCCAAACCTGAAATTTCCTTTCTTGTCCTTTTTAATCTTTCCAAGGTTGTCAATTAATTCATCTTTTAACCACTCACATACATCAATTTTTGCATTATCTATGACCATATCATAAGCACTCTTAATGCATAAACTTGAAACTGAATTGAGTCTATTTGCATGAGTAGCTTTATACCCTAATATCATGTTGATAAATCTCGCATTAATGTTTGTTACATCATTAACTCTTAGCAACATCTTGTCTAATGTTGCACTAGTTAGGTTTGTAACTAGGTCATTGGATACCTTCTTGGTTTTATCTGGTCTTTTACCGGTGGTTGGTAACCCTGTGACAGCTTTCACAGCTTCCTTGGTGATTTTGTGGACTGCATCTAACTAGAAAAACTCACCATGTACCCTGCTTAAGACTATCCTAATCACATCCTTGGGAAATTCAGGAATGCTAAGGATCTTTGTAAATCCTAGGGTCTCAATGATCTTGTGTTCATCTTTTACATTTACAGTTTTATCACATATCATAGTTTTAAACATATTCTTAATTTGTTCATCTCCTAGTTCCTCAATGTTGCAATGGATGTACATTTTGGGGTCTTCAGCATAAACAACTCCCTTAGGAATTTGAGAAAAAGCACCTAAGGTATCATCTTTCTTTGCTACCTCAGGAACTAACTGAGATACAGGACTAGGTCTTTTTATCACTTCAACAATAGTAGGGTTTGCTATATATTCAATTGCAGAGGTGGATGCCATGATTAAATACCTTTTACTGCCTTTAGGATGGATGATTGCTTGGAGTGTTTTTGCTTCTTGCTCGAAATCTTCGCGCTCTTCGTAAGTTTGAAATCTCAGTGAAATGAAATCGAGCCAAAACCTTGATTTTATAGTGTCTTTTCGCCATCTACCACATTAATTGCATGCCAGTTAAGTATTCACTTAACATTGTTTGCCAGTAATAAGTAATTTTCAACTTCTTATCTCTAACCGAGGGAATAATAGCATATGCATCATTAGTTTGCCAAACCTTAAGGAAACTTTCTTCAATTAGATGAAGAACTTCCTACTAGTGGAGCACTGCTCTGTCCTTCTGGTGAAGCATTACTCTGTTCTGTCAGTGAAGCATTGGTTTGTTCTACCGGTGGAGGAGTATTCCCAATATTTAGATCAACTTTTCTAATCCATTGTTTAGAGAATTCTTGCTTAACCTCTTCAACTTTTTCTTTACCTTCCAAGCTAGAACTTTTGTTGTCTACCGGTGTTCCTTTACTTCTACAGAATTTAGCAATATGCCCAATCTTGTTACATGCATAACAAGTTACATTATTCTTCTGAATAGCTTTCCCATAACCTATGCCAGTTTGTGTTCTACATTGATTAGATAAATGTCCAAATCTTCCAAAAACATAACATCTCACATTCATTCTGCAGTTTTCAAAGTTGTGACCTATTTTGTTACATTTAGAACATTGACCGGTGGGTGTGTTGATATTCTGATAATTTCTAGATCTACATTCATTTGCTCTATGACCATACTTATTACAGTTAAAGCATATTCCATTAAATTTATAAGCATTAGGTTGTCTTACTGGTTTGCTATGATCCTGAGTATTTGCAGTACCGGAGCTTTCACCAGCTTCAAAGCCAATTCCAAAAGTGTCACCTTTAGATTTTTTATTCTTCAGCAAGGCGCCAAGTTCCTTTGAGCTTTTCTTGAATTTTTCTTTATGTTGATTTGTAGTTTCTAGTTCTCTTTCTAAGACTTCTTTTTGTCTCATCAGTTCATTTGAGTCATTCTAAGTATGCATCAAATCTGTCTTCAACATGTCATTTTCATAGCTAAGTCTTGTGTTCTGATTTGCTGCATCACTTAGTCTTCTGGTCAATTCTTCTTCATTCTTCTTCCTATCCTCAATCTCTTTGCAAAATCTCATAGTCATATCCTGCATCTCATTCTTTGTTGTTATGTTCTCTTGTTTCAACTTGCTTATCATATCATTAAGTGATTCCTTTTCATCATTCTCATTTTGTAATTTTTTTGCAAAGTTCTCTTCTCTTATTTCTTGCAACAGTAAAATTTTCTTGAAGTGCCTGAATGATATCCTGAGCTGCCCTTAAATCATCTTCTAGTTTGATATTTTTCAATTTCTCTGTATCATAGTCTGAAAGAGCTCCTTCCAATTGCTTCATCAGATTTTCCATCTTTACCGGTGTCAAGATCTCCCTCAAGCTGTTAGGCTTTTGAAAATGGAGGACTAGGCTCTGATACCAATTGTTAGGAATCCCATAGATACTAAGAGGGGGGGATGAATCAGTATCTGACTGGTATATAAAATTTCTTAACTTAAAATATGCAAAACATAATATAACAGTGTACCGGTATGCAAGAAATAATGCAATAAACAAAATCAAGAACATCCACATGAAAAGAGCACCATAACACAAGATTTTAATGAGGAAACCCGGTGTGGGAAAAACCTCAGTGGGATTTGTGACCCGCAATATTCACTCACTGGCCAATAAGAGAATATTACTTACAATAGGGGCCTGCACATGTAGGAAGGCCAACTACCTAGAGCTCACTGCTCAATGGGAAGTCTCATTGACTTACAATGAGGATTATACAAATCCAATATCTTGTACTGCTTTACAATAGCATCTTCAATGCCAAATTCAGTACCGGTTGCTACTCTGCTGCTTACATAAACCCCTTAACCTATATATCACATAATAGGTCTACCTAATATTTTTCCTTACTACTTACATCTCCTATTTTAAATGTCTACAATGATATCTTTTATATATAAGAGTCATTTTACAATTTGCCAAGTCGGCTTACACATTTTTATAATAATAAACAAAATATAATATAACAAAATCCTATCGGCCTCTGTGCCGATATACTTCCTTTCTTCCATGTCAGTGCCGGTGTCCTGAGTGCTGCTGTAGAGTGTGATCTGCTAATGCCGGTATAATGCCTTTGCCGGTGCCATAAGATTGCAAGGTTGCCATCAATGACAAAACCTTCAATCACATACAATGTCTCATTGGATTATGCATATGCCAACATCATAAACATTTATAAGTAAGCATTTCATAATTTTCAGCAAGCAATAAATATAACCAAACAGAATTCAAGAATCATTTGCCTCCTCGAAGGGTCACTGGTTTTTTGAAAAATCACTATAGAAAAGCCTTTAACTGAAATTCAAGAAGTTCATGTTTCTCAACCTAATTGAAATTGAAGATCATTAGAAAACTATTCAAAAGCTAAATTATATATCACTTTAACTTAAATGAAAGAACCAATAGAGAAGATCCTCTCACTCTCTCAAAAAGCACTATTTGATCAAAGTTATCATGCATATCTATAGATTCTCAAATCCTATCATAGTATTCCTCTTCTACATAAATTTCATTCAAAGTCTCATTAACAACTACTACATTGTTTCTCTGTACTGCAACCATGTACGGCTTCACAAGATGAAGATGTCCAGTGTGGATAACAAATACAATAGAACAAAAGATACTCATGAAATTTTTTCAAACCAAATAGCTGCTAAAGAGAACATCTAGAAAAACTTAATACCCAAGTGAAAGACATCTTGATAATCCTAAAAATAGTAACAGAATAAAAGTTTAGAGTCATACCGTACACATGATGTCAACCACTCGTGTGTGGTCTACCCTAAGGGCAAGGACATTCAAGAGGTCATTAATAAGATCTGGGTGTTTTTGCAAATAAAAGTGTATAGCTTTGTAGTACAATTCAACATTGGCCACTTTAACTACAACATCTTTGAATTGCATATGATCCAATGCATTTGGAGAATGGTTCATGGTAGTAGTGGTAGCATTATCATATTCATCATCTTGAATATATAAATATGTAAGTTCCTTCTAGTGTTGCTGCTCATCACAAACACGAATATGAGTTCATCAAAGCGACCCTTGTTTTGATAGTAATCATTGACCTCTTCCAAGTCATCCACCTAGAACAAAAAATAAATGTCAGAACACAAAAAATATAAATTTCTCACCTTTACAGTTATACATAACACTGCAGATGAACCTTCCCAGATTATCATGAAAAAAACAACTTAAAAAACAAACCACTTACTTGTGGTGTTGTTGTTCGTGTTGGCTTTGTTGGACCCTGCAATTAAGATTCAATATAAATTATTCAATAAGATTAATTGTGCAACATAATGAAATATTGAAAAGTGTGTTATCTTATTGAGCTTTGCTTGGTTTCAAGAATAGTTTAATATTCTCTACTTAACAGGGCCAACCATGTGAAGGTGGAAGCTCATTTGGCCCCTCCCCCCTCCCTAATATCACTTAAATCCCCCATTAAAATTCTAACATTCATTCATTGTTTCATCCATTAATAAGATATAACATTCATTCATTATCACATAATGTTCAATAACACATAACATTCATTAACACTCATTAACATGCAACATTCATCAATATTAATTAACACATATCATTCATGAACATTCATTAGCCCATAATTACATTCATTAAGACATAAAAATCAATCATTATCAAATAATGTAGATTACAATCATTTTTTTTAAAATTTTTTTAAGCTATGAAAAGTCTAAGTGGAGCATCATTTTCTTCATCATTTCCCCCCTCTTTAGTTGTTCTGCCCTATGCTCATGATCTCGATGTATGCCTAGTCCTCTTCTGAGGACGAGGACACCGATGCAAACGGGGGTCCTCTGCAATAACCAAGAAAGGGGTTAAATTCAAATCATTTTTTATTTTTGTTACAAGTATTTCATTAATTTAAATAACATAATCGTGGCGCTCTTTACCTAATGGGGCCACATCATCTTCAAAATAATTTTGTCTAGCCTCAACCTCAACATGCTGAACACCCTCTAGATCCTCTGGAGTTGAAATACGAAAGGTTGCATTAATCAATATACCAATTGCAATTAAATATGTTTAAAGGAATAACAGTGGTCCTCTTTACCTGACTGGGGAACATCACGTTCCTGATGTTGTCTACCCGAATCATGCTCCACTTGGTCACCACCGACTACGTGCTCTAAAATATTAACAAAAATGGTTACAATAATTTCTACACAATTACAATTTAAGATATTTATTTGTATTAATAATTACATAAAAAAATTTGAATAGAAAATGAATACCTCCACTACTAGGATGCACATCTGGAACTTCATATGGAGGTTGTGTTCCACAATTATTAGGCTGCATTCCAATGTCATGCGCATTGTTATAATTGCTTGCTTGATTAAAACAAATAAATTCACTTTATGTTGGAACTTAACATCAAATAGATTATTGATAAGTTATTCAATTTGAAATTATTTTCATATAGCTTATTTACTTGTGTGACGGATGCACCAGAATCTCATGTTTGCCCACTCAATTCTTGTAGCCATTCAGCCACGGTTGTATAGCCTTTCTGGTAGGCAATTCTCTTGTCATCTTCTGTGGGTGCTCTATTGAATTCAGAGCCCTACATTTTTGCTTAGTATCATGAATTTTGCTTGTATTGTTTGATAAAAAAAAAATTGTTTACAATTTATAAATATTTTGATGTGATATTTCATTTACTGATTCTTACAATTCATGCGACAAGTTTCATATAATCATTAGAGTCGAGTTTGTGTTGCCCATTCTTTTTTTGTCTTTCCTTGGTTGCCTTTGACGTGTCACTCAGTCTATGAAAAGTTTGAAATATGTTAGATTATATAAATATAAAGAGTAATTAGTACATAATTACATTCTTAATAGTATCACATACCTTCTCCTGGCATCTAGTGGTGTATTTCCTTTTTTCCTTTGAATTCTCTCCTTCGCATCCAAAATCAGGTCCTTCCACTCCCTCTCTAGAATCATGGGGGATGCTCGTACTTTGCATTCTTCTCTAAATGTGTCCTTTACTGGTCCCTCACATACTTTAGATATGTGCCATCTTTTCCAAGGAGCTTGGTTTTTTCGAATGTGTCATTTCCAAACAACTCAACCATACGGTTTGTGAGTTCATCTTTTAACCTGTTTTCTTGGTCATTCCACCTTTTAAGAAAAAACAAACCTATTAGATTTAGAAATGAATTGAAGCTACCTTTAATATAGTTCAAGAAATGGATCAAAAAAAAGCTATTCTAGAAATGATGTGAAATAAAAATAGTGGATTAGGGTTAGTTCACATATGATGTTCCACCTTTTATGTATGGTGGGCCCAAACATCTGCAATGCAATGTCATTAAGATTTTTATAAAAAATATCATTTCCTGCGAAAAAAAGGGATAATTAGTCCAAAACAAGTGATCAGTAAGTAAATTACAATTACATTATATATAATAATAATTTGAAGTACTTGGAACCTTCTGTATATTCAAGGGAATCAATTCTTCATCCCTCACCACCAATGTGGTTTGTAACATTCCTGTACTAGATATACAGGAAGATCCAGGAAATAATGGCATGTTATCACTAGTATTTGCCTCTGGCACATCCTCATGTGCATATCCTACTGCAAAAAATGAATCCACTATGAAATGCCCCCAAGAAAGAACACTTCAACAGAAATAAACACATAACAAAAGAGAGAGAGAAAGAGGGATCTACCAACAGTGAGTGGGTCAACATGATGAGTAGTATAGGATGTATGCATGTTGCCTATTGCTGACATTGTAGTCGACAATACAGATGGGGATAACCTTGAATGAGGCGGCCTTTCCATAGGAACATTCACAACACCTGAAGAATAATACATCAAATATATGAAAACTGCAAGAATTGTAAACAAGGATCAAGCTTTATTAAGAGTTGTAAAGAAATATTAACCATTATTAAGTGTTTGATGCTAATCTTAATGATACAATAGTGTGAAGGAGAATAAGGAAGGTAGGTTTTGATGCAGGCCAAAGGTATGGAAATTTGTGACAAGAGGGTAGTGTAAGTGATAAACTAGTATAGTCCTTACAAAAGATAGTCCATGGAATCTATTTATTTACATTTCTTCAATGTGCTATCTCATGTTATCAAAATTCACACTATCTTATTGGTCTTTTTAATGTCCCTACTTTGAAATATAATTTAATAATAGTAAATAAAAATACAAGTGATTAGATCAGATCAAATGAGAACTTCTAATTGTGCACCTAAATACTTTATTAATAGTTTAATAAACTATTATTACAATCATATATACACACAAAACTTATTATTATTCATTCTAAAGAGAGAGAAATAGTATAGATAGGGAAAGGCCTGTGTAAATAGCACTAGCATTAAAAAAGCAAGTTCACAAGTCCAAAGGAGTAGTTTAATGTATAGAACATGGTCATCACCTGCACTACTTGCAATACCCTGATCATGTCCACCAAGTTGATGATGACACATGAAATTCTATAAAAACAACATGTACATATTTTAGTTAGTGACATAAAAGAGTATAAAATATAAACCATTATTGAACTTTTGTTATAATTAAAGCTTTCATTACTGCTTACTCGCATGCTTTCTGTTGCTTGAATCAATTGATTCATCTTATCATTTATCTCACCAGTCTGAGGGGTCGTGCATACCAAAGCAACAATCTATTTATTAATTTTTGTGATAGAAATTCTTATCACTTATATAAGGTTTGTGGAAATTGCGTAGTCCTCATCGCTTAATACTGTGCTGAGGTGTTGATGTAAGGGAGGTTTGTTTCCCTTTCCCTTTCCCTGAACATCCATCTATGGCAAGAATATTATTAACACTATCAAATTTACTCCAAAACACTCAAGAAAATAACATGATAATGAAACAGTTTGCTTCTATCTAATTTGTACAATTACAATGAGGTTTACCTGCTCGGTAGAAATGTCGGGACCTACATCCCTGTCTGTGCTTTGTGATGGATCCAGGTCAGCCTGTGACAAAGAAAAAATATAAACACGTTAGCGAAATGAAACCAATAGACTTAGCAAAAAAACTTAATAATAAGATGCTATATTGGAGTCATTAATTGGAGTTTGGTTTAAATGGTATATAGTATGTACCACCCCCATGTTAGTAACTTTTTTTGTATCTATATGATTCAAATTGTAATCAATTATCAGCTCTTCCCCTGCACTTATTGATTTTATCGCACATACGAATACATGATTTCCCTCGCGTGCCTCAAATATGCAATTGGGTTGGTTATTAGTTGACCCAGGTCACATACTATTATTAAACCTGCAATATTCCCTGTTTCTTTTGGCCTTTCATCAATGCATACAACCACTCATTTACTTTGATCATTTTTCTTTTTGTTGTATATAATTTGCTGACAGTGCATACCTACACATACTTTTTTTATATTGAACAATCTACATCCAATTTTTGTAATTGTAACAAGGTCCCACATACTCCATCAATTCAGCAACTTTGTTGTAACAAACCTTTATATCGTCCATGGAAAATAGGCCTAAACCATGTAATTACGAAGGTGTTATGTGATATATCCTCTCATTAACACAAAAATTGGTGTTTATTGGAGGAAGTTCAATGGGTACCCATTGTTTCTCTAGATGTTTGTACCTCAAGGCCACCTCGATGTTGCCTTTGGTCTCATCATCATAAGAACATGACCCCCCTTGAGCAAGGAAAAATTCCATGCATTTATTGAATTTTCTTCTAATCTTTTGACCTCTAGTTGATCTCCCTATTTTAGACCTACTACATGTCTCACTTTTGTTGCCTATTCCTACATTTCCCTCATTCGAGGAAGACACATATGACAAATACCAATTTGGTGGTACCTGCACTCCATCAAATGAGAGAGTTAGTTGGTAATGAGAGAGATATTTTGCAAATGAGGGTAATGTTGATGAAGAAGTCGGCCCTAAAGTTGACATTGAGATTAAAAATTAAATAAGTCCAATTGGGTCCTCAAGTGTTGATAATTGTATTAGATTTGCTACTAATGTCGAGGTTTGAAGAAGTGAGGAAGTTTTTTTTCCTAGTAATTGTTTTAAAATAAACTATTTCTATAGGGTGTATTTACTTATACCTGTCGATCCATGAGACTATGCAGGATCCTCGTCAAAGGGGTTCAGGTTCCTGCATATGTAATTCAATTATCTTATGTTAGCTAAAAATTACATGATACGTATACTAAAAATTACATAGTACACAACATGAACAATATGCAATCATCATAATCATGTTGGAAAATGCACACTCCAATGAGAAATTGTAGGTGATTGAAGGTATTGTCATTGATGGCAACCTTACAATCCTATGGCACCGGCAGACATCGGCACAGGCACAGACACCAGCACCGGCAGCAGCAAAGATGTTCACCAGCACCCTGGCTGACAAGATTTTGTTTATTGTATTTGTATTTATTGGTAAAATCTTTTTGTAAGCCGACAAGGCGAATTGTAATAAGTCTCATATATAAGTATGAGATCTTATAGAACATTTGAAGTAGGAATGTGAAGAGAAGGATATTATGTGCGAATATTAAGGCAGATTGTGGAATAAGGTTTATGATTATTGCAAGAGCTTAAACTAGTATTGAACACCAATGCACCCTCTGGTCAATGTTCTAAATGCAACAAAGTTGGTCATAACTCAGAAAATTGTAGAATGAATGTAAGATGTTATGTTTGTGGAAAATTTGGACACCTATCTAATCAATGCAGAACACATACCGGCATAGGATATGAAAAAGCTATTTAGAAAAAAAATGTGACTTGTTATGCTTGTAACAAGATTGGACATATTGCATAATTTTGTAGAAGTAAGGCATCACCGGCAAATAACAAAGGACCCAGTTTGAAAGGTAAAGAAAAGGTTGAAGAAGTAAAACAAGAATTTTCAAAACAATGGATCAGAAAGTCAGATATGAATGTTAATGAAGCTATTCCTTCACTGGTAGAATAGAGTATCACTCCATCGGCAGGAGATTGTAAGGTTGCAAAAATCCTAAGCGAAGGCATCCATAGCGAGAAGTGAAGCAAATCATTCAAGCACTCATACCTAAAGGCAGATTAAGGTATTTATAACAATGGCTTCCTCCTCTACACCTAAATTCATTGCAAACCCTACTGTAATTAAAGTTGTTAAGTGCCCTAGACCTGTATTTAAGATTATTCCCGAAATTACGAAGAAAGATGATATCGTAGGAGCATTCTCAAAAATACCTAAAGGAGTTGCTTATGTTGAGGATCCTAAAATCTACATACATTGTCATATAGAAGAACTAGGAGATGATGAAATTAAGAACATGTACAAGACTGTTATATGTGATGAAAATGGAAATGTTAAACCAGAACATAAGATAGTTGAAACCCTAGATTTTGTGGATATTCTTAGTATTCCTAATTTTCCAAAGGATGTTATAAGGATTGTGTTAAGAAGAGTTCATGGGGAGTTCTTTTGGTTGGATTCAATTCATAAGATAACCAAAGAGGCAATTAGGGCAGTGATAGGCTTACCTTCCACCAGTAGCAGGCCTGAAAAGACAAAAAGGGTTCCAAATGACACTATAATGACCCTAACTGGTGCAACCTTTGACAAGAGATCCTTGAGAGTAAATGATGTAAAGGATACCAATGTAAGGTTCATTAGCATTATTCTTGGATACAAAGTTACACATGCCAACAGATTAAAATTTGTTTCTATCTTATGTATCAAAAGTGCTTATGACTTGGTAAACAACAATGCAAAAATTGACATATGTGAATGGTTGAAGGATGAACTAATAGACAACCTAAAGAAAATCAAAGGTGACAAGAAAGGAACTTTCAGATTTGGCAACTTACTTGTATGTTTAATGTTGTATATAACCAAAGAAGTACCCAGTATTGGTAGAAAAGATTTTGGTTTTGACATACCGGTAGGAAAATAACTTTTGGACACACTGAACAACATGGGAGATGATAGAGAAAAGAACATCAATCAACATTTTCAAACACTGAAGGCTAGAATGAAAATCGGAGAAAGGCTATCTCAATCTATAGTAGATAAATATCAAAAGGAGATATGCTTTGTGATAAAGAAAGATGAAATTTGGATGGAGGCAGTGGTTCTGAGGACTATTTGGGTTACAGAAATAGGATATGAGGCAGATGAGAACATAATTGAAACTTATGCAAAAGAAATTCTAGAAGCCCCTAAAGAAACAACGGAAGAAATATTTGGTAATGCTAAAACAATTGAAAGCAAAATTCAATCTCAGAAAAGAATAAAGAAAACTGAACAGATAGTTAGAAAAGGAACAAGGCAGGCAAAAGCAATCAAGGAAGATGTATTGAATAAAATTGGTATTAAGGAGAGTGACTTGAAAGGACTGCAAACGGAAACACATCTTTCACCGGTTGCTACCTCCTCTGACAGTGAAATACTAGCAAAATTTAAAAGGGTAGTAAGGAAAAGGAAAACATCACCGGTACCCGCCCCTACACCTAAGAGAACAAGATAGAAACAACAGGGAGTTAGGCCTCTGGCAAAGAAGTTGACACCAAAGAAAAGGAAAGAAAAACAAGTTATCCCTCCTTTGGACAAACTTTTGAATGAGATAACTAAACATGGCAAATTGTCAAATATCAGCAAGTTGTATAACACACTTTCAAATTATGAAAAAGAAAGTATAGAAAATAGTGTTATCGTACACCTTGATATCTACAAGAAATTTTTTATGGAAGTTGTAGATGATATACCCAATGACTTGTATATAAGGTTAGAAGCAAGAAGGGTAGCAATTGTTGAATTGGATAAAAAGATCAAGATAGAAAAACTACTTGCAGTTCACCCAGTGAACTCAACGTAAGAGATAGATGAATTAATAAGTGAGGCTAACTGGATAGTATTTTCAACCGGTCACCGACATGTAGCACTAATGGCAGGAAGAGTTAATGAGATTTTAGAAGAAACTGCAGACAAATGGGATATATTCTTTGTTGAAAAGGAGAAACAAGAAGAACTTAAGAGACCAAAGAATTTTAAAGTTTATCAAAAGGATAAGGATAAGGGGAAAGGTAAAGTAGGTGGACCTTTGAGCATAAAGATAATAGACAACTTACCCCACCTCCTTCTGATACTCCACCGGTAACAGAGAGTATGGAGACAACACATTAGGACACAAATCCTGATTTTGGGGTGTTATATATAATGAATATCGACACACAGGAAGTCAACATTATGGTTGATAAGGAATCAAGTGAGAAAAGAGATGTGGCAACTGAGCCATCGGTAGAAGACACAACATTTGAGACAAATGTTGAAGATATAGTTGGAGACATTGAAATTGGGAGTGAGCAACAAATTGAACAGACAACAAATACAGGAAAAGCAGATAGCACCGATGTACATAATGATGTATCTACTAAGCAACCATCAACTGATAACAATGAAAAATCTGTTGAGATACCGGTTGTAGACATTTTAGAAGTAAGCACAGAAAAACCTGTAAAAAACATAGAGTCACAAACAGGAAAACCGATAGTGGATACCACTGAAAAATCATCAGAGGCACCTTCAGAGAAACCATCAATAGAGAGTATAGAGAAACAGGTAGAGCAACAGGATCATTCACAAACAGTGCCATCGACTACAACTAATAAACCCAAACCTTTGGTAGCTGAAATGCAAACACAAACTGACCCTCTAGAGAAAGAGGAAAGTAATGTTATTACTACTACTGGCAGATTACAAATTGTGAAGGTAGTTGGATAGTCATCCAAAACCTCCATGACTGAATTTAGACCATCTAATGTGACAGAGGCATTGCTATATTCAATTAAGAAAATAACATATTGTAATGCACTAGCATATAAGGCTATTGATGACACCATACCAATTTTGAAGATGATTGCACCCAAGTGTAACATAGAGAATAAATATTCTTTAGGCAAATTAGACACATTGTCTAAACACATAACCTGCAATCTTCTAACAATTGATCAAATCAATGAGGAGACTTTCAGAGAGAAAATGAATAAAGAGAAGGAAAAATTCTCTGAGGAGACAATCAAGAAGAATAAGGAACATATGGATACATTATTACCGGTACTAGGCAAGACAATTTTGGACTTCAAGAAATTGTACAAAGATACATGTAAAACAAACATTTTGATAGAAGATATAGATAAAGAGATCAACATAGCTCAAAAGGAAATCAATGATATTGCTGACAACTTAATAGGTTCATCGGATTCAATATCGGTAGTAGAATAGGAAATTGCAGGATTTGAAGAGAAAATAGAAAAAATTGAAAAATATAAGGAAAGGCTAAAATTTAAGGCAAAGGAACTGAAGTGTAGACTAGGTCCCAAACTGGATATCCTCATCTCTTTGAGAAAAGAGATTTCTGAGGCTCTTGTTCTAGGACTTAAGACACCGGAAGAGAAAATGCACCTTCTCACCGGTACAATCCAAAGGATTGAAACAACACTAAAAGATAGTGAGAGATTCTACAACAGTCTGAATATTGCCTTAGCAAATTTATATCAGATCGTAACCAACCGGTTACAAGGATCTAGATAGGAACTACACTCAATTGACATTGAATGACAACCTTTGTCATTGATGCCAAAGGGGGAGTAGTAGAGGATGAGAAAAAGAAATAAGGATAAGAAAAATGTATGACAGAAGAGATCATCTGCTCAGAGGGAGCACACCGTTTTGACAATTTTGGTAAGATAGTTTTGGACAACATTTTTGGATACACATTTTGGCTTTTTCTCATGAGTGTTGCCATCAATGCCAAAGGGGGATATTGTTGGAAAATGCAAACTCCAATGAGAAATTGTAGGTGATTGAAGGTATTTTCATTTATGGCAACCTTACAATCCTATGGCACCGATAGACACCACCACAAGCACAGACACCGACACCGACACCGGCACCGACAAAGATGTTCATCAGCACCTTGGCCGACAAGATTTTGTTTATTGTATTTTGTATTTATTTGTAAAATCTTTTTGTAAGCCGACAAGGCGAATTGTAATAAGGCTCATATATAAGTATGAGATCTTATAGAACATTTGAAGTAGGAATATGAAGAGAAGGATATTATGTGTGAATATTAAGGCAGATTGTGGAATAAGGTTTATGATTATTGCAAGAGCTTAAACTGGTACTGAGCCTAGCATGGCAGATGTTGATCCGAAGCAGTACATGACATTGGATTTATATAATCCACTTTTGTAAGTCAGTGAGACTTCCCTTTTTGTATTTAAGTAGTGAGCTTTAGGCAGTTGGCCTTCCTGCATGTGTAGGCCCCTATTGTATCAGTAATATTCACTTATTGGCTAGTGAGAGAATATTATGGGTCGCAAATCCCACTGAGGTTTTTCCCACACCGGGTTTCCTCATTAAAAATATTGTGTTATGGTGTTCTTTCTATGTTGTGTTTACTAATCTTATTTACTGCATTATTTTTGGTTTACCGGTACACTATTTTGGAATGTAATTCATTTAATAAGTTCAGAAAATCCATTAATTGGTTAGATACTGATTCACCCCCCCTCTCAGTATCTTTGGGAATCCTAACAAATCATTGTATAATTCTTTATTCCTTACCTTTACTTTATGTAGACTATGAAGGATCCTCAACTAAAGGGTTGACGATGTCTATAGTCAATTACCTGTTTACACTAAGGGTGGCAGCATCACACAAAATATATACATGAAATTAGAACCAACAATTGAGCATCATAAGCATTACATTTGTAATTTGATAAACAATAAATACATATGTATCATGAGCATCATAAGAATCACATATGTATCATCATATATATAATTTAGCATAATAGGCATCACATATGTATTATCATAAATATGTAATCTATCACATATGTATCATAAATCATCATCCATCACATAGCTAATAGATAGTCCACATTCCATAAATAAACACAAAGTTCAAAAAATGTCAAATGTATCATCATAAACATCTAATCCATCACATATGTATTTTAAATCATCATCCATCACATAGCTAATATAAAATCCAAATTCCATAAATAAACACAAAGTTCAAAAAATGTCATACATTTCATTCATGTCATTGATCGTCTTCTTCATCCAACTCATCATCATCACCATCATCATCATCATCATCATCATCATCATCATCATCATCATCATCATCATCATCATCATCATCATCGTCATCGTCGTCGTCGTCGTCGTCATCGTCATCATCATCATCATCATCCTCGTCATCGTCATCATCATCATCATCGTCATCGTCTTCATCATCGCCATCATCACCGCCACCATCACCATCACCACCATCATCATCAGCAGCAGCCATAGGAGCATCATCATCTATATCATCTTCTACTTCTTTGGTATCTTCTTCTTCTATCTCATTATACTTTATCTGCCTTCCTCTTGGATCATGTCTAACAACAAATGACCAACTCGGTTTATGTGGAACTTCTGAGTAAAATACCTTCTCACATTGGCTTGGAAGAACATAGGGATCATCCCCAACTAGCTCAAATGACCTTGTATTAACCTTTGTAAATCCATTTTCATGTTCAATAACAGTTCTATTAGGATCATTTTTATTCAGTCGTAGCCTATACCATTTGACGACAAACAAAACTAATTTGAAGGAATTAAAATCACACTCAAGTATATCATCCAAAATGCCATACTATCAATATTGAGACTCTTGAGTATGTATGCCATTTCTAGATGAAATATTGGTCACCTCAAAGACTACAGTTATCCCAGAATCGCAAGTTTTCTTCGTGTCATCCAACTTTTTGATGCAAAATTTATGACCATTGTAGCACATAGCCTTGTGGTGTTTGACCTACAATATGTCTAATATGTTAAAATTATTGCATCGTGAGTTGATAAACATACGGGTGATTAATAAAATTATACGTACATGTTTATCTCTTAAACCATATGCTAAATCAATTTCCCTTTGCGTAACATTGGAATCTCCATTACGATGAGCTTCTTTAACCAATGAAGCCACACCTTCCCATGTTAATGTGTGACCATAATGTTGACATCGTTCAATCCACACCATCATCCAATCAAGATTGTTTGTAATATACAAATTTAGCTCATCCCACTCCCGACCAGCTGTACAACTAATTAATAGATGACTTACAATCAATTTATTTAGAAGATTAAGAATTAATTAACGACAATAACATCTTATAATTACCTCTCACTTTTCTCAATCTACCTTTCCCCATCAAGTACTCCCCTTTGAATTTTTTAATGGGGTTGGGATCCCAAATACGATCTACGTGGATCTCTACTGCAAACTTAGGAAGATATTCAACAATGTACACCATAGTCTAGTATATCATATATCCCTCCACCATAGAACCCTCTAGATGTGCTCTTTGTCGAACCAAAGCCTTCAAAAATTTTAAGTGCCTCTCAACAATCCACGTTGACCTAGTGTGTACAGGTCCACACAATTCAATCTCCTCAACTTGGTGTATGAGGTAGTGTTCTTGTGCATTGAAAAAAGTTGAAGGTAGACACTTTTGCATTTCACACATTAAATGAGGAATTTTTCTCTTCCAATATTTTATATCTTCTTTATGGATTTCTTTAGATGACAACCACCTATAAGAGATTCAAGATGCAAAAATATATAAATGAGACTTTACAAAATAATATACAATATATTACATAACAAGTAAAACAAATCACAAATATATTATCTATACAACAAATTGAATAAAGATCACTACTTACCTCATGTATTTTCCAAGATCATATATGACTTGCTTGACATTATTGTCAAAGTTTTCTGGGAGAGATAGAGGTAGAACATACTACAACAATTATCAAATGATCTTTTCATTGTTTTCTAACATAATAAAAAGAAAAGTACATGCGTAGTATACAAATAATTAGTAAATACACAAGAACCTGAATTACCTTAATGAAGGCATGCCAATCATATGTTTTCATCCCTGGCACAAATTCACTTTTCTTTGATATGAGATTGTTTATGTTCACAACAAATCCTATGGGAAATCAAATTTTTCGTAAGACTTCTTTTATAACATTGCTTTGTTGGTCCGTTAATAACCAAGGAAGGGCACTTATATTAATCTGGTCTCCATTTCTAGATTGAATGACATTTTTCATTGCATGATTTGATTCTTGAATGTCACTACAAATTTTGACAATATTTTCTTTGTCACGACTTCCCTCCAATATTTTCTATAATTTCTTTGTTATATTCTTTCCAATATGCATTGTATCAAACAAATGCACAATTTGTAGCTACTCATAGTAGGGAAACCTACTAAATTATCTTGGATAACTTTTTAGTCCCTTTGGAAGGTGGTCATTAATGCCTTGATGACCTTCATTATCATCAATTACATCATCAATAAACAAAACACAATAGAAAAATACAAATTCCAAACGTAAACCATTAGATGGAATGACATTACCTTGACGATTAATTATATTATATTCCAACTTCCATAGGCAAGGTGTCATTCCTCGTGGCTTTGATGTTGTCTCTTCTTTCCCATTGAAAAGATGTTTTTCAGTATTTCGATACTTATGATTTCTATGGAGGAAGTGTCTATATTCATCAAACACCTTCTTTCCTAAACTTTTTGAATGACGAGATTTCATCTTTAGACCACAAACTGGACATGCAAATTTTCCCTTTGTTTGAAGACCTACAAGATAGTGTATAATTGGATTAAATATGTTAATTTTTATAATTATAATTATAATGCACAACTTGAACATTGTAACATACCACAAAAATGTGTTAGCCCTGGGGCATCATGTATTATCCATACAAGCATTACATGGAATTGAAATTGTCTTTGTCTTATTGGTCTAGAGACATCATACATAGTGATACCATTCCATAACTCCAGCAACTTGTCGATAAGAGGCTCAATATATACATTCATATCTTTAACTTGGTACTTACCTAGTTGAATGAACAAAAACATTACATAATTATTATGACCATTTTACTACAATATTTTTAATTAAATGTAGATGACTATTAAATGATAAAATACCTGGAACAATCATCACCAACATTATGTACCCCCTCTTTATTGACATCCATGGAGGAATGTTATTGTTGATAACAAAAAGTAGCCACACCAAGTAAACAGGTCTCATCTCTCCAAATGGATTGACACCATCCGATGCCAATGAAAGCTTGAAATTATGAGGGTCTTCTTTAAAGTGTGGCCACTTTTCCTCTATGTCCATAAATGCTTAACCATCCACAGGCATTTGAATAATGTCATCTTGACTTCTATTATGTGCATGGTAATCCATAAATTGTGCCAAGCTAGTGCACTTGAATAATCGTTGCATATGTGGAATAATGGGAATGTAACGAAGAACCTTGCGAGGCACCTTTTTTGTTATTTGATATGTTTGATATCTACTAATATGACATTCAGGGTATTCTGTTGCAAATTCATGTTGTTTATGATATATAATATGATCATTGAAACAAGCATCTATTGCTTGATACTCCATTCCAATATCTTTCAGAATGGAAGTCAATTCTCGGTATAAGCGAGGTAGAATATTTGATGGTGGTAACAAAAAATCACCTATCAATTTATAGAATATTAAATTGTTAATATAAAGAATATTAATGGTACATGATTTTCCCTTTATTAACTATAATGAAATATATGACATACCTTAACATACGTGAGATTGTTATGTTGGATAAACCATTCATAACCTTCTAGTTCATCAACAACAATGCAGCGGAGAGAAGAGTTGCCTACGAGCCTTCATAAAGGGCCTCTGATGCCTTCTCAAGTAGAGGGACATCATGAAAAACATCAAGGTCATCTTCATCATCATGATCAGCTACGCGAGTACTAGCTCATGATCATCATCTTCCATATTGATGAAAAAGAAGCTTGATTTTGGCAAGTTGATGAAAAATATTTGAGTTTTAAAAAAAGAGAAACCTTTTTATTGTGTCATCTAATATAATCAACTTAGGAATGATGAATTTACAAAGAATTCAAAATGAAACCAACTTCATATGAAAGAGAATTGAATTGACTATTATATTCCAAAATATGAAGAAACTTGAGCAATTACATTAAGAGTTATAATCAATTCTTTTGTTGCAACCCTGTCAACAAGGATTTTATGACAGTTTTGACAAAAACCATTAGAAATTTATTTATAATCCATGGATGACCTTCAAACCTGTCTTGAATTAAAGATAACTCTTCATTATACAACCTCAAATAGGTTATTAGGGGCTAGATTCAATCCAAATCTTATTAGGAAAAACAAATAAAGCAGCAAATAATCATGACTGTCAAAAATAACAGTTAAAAGTATTGAACAAAATATCAATTTTCTCATTGAATCTTCATCCAAAACATTTTCCAATACATACTTTATAGAAATACACTTCCTTTCTATTTATCCAAAAAACAATTACATGGAATTTTTACTTTCAAACTGATATACAACCCTATAACTGTCACAACCCTACAAAATAAGTGACAGTCAGAGGCTTTATTTGATTTAGCCTTACAAGACATTCCTCCAACTCTATCACACATACTTAATCTGAATAAATTATGGATTTTATAGCCTCTCATGGTTCTATAACTATTCCAATTTCCCCTAAGACCAAAATATATAGTTTGACAACATTTTATGCATTGTTGCATTACAACGTTTTAGTGACACCTTGACAACTTTTGCCTTTTGACATGAATGACCACTAAACATTACTTAGATACTTTGAACACCTTAGAATGGAATCAAAATAACATATTAAACCTTTATTACCCTTCCATGGGCATATTTACATTATTTGAACAATCAGGACCTAAATAGGACTATTTGACAACTTTTGACAAAATGGCTCAGTTAGCCTTACACATTGATTTCAAGCTTGACAATCTTGTTTATTTCTCATTACTCATGATGAGTATGTAGATTCTTAATCTTAGTACTATTTAGTTCTCCATTTTCTTTAATCAACAAGAGAGTATGAATGTCTCTAATTATGGATGTCTAGAAGTGGAAGAGAAATGGAAGAAGTCCATTAGAACTCCACAAGTCTGCAAAGTAGAAATTTTTGAAGATTGCAGGGCTACAGAGAAGGATGGGAGGTCGCAAGATAGATAAGGATGGGAAGAAGTTTGAATGACCTTCAAAATTCCACAAAAGGGAAAATTGAAGAGGAGAAAAGGCTTGCAAAAATTGGGAGCAAAGAAAGACCAAAGGTTGGGATGAGAAAGGGAAGGATGAACCCCGAAAGCCTGGAACCATGCAAAATGGATCAAATGGTAACATAAGCAAGTAAAGTTAGAGAATGAAAGAAAAGTTTGGAGTGCATGAAAATGCAATGATGTAGAAGAGAATGGAATATTGGGAAAAAGAGACAAAATTCCAGTTGTTTGTTAAAAACCCACAAAAGGAGGAAATAAAAGTAGATGAAGAGAAAAAAAACCCAATATACTTAGCAAAGCTTCTATTAGTACATAATTTTTCAAGTTATTTATGCTATTGAGATACTATTTGCTTATTGTTTTAAACAAGTATGTTTATCATGAGAATAGTTACTACTGAAATTTTATGTGTAGGAGTAATCCTACAACATCAATTCCCATCCATATGTGATATGTCTCTAGTGAGTCAACCATCTGCCGGGCAATTGGGGGTGGCACTGAGTAAAGATAAGTCTTTTGCTTTGAAAAATTTAGCCAAATAGGAAAAGATCTATGTGATATCTCAGAGGTTGAGCTTGTGTGAGGTTTTGTTCAGTTTATATGTAAAAATCATAAACATGTGTATTTCATTAAGGGGAGCACATTTTATAAGCAAATCAAACCATCTATGTAGTCTACCCCGAAGAAAGAACCCTAGCAAAGCCAAAGGTCATCGGGAAGTGATTAACTATCGCTAAAAAGGGATAGGAGTTATCCTGATACCTGATAGAGACCTCAGGAGGATATACACCAACCGAATCATTACTAAAGTATCATCGACGTGACTTTCGCTATCGGAACATGCAAATTGTTGTCTTGTCGATAGTCGATAAGGATATTGGTAAGACTTACACTGATAGGAAGATAAGCCTTAGTCATTGGTACAACTTAAAGAGATCGAGGTGTAACATTTCAAGCTATCCCGATGCCCAATGGAAACAATAGAGCAGAAGATTCATCGGGGAAAAAGTAACTATCGGCAAAGGTTGTTCAAGGTTATGTTGATACCCGATGGAGGGCTCGGGAAGACACACACTGATAGAAAAAAAGCAACTTAAGGAATGAAATATTGCCGATGGCGCCAAGGGAGTAATTCGTTAGGAAAGCATATACTGATGAGCCATTACAGATATAGTTCAAAATTGAAACCAAAGCAGCCTGTATTTAATGTGTGCAATTGAGTACATTGATGGCTCACACGAGGCAAATTAAGAACCAAATGCAAGTTGCGTCTTAGTAAAAAACACACAAGGTGAGAATTATTGCTCACAATTCATCATGTATCATGGAGGTTGCAAGTTCATCAGGAAGAAAGAGGAGTGCTAAGGGCTCTAAATCCATGTCTAAAAAAATCCAAAACAGCGGAAGTCCCTCCTGCACGAAAAACTTTCAAGATATCATTGATCAATTGTAGTCCCTAGGCCCAAAATCAAGGAGGTTGAAACAACATTTTCCCAGAAAAAACTAGCTTGAGGATAGGTTTGAAGGGGTTGGAGATGTGTGGACAAAGGTGAGAGGTTATGAACTCTTCCTGTTTCATTTTCTGAGAAAGGACAGAGAAGTGCCAATTTGTAACCCGTGGATAACCAGGTTAGGTAAACTAGTTGTTACAAATTTTTTCGTAAATATTAGATTGATGGAATTCTTGATCAAAAATTACAATTCTATGAAGAGATGCATTCAGTTTCCAAATGACGAAGTGTTTATCAGATTTATCCATGGCACCATAGATGAAGTTTTTAGCTTAGACCCTAACCCTGATGTACCCTTGTCGTTTGAAGAACTAGAGGAGGGATTTGTTAAAATGGATACTACTGATAAAGGGTGGAACTTATATTTCCATGGGGTTGAGAAGGGAATTCTAACTGAAGAGGATGTTCCCCCATTCAACATGGACAATTTTTAGACACTACTTACAATACACCTATATGTCATGCGGACAGGTTGGAGGTATAGAGGTCCCTGATGTAGCTAATATTGGGCCGCTAGTGTTAGTGGAAAATGTATAGATGTATGAGCCAAGACCCTTTGATTATGCTACTTATGTTGTAGAAAAATTACATGAAGGTTTCTTGAACCTCGAAGATAATAGGGAGCCCACTTTCAAGTTTTACTCGTTGTTAATGCATTTGATTTGATTTTATGGAATATTTAGGGGTATGTGGCCAATGAATTTAAAATTGAACACAATGTACAGAGCACATAAAGAACAACTAGTATAGATGTGGACATCATTTTGGGATTCACGATATGTGAAATCAAACTACATCAAGTTTGAAGAGTTAATAGTAAAGCCATTATGCTAGATGTATGGTGTCCTGTGTGAAGGATATATTTCCACTGAAGTTAAAAGATTTCTTAGATCTATTGTTTTTGATGAAAGAGGTATTGTCAATCACAACTAGGGTGATTGGTTTGTTCACAAGGATTTTACTTGCTTCAGGATTTATTGTTTCAAAGGAACCCATATTTGCTGCCAAAACTTGTATCAGACATAATTGCTTATCTAGAGATTGTGAGACAATTAAGTGTTTCAAATGCCAAACATTTTGGAGGTATGCATAAGCATACTTTCTTTCCTAGGACTCTTAGTTTTGGGGATTTTACCATTGTATCAACAAAGGCTTATGAATCCATTGATAGGAAACTGATTGAAGAATACAATTTGTTCAAATATGCTGCTAGGATCAATTATGACCTTGAGGGATATATTCACAATTGCAAGAAAAGTCAAAATCTGGGAGATTATATTCATGTTTACTTGGAAGTAGAGGACATATTTAGAAACATGGAGGAGGAAGAGACCCAGACGGCCATTGATAAATTAAACAAGAAATTGGAAGAAAAGAAAAAGAGATTGCAATAAATGGAAACTGAAGAAGAAGAGAGTGAAGGCGAGTTCGAAGAAGTTGAGGTGGTATCTAGGCATCAAGTACTAGACACATCAGAAGAGCCAGACTTGCAACAACAAATTGTTGCTAGGTTGAACATCCATAGTGATGCAAGATATGATGATTATTTTACCTTTGTGTCTGATGATGTTTTTATTAAGTCAAAATAATTTAAATCCTTTGTATATAATTTCGAAGGGAAAAAACTAAGAGACTATCCCAAATGTAATCCAAGAAAAATAATTAGAATTATTGGGGAAACTAAAGGAAGTAATCAGTTTAGAATTGACCACTATAACCCCTCAAAGGGGAAGACAACTTCTTAGTGAAGCAGATATCATCATCTTTCTAGGATGGGACATGAGTGTGTCATTTATTTTTGATAGCATGTTACATTTTGAGAAGAAGGATTTTAAATTGGATATTCAGGGGGCAAATGATGTGTATGCCGACTCTAGATTTGACCAGAATGAAGAGGCTTTTCTTTTATGGGCTCTTTACCCTCCAAATAAGAGGCCAAAAATCATTGATGTGGATAAATCCTTTGGTCACATGATAAAATTGGAAGTTGGTGAAGTAGATCCCATTGTTACTGTTGATATGGGTATTGATATTTCAAAATTTAATAAAGCACAATTGGTAAAAGTGATCAAAGAAATAGATCAGTACAAGGGACTATATGAAGGATTTCTCAAAGGAGGAGGACAACCTGTGCCATAAATCCATGATGGGTCTCAATGGAAAAAGAAATGTGAGGAAGTGAAACTGGAAAATAAAAAGTTGAAAAGGTAAATGTAGAGTGTGAGGGCTGACACAACCTCTATTTTATTGACTAAGAGATGAAAAATTGTAGGGTTTCTATGCATTTTCTTATGAACTCATTGTCTGGAAGTACCAAGTTGATGGAGGATATACACTAAAGTCAACTGGTTTAAGTATTTTGTTTTTAATATAAAGATTCAAGTGTTTCTCATTCATGATGGTATCTATATTTTCAATGGATTGATCAGTTCCTTGGATAAATCTATTTACATAGGTTGTTTCTTTGTGCAATCTTATGTTGTTGTAATTAAGATTGATTGTCAATTTGAATATCAGTTTGAAGGATTGGTTGGCAAACTTGGAATTGTCTTATTGGTCTTTCAAAGTAAATTTAAATTCAGTAAGACTAACTGCATGTCACATTTTAATTGAAATTCATATGGAAGCCTTTGAGATGATGGTCTTGTTTCATTAACAAGTTATTAAAACTGTCTCTAAGGTTAAACGTAGGATTTTTCATTTGAAATGATATGAAACTAGAAAGGAATAAAGACACTGGTCTTTTATTGATTTTATATATTTGAATAAGGTATTTCCAAAGCAGTTTCATTAAGGAATGACATTTCTAGTTCATACAATCACTACTTTATAAACATTCATTTACAAGCAAGCAAATATAGTTTTTAGATAATAAGATTGGGTTTCGGAACAATTGTCATCTCGAAGTCACTTATTTTATTAAATTCGCTATAGAAAAGTCTTTAACGTATAGTTTTATGTTTTAGATATAGGTTCACCTACCTTGGTTTAGTGAAGCCTGAAGTGCAGGAGAATTTGATCTAACGATCATTCCCCTTTGTTGGCCAAGACTGATTCAGAACTCATCAAGAGAAGTGGAAAAACTCTTTGATTTCCAATCTGTGGTTTTGGGAGCCAACAACTTCCATGTAGGACTGATAGTTGGAACTAGATATTAGACAATTAGAATAAGTCCAATAGATAACAAAAAGTGAGAAAAATGACCAAAACCTTCCTGCACAGAGAAATTTTTTGGGCTTTTGCAACTTTCAACATATGATAATAGTAGGTGGAATGAAGAGGAACAACACCAAGACAAATTTAACTGAGGGAGATCCATTTAAAGATTTCTCAAATCTGTTATATATGATGGGCAAAATAAGGCTATATGCACAAGGGGGCATTCAAGAAAAATTTCCAACTGTTAGATTGAATCCTAACACACTCTACAATTAGTACCAAATTGAACTATGGAAGATTCAAATGCTTATCACCTTATTTGATTTTAAAAGATTTTTCTATGGATTTGACAAAACTTGGAAGTTGAAGTCTATTTTGTAACACCACTTAAATAAATATGTGGACATCACTGTTTCTTATATCCTGATTTTGGTATAGTAAATAGGGTTTACTTATTTTTTAATTTGTATACAATACTTTTAGCCTTTATCTAGCATAATCAATAATTGGAAGACTTTTCAATAACTAGGAACTACAACATTAGGAAAGTAAAGAAAAATAGATAAATGAGTACATATCGGTAGGATGACAAGCCCAAACTTATGAGACACACACTCTGAAATGAACTTGTATGCAACCAACTTTACATGAATCAAACACACAACCTGCAAGTCCATAGGAATTTACAAGCATGCAAAAATCTACAAGAATTTTGCCATCTCCAATAGTTTGATACCCTCCAAACTAGCTACTCAATCCTTCGATATCACCTGCTAGATAACCCAATTTGTAGAGGTAGAGGCAGAGGAAGAGGCAGAGGCAGAGGAAGAGGCAAAAGAAACAAAGGAATTGGCAAAGGCAGAGGAAGTTGAGAGTTAATTCAATCTGTCATGCATGGTTTTCAAACGAACTTGCACTTCATTTTTTTTAATAATGTCTGTGGTCATTGGAATTCTGACTAACATGGGCTTCATCAAAAAATGACATCGGCATTTTGACATTATCGAGCATTTAAAAAAAAAAAAATCAAATTTGATCACAAAATGCCTTGTTCATCAGAAACCTCTACCAGAATTTGAGGCCAAATGTATTAGTGACATTCCAAGCCAAAGAAGATTTTCCCTTTAGGTAGTTGATAATATTCCTTGAGTCCCCCTTGACCTAAACAAGCTTAAGGTTGTAATAGGCTCCTATAGCTTCTGCAACATTATTAGTCTTTTTTCCAAGAGGGAGAGCAATAGAAGAAATGAAGTTTCCATAGTGATCCTGTATCACCCCTCCACGGCCTGCTTGACTAGGGTTCCCCCTAGCCACACCATCAAAATTGATTTTCACCCATCCTTGGGGTGGAAAGTTCCAACTAATGTTGTCCCTAGAATTGACCTTAGGTTTGACCAAATGAAGAAGATGACCAAAATCCCAATCATTGACATCGTTTTCTTCATACTCTTTAAGGATTCCACTTTGAAAAAGAATATTGGAGCTAACAGTCGAGAGATTATCAGAGATGGCTCTAGAAATTTTCTTGAAAACAATGTCAGGAGGGAGATGGATATTCTCGAAGATACGATTATTATGTTCTTTCCATAAACCCCACGTCATGTGAGGAAACACAAAGGACCATAGCTTCTTCAAGAGAGGATTTCTTGAGGGCAGGGTCCATTGGTGAATGAACTACTTTATGGCCCCTGGGAGAGTCCAGCAAAGACCCCATTTCTAAAATACGAGACCCCAAATCTTAGAAGTGTAAGAGCAGTGTAAAAATGGATGATCAATAGATTCAACATCCCTCATACACAAGTAGCATCTATATGGGATAGAAAAGCCTCTCTTAACAAGATTGTCCATTGTTAAGATTTTATTAAGAAAGAGGAGCCAAAAAATCATATTGACCTTAGGAGAGAGGTCCTTGATCCACACCTTAGAACACCAAGAGACATGGGGCTCCTTACATCAATCCATAGAAGAAACAGAAAACTTCTCATTAGGAGTGAATTTCCAATTAAGCTCATCTTCCACACCATCCTCCAGACCAAACGAATTTAGGGAAAGTTGCAAGTGAGTAAAAGGAGGATTAATAATAGAAAGATTTTCCCACTTACCCTCCTTCCAATAGTCAGCCAAAATATGCCACACAAAGATCCCTTAAAGATCCAAATGTAGGATCAGGAGGAAGCGAGTGATTCTCAATCCAGCAATCATTCCAAAACCAGATTCTTCTGCCATTCCCCAGCTAGTCACTTCCCTAGCCTTGAGGATATTGTTCCAAAGATGAGACCCAGTGGGGATATAAGAAGAACTCAAAAAATATTGCATAGTGTGAACATTAGAGAGGTATTTATTATGCCATAAGGTGTTCCATTCCCTTCTACAATCATGAGATCTCCAAACTTGTTTAGCCAAAAGAGCATTGTTAAAAGTTTTAATGCTTCTCATTCCCAATCCACCATATCTCCTTGGCTTTCAGACATTCTCCCAGGAAACCAGAGGGATTCTTTTCTTTTCCTCAACCCTAGACCAAAGGAATCTTTTCTGAATTTTATAAATAATTTCAGCAAATTTAGAGGGAATCTTGAACAAACTAAGGGCATACACTGGGAGGTTCTGAAGTGTAGCTTTTAGAAACTGAATTTTACCAGCCTGACTCAAAAGGGTGCCTTTCCACCCACCCAACTTCCTATTAAATTGATCAATTAAAGAGAGCCAAAAGGAATCAGAAGGTTTAGATCCCAAAGAGATACCAGTAGAGGGGATCTTACCTATGAGGCAACCAAGAAAGTTAGCAATCTTTATTTGACGTTGCTTAGGAGTATTAATGAAGTAGATAAAACTCTTGGTTCTATTAACCATCTATCCAAAAGCCTTTTTGATAAAGGAAGAGAATCGATCTAATGACTATGGATTCCCCAACAAAGGAGCTTCCAATTAAAATGGTATCATCAGCAAATTGTTGATGAGAGAAAATCAAATTGGTGGAGGACACCTTGAGGCCCTTCAGAGATCCTTCCACCAACTTTTTTATGAATGAATCTTCCCAAACTTTATGTCATTATAGTGAAAAAAATAGGTGATATAGGATCACCCTGCCTTAGACCCCTCAAATCTCTAAAGAAATGAGAGAGTGATCCATTGACAACAACTATAGTTGAAGTGGTGGATATAAGCTACCAAATCAGACTAATGACCTTACCAGAGAAACCAAAAGCATGAAGAACTTTTTTTAAGAAGCACAAATCCACCCTATCATAAACCTTAGCAATGTCTAATTTCATCAGAAAGCCTTGAGACTTCGCCTCCAAAAGTGAATGGATATTTTCATGAACAGTGATGATAGAGTCAAGAATCTGTCTCCCTGGCACAAAGCCATTTTGTTGAGGAGAAATCAGAACAGGAAGAATCTTCAGCATCCTCGACATAAGGACCTTGGAGATAATTTTGTAGAAAGAATTGCATAAGCTGATAGGCCTAAAACCATCCAGAGAATCAACCCCCTACTTCTTAGGGATGAGGACAATAGAAGTTGCATTTAGTTCCTTCAGCAGGGATCTAGCTCCAAAAAACTCTTTCACAGCATTGGACACATCTTTCTCCACAACTTCCCAAAAGTGCTGAAAGAAGAACATAGGAAAGTTATCAGAGCTAGGAGCTTTAATTCCATCAAAATAAAAGACAACACACCTAATTTCCTCCTTTGAAGGAATGGCAGACAAATTATGATTTTGGTTATCAAATAGGACTTTAGGTATGATATCAACCAACATATATTGAGTCTCCAAGTCTAATAAAGTATCTTTCTTCAGAAGATCAACAAAGAACTCAACAACACCTCCATTTATTTCATCCTCATTATCTATTCTTCTCCCATTCTTCACAAGGTGGCCAATTCTATTTGCAGCTTGTGTTTAAGGGTAGAGATGTGGAAAAATCTGGTATTTTTATCACCATCCTTAAGCCATAAGGATCTAGATCTCTACCTCCAAAAGGTCTCTTACCGGGCTATAATTTTGTGGTATTTGGACAAAACCTCACTTTACTTTGTAAAATTTTCATTCAAATAACCTTCATTTTGGAATTTATCCTGGATTAGGTTCAACTCTTCCTGAAGTGAAGATTTCTAAATGAAGATGTCCCCAAAGACTTCTATATTCCACTTTTTAACCTTCTCCTTAACATGCCTTCACTTTTTAGAAGCTCAAAACATAGTAGAGCCATCCACTTGAACATTCCACCAGTATTTCACGCTATTAAAAAGGTTAGGGTGGGAAAGCCACATTTTCTCAAATCTATAAGGAAACCTCCTTTGTGGGCCATTCTTAGGCTCAGCCATCAAACATATAGGAAAGTGGTCTGATCCAATTCTAACCATGGAATACAAAGAAAAAACATAATGCTACATCCACTCAACTAAAATCAAGGCCTGATCAAGTCTAACTTGAATCAGCTCAGCTCCAACACGAAGATCAGACCTAGTGAAGGAAACTCTAGATAAGTCCAAATCAATGAGACCCTGGCTATTGATGAAGCCAACTAAGTCATGTTTGCTATCATTTTGTATCTGGGATCCCCCTAATTTCTCAAATTTCATAAGAAGGGTATTAAAATTCCCCATCACCAACCAAAGAATGTTGAAATAACGGCTTCAAAAAGAAGAGAGCTTTAACCAAAATTTCCTCCTACGGACTTTATTATTGGGAGCATACACATTGAATAGGATCCATGAGAACCCATCCCTTGAATGTTTAAATAGAGTAGCCATAGGGTTACCATCATGATAGATAGGAGTGCCTTGAATGAACTAAGTATCCTAGAGAGTAACAACCCCCCTAGAGGCCCCATTAGAGCTGCTTCCTTGAGATTCACAAAATTTAGAAAACTTAATTTTCTCCACTTTATCTTTCGACATTTTAGTTTCTTGAATAAATAAAATATCTGGTCTATGATCCCTAGCAATATTACAAATTATTTTCTATGTATGACTACTGTTAAGACCTCTAATATTACAAGCAAGGATCTTAATTTCTTACTAGGAAAATTAAACAGACTATCATGGATCATTTTTTGTGATCCATCTGCTATGTTTTGCATGCACTCTTGCTCTCTTTGCCACCTGTTAGATTTTCTCCTTGCACTTCGAGGTGGCCCACAGTCTGCCTTTACTCTATTGCAAGTAGTAACTCCAGGTTTTTGTCGTGACTTCTTTTTCTTTTACACTACCTTAGTATAGCCCATTTCTTCATCAAATTCAATTCCCTCCAAACCTGTTGAATCATCAACCTTCAGGGACTGCAAGGTGTCCGAAATAACAACATTCTAGTCGAAGTTAGGGAAGGCACAAATAGTGTGTTGTGAAGAAGAGTCATCCTCAAGGATCTTCTTCAAATCATTGAACCCAAGATTACCAACTGATGACCCAAGAACCAGAGAAGATTTTTGGTCTTTGAAGGTACATTCTTCTATATCCTTGAATCTACGGTGGTTAGAGGGTGAAAGTTCTCCATCCTCCAATTCATCTACCAATTCCTTTTCTTCTTCATTTACAGCCACCACATTCCTCTTAGCTATCTCTTCTTCATCCTGAATAGGGGCCTCCTTAGGAATAATGTCCTGATTCATATCCTTAACCTCAAGGTTTTTATCTTCATGGATACTCTCTTTATTGTCTTCCTCCTAATCCATTTCTTTCACTTCATTGTTCTGGCTTGGTCGAACATTATTTTCCTTATTAATTTTGTGACTCCCATCAGGCCCTTTCTGGTGTACAATATCTTCCTTCTTGTTCTGATCTTTTGTGTCCACATGTTTGGGTTTCCATACAATAGGTCCTATGTTGGAATCTTTCTTAGTATTTTGAGGGCATTTCTTTGCCCAGTGGCCTGCCTTTTTGCATAAGAAACAAACGAAAGGTAACAATTCAAACTCAATGGTTTGAACTAACATTCCCAACTTCGACACCCGTTCAACTAGCGAAGGGAGGTCCTTAGATCTAGACACCCCCACACAAATCTTGGCATAGACCATTCTTTTCCTAGTTGTCGTCATTTGATCAATGGATAGGAGTTCCCCAAACACTCTAGCAATTCCCTTGAAAATATCTTCATGCCAATATTCCAGAGGAAGCCCCAAAAAATTGACCCAAATAGGAATAGTTTCAAAAAAGGCATCAGACAAGTCCATATTCAAACTCCACTTCTTAAGGGTTAAGGAAGACCTCCCTATAATCCAAGGGCCACCATAGAGAATAATCAAAATATCCTTAGCGCAGGAGAATGCAAAGGAGAAAAAAACCCAAGGGAGAGTCGACACCTCAACTTGCCCTTTGATCTTCCACCTCTAACTAACAAAAATCCTCACTGAGTTAATGTTTGGTCTAGGCCTGGAGAACTTTCCAACAAGGGTGAGCACCATGATAGAAATGTTGTTGTCAATCACCTGGTCAAGAATAGAAAGGGCAAGCTTATCGCTAACCTTATCACAAGTGATAGAGATAGGGGGAAAGGAAGAATTTCTAGTTGGTATTACCCCAAATAAAGCTACCCAATGATTATTTGTGGCACTAGCTATAAAGGAACATTCTATGGTCCCCGTGATAGGTTGGAATACTTGAGAAACCTGTGATGAAGACATATCATGAGAAACATCCATAGAGGAAACCCTCTATGGATGCTCGTCCTCTGGGTCCACCTAAAAACCTGAAGATGGGTCCCCACCATCTTCAATCTCCACATCTCCCTGGTTTTCCTTAGTGTTAGCAAATCTAGGGGATCTTGATCCAATACCCTATGAACCCAAAGGGACGTACTAGGATCTGCATAAGCATCACCTGAAACCCTACCCTAAGCGCCATCACTATTCTTCCTCTCCTATTTTGTTTAAGAATTGTTAATCTACACATAAAAACTATGAACATAAATGTTTTATGATCATCATTTGAAATGAAATGCATGATAATAAATGGAGAGGTGGGATTGTATACCGTGAAGATACCTTCCTTTGAATTATATCAAGTGTACCCTATGTCAATGCATTAGTATTGTATATCATCAAAAAGACCTGGATTTTAAAGAATTGTTAATCTACATATTAAAAAACATGAACATAAAGGTTTTATGATCATTGTTTGAAATAAAAACCATGATAATAAACGAAGAGGTAAGATTATAATTATATCGAGTGTACCCACTATGTTGATGCAAAAATTGTGATGCAATGGTATTGTTCATCAAAAAGTACCTACATTTTTAAGAATCCTTAATATACATGTAAAAACTTGTACATAAAGGATTTCTGATCATTATTTGAGATGAAATGCATGATAAAAAAATAGGAGATAATAAAGACCTGCTACTCAAGTGTGATAGAAGGGTCATATCTTAGCTTAAGAGTATCTAGTATTGCTTCATGATCAGCACTAGTTATTGTTCATAGTTCTTTTGTCCTCGATCTTGCTTGATGCTTCAACAACTTGATATTTGTATCTATAATAAGTTGCAAATACATGAGAATGGTTTTGTGTCTCTCATAGTCTTCAAATGAAGGTATGGCATTCTTTCTAATCATGTATGTTCATAATCAAGTTCTTGCAACAACTGAACCTATAGGATACGTGAACCCATCATCCTCTGTCAGTGGTTGTGTTAGCTTTTTCTTTCCCTGTACACACCATGCCAACAAATAGTCTGATCTCTCTTCATTCCCTTGCAGTGTGACCACTGCAAAAACATGTCTTGGTTGTAGAAGATTTGAAAGATGGTCATACTCAACTGAACTTTCCATGTCATCATTTGACATGGATATTATTTGAGATAAAGGAGTTAGATATTGTGGAGCCCACGTATCAACCCACTCACTTGACCTGCACTAACCCCAATCACACTTAACACAACTCTGACCAAAACAAGCTAATTCTCTTGTCCAAATGGTCCATGTACATGAATCTGAGTTGTGAAATGAATGCATCTTTGAAGAATCTTTAATTGTTTGACAATCCAATCTATCGCCCACTATACCCTCCTCAACCAACCAAAAGAATTTGCACACTATTGAATCAAGAGTCCCTCCCTGTGACATTGTTGTACTACACCAATCAACTTTTGAGCATGCATCAAAGAATTTTGCACCTAAAATTCTCAATTTCTCCTTTACTAGAGCTCTCTTCAAACATGCACCTGCTCCATGATGCTCCCCCTTCCCATGCCCTGTTTCAAAAAAAATCCAAATATGAGGTACACGCCTCTCTACATGCATTCTACTCAACCAATAAAACATATGAGCATTCTTGAATTGACCCATGTATTTATCTGACCATATGAGAAGTCGGTCTATTGCAATACCTTTCTCTTGCAAGAACTCAAAAAAATTCCCAAAACAATGTTGCACATATTCGGAGGAGCGAGATCTATCATCGCTCACATAAAAATGATACTCCCTTATTATCTTCCGGTTCTCTTCTCTACTATCAGGGGAATTTCTATATGTTATGTGTACAAAATAGAAATCTGAATTCAATTGAAATATTGAGAATGTACCTCATTTTGTAGTCGTAATGTATAATTTTTTGTAAAATTGACCACCGATATAATAGTGTCAATCGGGAAAGAGTTCTTACACATCATGAATTATTGATCCAACTACTGAGACCTATGGGTGTGTCTTGCATACTTGTAGAATATATTTTCCTTAAAATCCAAAATAAAATCAGCAACACTAAATTCTCTAGAGACCAACTCACATCTAGAACCTTCACCTCCACTTTTCAAAGTATATTTCACTGTCTCATATCTTTTTTTCTCAACAATATTCTTTCCAAACTCATGTTTGCTGCCCTCATGAAATAAACTTTGAAAACCCACCACATTGTGAGCACTTCTCATTCAAACAATCATTTCTATAAAAAAATCATCCATTATCTCTAGGACATAAAAAATAAATCTAGCATGTCTCTTGATGATCTCGGAAATTGCATTACACCGCGCTCCTACAACATATCATTAGTATGCATTGTAGAATAAATATAGCATAAAATCTCATGGTACATTGAAAACTCCACATGGTATTTGCAACAACAAGTATTACGAATCTTAAAAGTTACACAATAAAATGTCTTCAAAGATTCAAAGGCCCTGTGCGATATTTGCAAAGTTGGATGTGTTTCACAAAAAATATTGTACAACATTGTTTGGCTTGATTCCAAGAATGTTTGGGATGTGGTGTGCAGTCTCGGTTTCTGATTCTTAACTTCAAAACATCCTTTACATTGGGTGATACTCTAGAATTAGAGTGCCAAAATTGTTGAATTTCCTCCTTCACATTGTCGGTCAACTTTTTATCAACATGTGGAAGCCTCCGACCAAAAGCCCATGTATCATGTTGAAGGGGATCATTGAGTCTTTCTCTTCTTGCAAGTGTTCTATCCAAAGTTTTATGGTTTATGTTCAAATCAACACAAGTTTGTCTCATAAAATGAGCCTTCCTCAATTGATGGCTAACTAAGGAGGTTGTAATCACTCTTTGAGTAGCTCTCTTATCTTTTTCCTTGCTATTCTTTCCAATAGAATTGAGAGAATTAAAAAGATTTTTGACAATAATAGAATTTTTCTCCATCTTCTTTGATCATATGAATCTTCAATTTGGCTATAAATGGTCTCATCTTATGCATCTTTAGCAATTGAACAAATAGTTGGCATTGCTCAGTCAATATCTTATTTCTAGAATATTGGTTGAAAAGTTGTATAGCCCACAACCGAAGGCTTCATGTTGACCTCTTGCCTTCAAGATTGTCAATAATGTTCTCATCAATTTCAAGTAACCATTTTGGGGTTCTTGAAGGTCTTGAATTTGGAATTTTTCTTTTGTCCATGAGAGGGTCTTCATTTCTCATGTAATTCAGTGTTACATATTGTTCACTTGGTTGAACAATTCCACCTTCAATGTCAAAATTTCCCAAATTTTCACCTCTAATGTCGGTTCCCAAATTTTTACCTTCAATGTCAACACCCAAATTTTCACCCTCATTGTCAATTATGACATTTTCACTTTCAACTCCCACATTTTCATTAATAAATTCAATATCTTGTTGAACATTTTCAATATCTATTTCAATATTCTCATTCCCAATTTGAATATCATGTTCAATGTTTCCAATATCAAAATCTACATATTCATTTTCACTTTCAATAACTTGCTCAACATTTTCAAATTCAATTTCCTCTTCACTTGAATTAACATTTGCAAAGGGTTCGCCAATATTTGACATACCTTGTCTTCTCCTCCTATGACCTTCTCTATCTATTTGTCTATATAGTTCAATTTTCTCATTTGAAAGATTTATTTTATGTTTATGCTCTTGATGACTGTTGCTCCCCATTATACATCCACAAAGATGCTCCTAAATGATTGAAAATGACAAATTTGTCTCCAAGAATCTCTCAAAAGCATAATTTTGTCACTGTCTCTCTGAAAACCCATGATTGTCACTTGCAACATGAATGTGTGGGTCATTGGAATGCAAAAAATGGCCCACAAGCCTATTTTTGTGTGATACAAAAATGACATCCAATTTTTATTCATATTTTTCCTATGAGCTACAAAAAATTCCCGTTGGCACCCATTTTTTGAAAGTTGGCTCAATAATGGGAAAAAATTGTATATTGGATTATATCTTATTTGTTTACATATAGGCAAAGTGAGAGAGATACTTGAGGAAGATAGAGAGAGGAAGAGAGAGAGATATGGGGGGACAAGGAGAAAGGGATATAGAGTGGGGAAGGGGAAAAGGAGAGATAATGAGAGAGAGAGAGAGAGAGAGAGGAAATGGGAGAGAGAGAGAGAGAGAGAGGAAATGGGAGAGAGAGAGAGAGAGAGGGAGAGAGAGGGAGAGAAAGAGGGAGAGTGAATGAGGGATAGAGGAACGGGAAGGGGGAGATAGATGGAGAGGGAGGGTAATATGGTTTCCTAAGGGGTCATATTGTGTCCTAAAGGGACATATGGTGTCCTATGACCCCTTAGGATGCAATACAGTGTCGTTAAGGGTCATATGGTGTCCTAAGGGGTCATATGGTGTCCTAAGGGGTCATATGGTGTCCTATGACCCATTAGGACACCATATGACTCCTTTTAACATCCTATTGCATGACATGACCCCTTAAGAAGCCATATGACCCCTTAAGACACCATATGATGTCATTGGGGTCATATGGTGTTCTATGACCCCTTAGTACACCATATAATCCCTTTTAATATCCCATTACACTACATTACCACTTAAGGCACCATATGACCCCTTAGAACACCATATGGTGTCGTTAGGGGTCATATGGTGTCCTAAGGGGTCATATGGTGTCCTAAGGGGTCCTATGGTGTCTTAAGGGGACATATGGTGTCCTATGACCCCTTAAGGTACCATATGAACCCTTAGGACATGATATTATGTTGTTAGGGGTCATATGGTGTCCTAAGGGGTCATATAGTGTCCTATGACCTCTTAGGACACCATACAACACCTTTTAACATCCTAGTACATGACACGGCCCCTTGAGGCACCATATGACCCCTTGGGACACCATATGGTGTCTCAATGGGTCATATGGTGCCCTAAGGGGTCACATGGTATTCTATGACCCCTTAGGACACCATATCATGTCGTTGGGGCTCATATGGTGTCCTAAGGGGTCAAATGGTGTCCTAAGAGGTCAAATGGTGTCCTATGACCCCTTAGGACACCATATGACCCCTTTTAACATCCTAGTACATTAAACTACCCCTTGAGGTACCATATAAGTCCTTAGGACACCATATAGTGTCCTCAAGGGTCATATGGTGTCCAAAGGGGACATATGGCATCCTATGACTCCTTAGGACACCATATGACCCCTTTTAACATCCTAGTACATGACATGACCCCTTAAGGGGGTGATATGGTGTTATATGACCCCTTTTAAGATCCTGGTACATGAAATTACCCCTTAAGGAACCATATTACCCATTAATGCACCATATGACCCCTTAGGACATCATATGGTGTCCTGAGAAGTCCTATGGTGTTCTAAGGGGACATGTGGTGTCCTATGACCCCTTAGGATACCATATGACCCCTTAGAATACCATATGACCCCTTTTAACATCTTAGTACATGAAATGACCCCTTAAGGCACCATATGACCCCTTGGGACACTATATGATGTCCTAAGGGGTAATATTATGTCTTAAGGGGTCCTATGGTATCCTAAGGGGACATATGGTGTCCTATGACCCCTTAGGATACCATATGGCCCATTAAGACACCATACAATGTCGTTAGGGGTCATATGGTTGTTGGTATTATGGATGTGTTGTATTGTTTTTTTCATTGATGTCAACACTTGTCAACACTTATCAGCACTAGAGATCTTCGGTTATGTTCACCGGCATGTTTAGTGACTTATGCACAGTCACCGGTATTTGGTTCACCAATAGGTTATATTGTTCACCGGCACTGAGGATGATCTGTTATCATCTCAAGATTACTTGGTTATGTCAAAGACATGGTTTAGATACTTGTTTTGGAGATTTGGTTATTGGTCTAATCAAGTTTACATATTTGTTGTTACCAGCAAATTGGTCTAGGTTATGGACCAGCAAGCGTTATCTATTCCAGATCAGCACAACACATTATGGAGATGATTTATTGATTGGTTATTATTGTAAATGCATTGATCTGACATGATGCATCACATATTGATTCATTTGTAATTGATTTAATTGTAATATTCTTAGTGAGCCAACCTACACATTTGGTCTTAGGTTTTGGTATATATGTAAGATCTCATTTGTGAGATTATGTAGAAGTGGTAGTGGAATAAGGTATATGCGAATATAAGAAGAGCTACTCACCAGAAATCATTTGAAGATTCAAGGAAGGTTTGACGAAGACAATCAAAGCTTAACCGACACTAAATCCAGCATATGAAGATTCTACTTTGAGCAGTACATTATCATTGTATTTAACCATCCAATTGTAGTCAGTGTGACTCTCATTTTGTGATTGAGCAGTGAGCTCTAGGCAGTTGGCCTTTCTGCATATGTAGGCCCCATTTGTACACACATACTATCTGCATTAGTATCATCTGATTGTGGGTAAGGCTTTCCACCGTGGTTTTTCCCCTTACATGGTTTCCACGTACAAATATTTGTGTTATGTGTTGTGGATGTTATTTGTCTTTCTGCTTCATGCATTAAACGTCACTGGTATTGTTATTAACTGTTAAACTATCAACCGACATTAAGTTTGGTTTACCGGTACTATGCATCAAGTTTGATTAAGCTATATTTGGGTTGAAATTAATAGACAACTGATTCACCTCCCCCTCTCAGTTGCCTCCGGGTCCTAACAATGGTATCGTAAGGGGTCATATGGTGTCCTAAGGGGTCATATGGTGTCCTATGACCCCATATGACACCATACAACCCCTTTTAACATCATAGTACACAACATGACCCCTTAAGGAACCATATGGTGTCCCAAGCAATCATATGGTGCCTTAAGGGGTCATATGGTGTTCTATGACCCCTTAGGACACCATATTACCCCTTTTAACATCTTAGTACACGACATTACCCCTTCAGGCACCATACTAAGGGGTCATATGGTGTCCTAAGGGGGCATATGGTTTTCTATGACCCCTTAGAACACCATAGGACCCCTTAGGACACCATACGATGTTGTTGGGAGTCATATGGTATCCTAAAGGGTCATATGGTGTCCTAAGGGGTCATAGCTTGTCGTTAGGCATCATATCTTGTCCTAAGGGGTCATATAGTGTCCTATGACCCCTTAGGACACCATATGAACCCTTTTAACATCCTAGTACACGACATGACCCCTTAAGGCTCCATATGACCCCTTGGGACACCATATGGTGTCCTAAGGGGTCATATGGTGTCCTATGGTGTCTTATGGTGTCCTAAGGGGACATATGGTGTCCTAAGGGGACATATGGTGTCCTATGACCCCTTAGGACACCATCTAACCTCTTAGGACACCATATGGTGTCATTAGAGGTCATATGGTGTCATAAGGTGTCATATGGTGTGTCCTAAGGGGCCATATGGTGTCCTAAGGGGTTATAGGTGTCCTATGACCCCTTAGGACACCATATGACCCCTTTTAACATTGAGGTACATGACATGACCCCTTAAGGCACCATATGACCCCTTGGGACCCCATATAGTATCCTTAGGGCTCATATGTTGTCCTAAGGGGTCATATTGTGTTCTATGACCCCTTAGCACACCATATGATCCGTTTTAACATCCTAGTACATGATATCACCCATATGGTATCCTAAGGGGACATACGGTGTCCTATGATCCCTTATGACACCTTATAGTATTGTTAGGGGTCATATGTTGTCTTAAGGGGACATATGGTGTCCTAAGTGGTCATAGGGTGTTGTTAGGGGTCATATGGTGTCATATAACCCCTTAGGACCCCATATGACCCTTTTTAACATCTTAATACATGATATGACCCCTTGGGACACCATATGGAGTCCTAAGTGGTCATATGGTGTCCTAAGGGGTCCTATAGTGTTATAAGGGGACAAATGTTGTTCTATGACCACTTAGGACATCATATGACCCCTTAGGATACCATACAATGTCGTTAGGGGTCATATGGTATCCTATGATCACTTAGGACACCATATGACCCCTTTTAACATCCCAAAACATGACATGACCCCTTAAGGCACCATATGACCCCTTGGGACACCATATGATATCCTTAGTGGTCATATGGTGTCGTAAGGGGTCATATGGTGTCCTATGACCCCTTAGGACATCATAAGACCCCTTTTAGCATCCTAGTACATGACATTACCCCTTAAGGCACCATATGATCCCATAGAAAACCATATGATGTTCTAAAGGGTCATATGGTGTCCAAAGGGGACATATGGTGTCCTATGACACCTTATGACACCGTACGGTGTCATTAGGGGTCATATGGTGTCCTAAGGGGTCATAGGGTGTGGTTAGGGGTCACAGGGTGTGGTTAGGGGTCATATGGTGTGCTATGACCCCTTTTAACATCCCAGTTTACTAAAATGACCCTTTAAGGAACCATATGACCCCTTAGGACACCATATGATGTCCTAAGGGGTCATATGGTGTCATGAGGGGTCCTATGGTTTCCTAAGGGAACATATGGTTTCCTAAGGGGACATATGGTGTCCTATGACCCCTTAGAAAACCATATGACACCTTAGGACACAATACAATGTTGTTAGGGGTCATATGGTGTCCTACAACCCCTTAGGACACCATATGACCCCTTTTAACATCCTAGTACATAGCATGACTCCTTAAGGATCTATATGATCACTTGGGACACCATATGGTGTCCTTAGGGGTCATATGGTATCCTAAGGGGTCATATGGTGTTTTATGACCCCTTAGGACACCATATGACCCCTTAGGACATCATATTACCCCTTAGGACACCATATGGTGTTGTTGGGGACCATATGGTGTCCTAAGGGGTTAAATGGTATCCTAAAGGGTCATATAGTGTTATATGACCCCTTAGGACACCATATGACCCCTTCTAACATCCTAGTACATGACATTACCCCTTAAGGCACCATATGACGCATTAGGACACCATATCGTGTCATATGGTGTCCTATGACCTCTTAGGACACCATACAATGTTGTTAGGAGTCATATGGTGTCCTAAGGGGTCATAGGATGTCGTTATGGGACATATGGTGTAAGGGGTCATATGATACCATATTACCCTTTAGGACACCATATGACCTCTCTTAGCATCCTAGTACATGACATGACCCCTTAAGGAACTATATGACCCCTTAGGACACCATATGGTGTCCTGAGGGGTCATATGGTGTTCTAAGGGGACATATGGTGTCCTGTGATGCTTTACGACAACATATGACCCCTTAGGACATCAAACGGTGTTGTTAGGGGTAATATTGTGTCCTAAGGGGTGATAGGGTGTCCTCTGACCCCTTAGGACACCATATGACCCTTTTTAACATCCTATTATAGGACATGACCCCTTAAGAAACCATAGGACCCCTTGGGACACCATATGGTGTTCTTAGGGGTTATATATTGTCCTAACAGGTCATATGGTATCCTAAAGGGTCATTTGGTGGTCTATGACCCCTTAGGACACTATATGGTGTTGTTGAGGGTCATATGGTGTTTGAAGGGGTCATATGGTGTCCTAAAGGGTCATATGGTGGTCTATGACCTCTTAGGACACCATATGGTGTCGTTGGGGGTCATATGGTGTCTTAATGGGTCAAATGGTGTGCTAAGGGGTCATATGGTGTTGTATGACCCCTTAGGACACCATATGACCCCTTTTAACATCCTAATACATGACATTACCCCTTAAGACATCATATGATCCCTAAGGACATCATATGGTGTCCTAAGGGGTCATATGGTGTCCTAAGGGGAGATATAGTATCCAATGACCCCTTAGGACACCATATGACCCCTTAGGACACCATACGATGTCGTTAGGGGTCATATGGTGTCATTGTGGGTCATATGGTGTCCTAAGGGGTCATAGGGTGTCCTAAAGGGTCTTATGGTGTCATAAAGGGTCATATGGTGTCCTATGACCCCTTAGGACACTATATGACCCCTTTTAACATCCTAGTACAAGACATGACTCCTTAAGACACCATATGAGCTCTTAAGACATCATATGGTGTCATTAGGGGTCATATGGTGTCCTAAGGGGTCATATGGTATCCTAAGGGGTCATTTGGTGTCTTAAGGGGTCATATGATGTTTAGATAATATGACCCCTTTTAAGAACCTAATACATGGCATTACCCCTTAAGGCACCATATGACCCCATAGGAATCCATATGGTGTCATTAGGGGCCATATGATATCCTAAGGGGTCATAGGACCTACCATATGACTCCTTTTGACATCCTAGTACATGACATTACCACTTAAGACACCATATGACCCCTTAGGATAACATAATAAACCTTAGGACACCATACAGTGTTGTCAGGGCTCATATGGTGTCCTAAGGGATCATAGGGTGTCGTTAGAGGTCATATGGTATCCTAAGGGGTCATATGGTTTCCTATGACCCCTTAGGACACCATATGACCCCTTTTAACATCCTAGTACATGACATGATCCCTTAAGGCACCATATGACCCCTTAGGAATGGTTATATGGTATCCTAAGGGGTCATATGGTGTTCTATGACCCCTTAAGACACCATATTACCTCTTACGACACCATATGGTGTTGTTGGGGGTCATATGGTGTCATAAGGTGTTCTATGACCCCTTAGGACACAATATGATCCCTTAGGACACCATATGACCCCTTTTAACATCCTAGTACATGACATGACCCCTTGTGACACCATATGGTGTCCTATGATCCCTTAGGAACCCATATGACCCTTTTAACATCCTTGTACATGACATGATCATTTGTGACATCATATGACCACTTAGGACACCATATGTTGTTGTTAGGGGTCATATAGTGTCCCAAGAGGTAATATGGTGTTTTATGACCCCTTAGGACACCATATGACCCCTTAATACACCATATGGTTTTTTTGGGGATCAAATGGTGTCCTACAAGGTCATATGGTGTGCTAAAGGGTAATATGGTGTTCAATGACCCCTTAGGACACCATATGACCCCTTAGGACATCATATGGTGTTGTTGGGGGTCATATGGTGTCCTATGACCCCTTAGGACAGAATATGACCCTTTAGGACACCATATGACCCCTTTTAACATCCTAGTACATGACATGACCCCTTTGTGACACCGTATGGTGTCCTAAGGGGTCATATGGTGTCTTATGATCCTTTTAACATCCTTGTACACAACATGACCCCTTGTGACACCATATGACCCCTTAAGACACCATATATTATCGTTAGGGGTCATATGGTGTCTTAAGGGTTCATATGTTGTCCTAAGGGGTAATATGGTGTTCTATGACCACTTAGGACACCATATGGTATCGTTGGGGGTCATATGGTGTCCTAAGAGGTCATATGGTATTATAAAGGGTAATATGATGTTCTATGACCCCTTAGGACACCATATGAACCCTTAGGAAACCATATGGTGTTGTTGGGGGTCATATGGTGTTCTATGACCCCTTAGGACACTATATGACCCGTTAGGATATCATATGACCTCTTTTAACATCCTAGTTCATGACATGACCCCTTGTGACACCATATGACCCCTTAGGACACTATATGGTGTTTTTAGGTGTTAGATGGTGTCCTAAGGTGTCATAAGGTGTCCTATGACCCCTTTGGACACCATATGACCCCTTTTAACATCCTAGTGCACGACATGACCCCTTGTGACATCATATGACCCCTTAGGAAAATATTATGTCCTAATGATCCCTTAGGACACCATATGACCCCTTTTAACATCCTAGTATGTGACATGACCACTTATGACACCATATGACCACTTATGACACCATATGACCCCTTAGGACAATATGATGTCCTAATGTGTCATATGGTGTCCTAAGGGATCAAATAGTGTTCTAAGGGGTCATATGGTGTTCTAACACATGTGTGGGCCCTTAGGACCCCATATGACCTCTAATGACACCATATGACCCCTTAGGACACCATATGACCCCTTTTAATATCCTAGTACACAACATGACCCCTTATGACAACACATGACTCCTTAGGACAATATGATGTCCTAATGGGTCATATGGTATCATAAGGGGTCATATGGTGTTCTAACACATGTGTGGGCCCTTAGGACTCCATATGACCCCTTTTAACATCCTACTACACAAGATGACCCTAGTCATATGGTGTCCTAAGGGTTTATATGGTGTCCTAAGGAGTCATACAAATTTTCCTAACACATGTGTGGGCCCTTAGAGCATCATATGACCCCTAACAACACCATATGATCCCTTAGGAAACCATATGGCCCCATAGGACACCATATGACTCTTTAGGACCATATGATGTCCATATGGTGTCCTAAGGGGTCATATGCTATTCTAACACGTGTTACCCCTTAGAACCCCATATGACACCTAACGACACCATGTGACCCCTTAGAATACCATATGACCCCTTACGACACCATATGACCCTTGGAACACCATATGACCCCTTACGACACCATATGACCCCTAACGAAAATATTAATAATATATTTTAATATATAGATTTATATATTGTAGTATTAATATATAACATGTTTATTATATATTAATATATTGAATATTATTATATTAATATATTGTATATTAATGTATTGTATATTAATATATTAATATAATGTATATTAGTATATTATATATTATATTGATATATAATATATAATTTATTGATATATTCATAATAAAAACTTATTAGAATCAGATATCCAATTTCTGTAACAAAAGTTTCAAATTTTGAAATTTGGCTTGGGATTGCTTTGGGATTTGGCTTGGAAATGCCAAGCCTGGAAAGTTAACAGAAAAAACGTGTTTTTTCAGTGTTCCTTGTTTTTCCAAACTTCGCCCTGGTGGCTGACGACTTTTTTTTGGCCGAAATTGATAAAATGAAAAGGGTGTTTTAAGGGCATTCTCAGCTTTCCAACAATATAAGGTTTGCCTTATTTTGACTTTAATAAATGATTATGATTTATTTTCTAATTGAAATCTGACTAAAGTCTTGATTGATAGGCTGATTGAAAAACACCCATAACTTTTAAACGGTATCACATTTTTTGAATCTGAAACATGCGTCACATTCTATGCTTCATCTACTATAGGATAAGAAAAAAAATGAATTTCATAAAGTTTAGACCATGTTAAGGTGGTCAGATGTACGAGTTTTTGAATTTTTGAAAAGTTGTAGTAAAAAATTCATAATTAATTATTTGCTTAAAAAAAAATTACAAAAAAATATGTTTCACATCTGGACATGAGTCTACTACTTGTATCATAAATATTATAAAAAAATATTAATATTTGATTGTGGTTAGGTTGGTCAAACATACACCTACTTCTTATCTTATTCATAAAATTTTAGTACTACTGCATTGAAATTTTAAATTTTCATCAAATTATTTTTTTTCAAAAGACAACTAGTAGCTTCTAGAAACTACATTCAATTTGCTATAGATTCTCTTCTCACATATTTTTAAAATAATGTTCATAACTTATTCAAATTTTCATGTCAAGTTACATAACTTTGATTTTCTGAAATTTCATTGCCACTTAAAGCCTTGTTTTGGCCCACCATGATCCTGCACATACTTGAATCCAGGCCCCATTTATCAAATGGTGATAGTGAGACATGTAGATGTAGGGGAATCTCATCACTCCTTGTAGGTTTTCCCATCCTTTGACAATGGTCACACTGTCTAGTGTATTGAACTGCAACCTTGTGTATAGTGGACCAATAATAGCCTGGATTAAGTATCTTCATAGCAGTCCTCTTAGCAGCAAAGTGTCCACCAAAGGACTCATCATAATAGGCCCTAAGTATGTCATGTGTTTCATCCTCTCTCAGGTATCTCCTCACTATGTTGTCAGGCTCGATGTGAAATAAGTACCTAGCTATCCAGGAGTAGGAAAAACTATGATGTATTAGTTGTCTCTTCTCCCTCGGAGAGAAATGTTGGGGTGTCCTTCCCAAAACCACATAGTTGGAAATATCTACATACCAGGGTGGGTATACTAATAAGATAAATAGGTTTTCATCAAGAAATGAGTCATCAACCACTTCCTAGTCATTTGTGTTATTAGGAAACCTTGAAAGAAAATCCACAACAACGTTACCTTTCCCTAGTTTATCAACTATAGTGACATCAAACTTCTAAAGTAAAAGCAACCACCTTACAAGTCGATAGGAAACCACTAGTTTATTCATCAAATATCTAATGGTTGCATGGTTAGTCTGGATGAAACTAGAGTAGCCTATGATATAATTCCCAAACTTATTGATTGCATAGATAACGACAAGAATTTATTTCTCTATCACTATGTAGTCAACTTTGACAACTTGAAGGTTTTTTCTAACATAATAAATTGCATATTCAAGATTACCTTCTTTTTGTCCCAATACTGTACCTATTACAAAATCAAATTCATCAATGTGAATATGGAAAGTTAAATTCCAATTAGGTCCTCTTAACGTTGGTGCTTGGGTGAGGGCATACTTGAGTGCATCAAATGCTATTGGACAAATGGGGGTCTAGTCAAATTCTAAATCCTTTGTAAGAAAAGAATGCATTGGTGAAGCTATCTTGCTAAAATATTTGATAAAACACCTATAGTATCCAACATGGCCAATAAATCTTTTGACATCCCTCTGATTTTGCGGAACTTGTAACTTTGAGATTATAGATATTTTGGCAGGGTTAACTTAAATCCCATTGGGAGAGATAAAGTGTCCCAATACAGCTCCTTCCATCATTATAAAACACTTTTCATGGCTGAGGGAAAGGTTATGATCTTTACATATTTGCAATACCTTTTCTAAATTGCCCAATGCTTCATCATATGTATTGCCATAAGTTGTGAAATCATCCATGTAAATCTCCATTGTGTCATGTGCAAAATCAGAGAATATGCTTAGAACAACTCTTTGAAAAGTGGTTGGTGCATTGCATAAGCCAAATGGAAGAACTGAATAAGCATATGTTCCACAGGGACATATCAACATAGTCCTATCTTGATCCTCAAGTGCAATTTTTATTTGATAATATCCACTAAAATCATCAAGAAAAAAAAAGTATCTCTTACAAACTAATGAATCAAGAACTTAATCAATGAAGGGAAGTGCAAAATGATCCTTGTGTGTAGCAGAATTTGATTCCTTATAATCAACAAACACACCATTTTCCACCCTTCTTAGGCATAATAACTAGAGGTGAAACCCACTCACTATCCGAGATAGGGTAAATGAATTCTACATTCAAAAGTTTTTGCAATTCAGCTTTCACTATTTCTCGGAGTGTTGGATTCATGCACCTTTGTGGTTGTCTAACTGGTCTAAATCCTTCATTGATGTAAATTTTGTGCATGAAGAGGTTTGAATAAATGCCCTTCATATCCTAGTATTCCCATGCAAATGTTGAATTGTGGTTTCACAACATCTGCAACAACTGGGCCCTTTGTTGTGTTGTTAACACATTACTAATATTAAGTGTTCTTCTTGGGCTAATTTATAAAACAATAGTAGTTGTTGAGACAAAAGAAAGGTCAAGACCAATAATGTTCAAGCTGCAATCATTAGGTAACACACTTGTCATCATAGATGATTCGACAAAATCCTTGTTGTGTGCAAAGCTATGGACTGTACAAGTGAGACATGACAATAACTCTTATTTCTTTACATCCAATCCATAAGAATTATATATAATCTTATCAAGAATAACATCCTCATCTTGCATTTCCATCATTGGCATTCTGTCTATTACCATGATATTGTGAAGTGAGCATTGCTCATCTTCTTCCATACTAAGCCAAACTACTTGTTCTGAGTCCATAAAAGGTTGAGCTGGAGGATATAAGATTAATTGATTTATTTTATCCCTAGTGGATATGGTCATGCTTCTGAATTTGCATCCAATAAATGCATCAGCAATGGCCAACCATGGCCTTCCTAAGATCAATAGATACCCCCCCAAACAGATTTTAGGCAGTATAACCACAAAGTCAACAGGGTATTCATAGGAATCTATGGTTATCATCAAGTTTTCAATCATTCCTTCTTGCACGATGGTGGACCTATTTACTAATTATTGCATAGTTGGGGTTGCTCTAATGTTGTGCAGTTGCAGGTCATCCATTATTTTCTTGGTCATGACATTGATGGCTGCTCACAAGTCTATTAAAGCATTCTTGATAAGAGTTCCTTTTATACTAACGTCAACAATCAGACTTCCTGGATCTTAATATTTTGGCACTACCATGTTCCCTAACATAATTTCAGCTAACTTCCCAATAACATGAACTATCTTAGGGTCCCATTTCTTCCTGCCAGGATTCCTAAGACACAATTTTGGAATGGGTTTAATATATTTATCGAGACATCCTTGATAGCTTACAAGAGTGGTACTTTAACACACACGTCTTTGTGCTATCATAAGAGAACAAATTCAGTTGGAGTTGGAATTTTCTAAATAGCTAATCTCTTAGGAAAAGGTGGATCTTTACAAAGGGTTTCCTCATGTAGTTGCGTCTTTCTCAAAGCTTCTTGATTAGAAATTGGCACATGATCGAATACTTTAGTAATTTGTGGCAAAGTAGGACCAGTAAGAGTCTTACCTGAACATAAATGTACATCTTAGTTCCAATGTGTAAGTTGGGTACTACACTACCTCATTTGAATAAGCTTGTTGAGGAGGCTTATTATTAGGATTAGGAGTTGAGTGAGTAGGCAAATGATATGGTCCAGGTGTGGCAAATGAAGGTGTAGTTGGGCTAGGCATTATAGCTTGTTGTTGTGGGTATGTACTAGGAAGTAAAGCAGACTACTGGGGTAAATTCTATGATTGTTATGAGTAATTGACAACAAACTATTGTTACTACTAATTCTTGCACCATGGTTGAGACCATGAAGTTTGAGGACCTTACTGTAGACACCTAAAAATGTCTCATTGATCATGTACTAATCATTCATCTAAATTAGTTAAATAATTATTTAATTATTTAATTAAGCTAATTAATCTTATTCTTCTAATCTCATATTTCTCCATCATCTTACTAATTTTCTATTTTCAATTCTATCATCATTTAATCATTTAAACCATTTTAAATATTAAATAAATATTTATTATTTAATTAATTGTGATTTCTAATCTTTCAATTTAAATAATCTTTATTATTTAAATAAATTAATTTTCAATTTCTATCTCTATTCAATTAATCATTCAACCCTTTTCTAAACATTAATTAAATATTGATCATTTAATTAATTGTGATTTAATTCCTTTAATTTAAATAGTCTTTATAAATTAATTAAAGTCTATTTCTAAATAATTAATAGTTTCTTTAAATTATTTAATCAACTAATCTTATTTCTCTTAATTTCATTTAATCCCAAAATCTAATTTCATTTAATTTCATATTTCCTCTAATTAATTCTTTTAATTCTTCTATTTTTTCTAATTTCAAATAAATGTGCATGATTTAAAAAATCAAATTGAAAATCAAAGTCAAGGTCTAAATATATTCAAATAGCAAAATTGAATTTAAAAAAAAATTAAATTATTTGAATTAAAATCTCATGCAAAGATTAAATTGAAAATCCAAGTCAAAGTTCAAGCACATGTTAAATTAATTAATTCAATCAATTAATTAATTAATTCAATTATCTCTTCAATTCCTATTTCTATTTTTTAGTTAACTTTTTCTAAATAAATCTCTCAATCAGCTTTCAATCAGTTAACTATTTCCTCCTTTTTATTTCCTCCAATCACTCTTTTTCATCCTTCAGTCAGCTTTTTCTCAATCATTTGACTCAATTAATCTATTCAATCTATTTTGTTTCACCTCCAAATCAACAGTTCAACTATCAATTAGCATGTGAGCTCACCTGAGTTCCACCTCTTGATCATTATGTTCTGTCTTTCATTCAATTCTTCTCCAAAAATCTATAAATTGAGCATTCAATTCCTCACAATTACTCTGACTCACAAACTTTGAATCTTTGTGTCATTTGCAAGTTTCCAGTGCAATATCTAAGAGCCACCATACCACAAAGAGGAGAAGAGCAATGAAAGCTATACATAGTCTTGGAATAGGGGGATTGATTGATTTTAATTATATTCTTGTTACTTGCTTCTGTGTTATTTCATTGTTTTGTTTGTTTGAATTCTAATTAGGATAGGGATTCATGATTTTCCCTTTCATTCCTAGTTTACTTTACATTAGAAGAATTTATACATGCAACATTTTGGTGAATCCAACCTGAACTAACAACAATTTAACCTTGTTTTTCTTCTGTGTGATTTTATAGATCGTACAAAATTTTTATTTTTTGTAGGTTTGTACAGATTTGTAGAACAAATTCTGAATCACACAATCGCGCTTACATCATCACGCAATCGCATAGACAGGCTCACACAATCAAGCAAACTGGGTCACGCATTCATGCAAAACCCATAAGGCAAAAGCCCTTACAAGATCACACAATCGCTCTGTTAGGATCACGCATTCGTCGGGACTATTGTTGTTCTATTTACTTCATGTTTTTTATCTTCTGCTCTTTGTTATGTCAAATTTTGTATGAAATTAGGTAAATTCGAATACAGTTTACTTTTATTGCATTCTTAATTATGACATTTTATGGCACGTAAGGTACAATTGAGAATTTCGGGTGCCAGGAGGATGAAGGAACACAGAAGACAAGCCAGACGCTATCAAAAAATCCTGAAGGCAGAAAAGAAGATACAAGATCTAGAGGATCAACCAACCATCGACAAATACAATACCCTAGTTCTCTCTTATAGAGTGAAATATGATTTTCTTAACATAGAATGGATGATGAGAGATCTTTCTAGGGCATCACAATCTGTTTTGTAGGTTCCTGATCAGAATTAGGTTTCTTTTTTATTTTTTTTTGTTTTGTCTGTTTGTGGATCACGCAATCACTCTGTTAGGATCACACAATTGCTCTGTTAAGATCACACAATCACTCTATTAGGATCACACAATCACTCTGTCAAAATTATGCAATCGCTCTATTAGAATTACACATTCGACCATACAGGATCACACAATCACTCAGGTATCATCACACATTCGTGTTTGTCATAGTTTATTTCTCTATTTTCTGTGGGTTTTATTGGGTTACTGATTATCTATTTATAGCATGTGGTGAATTTACAGAGAGGATTGGATATTTACTGAATCATAAACACTCATGCTCTCACACTTTAGTTTTGGGTTTAAAATTAACAATGGTTAAAATGGACATGCATGTTATAACACTTCAGTTTTGGGTTTGAAATAAATAATGGTTAAAATTGACATGCATGCATTCACATTTCAGTTTGGTGTTTTAAAATTGGCATGCACATGCATATCTCACACCTAAACTTGGGTCTTAAAACGAACGTGAATCAAGCTACTCAATAGATTAACTCACATTTTATTTTCTTAAGGGAAAGAATCTTTTTATTATGTTTGGGGTGGACCTACTATTGCATCAACTACCTTTCCACCTACCTTCGGGGTCTTGGGAGAAAGGGATAAGGTGATAAAAACACCCAATTTTTTTCATTTTAGTAGTGAGGGGTATCTTTGAATAGGGATTTCATCACCCCACAGAGGTACTTCGAATTCAGATGCATTGGGGATATCATCTCTCCCAGTGTACTCTCAAGCAAGTTTTTCGAGCCGCTATATAAACATACTAGTCAGGCGGCTAGAGTGTTGAGTGAATTCAATGTATGTGGAGGCCTTCCCTGCACTGATAAGCTCAACTAAAGTCTTAAGTGGCTTTCTCTGAGAATCCATCATTAGATCCGGACCCCTCAAAATTTTACAATAAGAACCAACTTAGAAGTCCAAATCCTACATTTAGTGATTCTGGGAGTGCAGATCGTACCCCATAGATACCCCTCATGTACCTTGCATTATGAGACAGAAATCCCTCGGTGATAAGATCTTTGGATATTTGGGGTAAGAAAGATTGGCATGCTTGAGAAGTGTGTGTCGTGGAGTGGAGCCAGTGTTGCTAGACTCTCTATCTGTCCATCTTATTTTGGTATTTTGTTGCGAGGGCCTCATTGAATGGTGTCCACTTTCCAGCCTAAGATTGTATTCTATGATTTTTTATGTATCGTTGTACCAGACCAGTATTGAGTCAGTTTTTTGGGCTATTTCAGGCCCTATCTTATCTATCTCTAAATTTTTTAGAATTGGTCATAACACAGTTCAATCAGCTATACTTGTCTTCAAACAACTATTCTCAGATTTGTCCTACACATATAATTACTAGAAATAAAGTCCATTTTGAAATGTCAGACAATCCTACAAACTCGAAAATTTAATACTTGTGACCATAGCCAGTCCTTTTGATAGTCCTCATTTGCGTCCTTATTATCATCCTCAGTCCTTACATAGTCTTCATTTACGTCCTTATTATCGTCCTCAGTCCTTGCATAGTCTTCATTTATGTCCTTATTATCATCCTTAGTCCTTGCATAGTCCTCATTATCATCCTCATTATAGTCCTCATTTACGTCCTTATTATCCTCCTCATTTACCTCCTTGCATAGTCCTCATTATCGTCCTTATTATCATCCTCATTAACGTCATTAGAATTTGCATAAGTCCTTGCATTTTCCTCATTATCGTCCTCATAGAGTTCCCATATAAGTCATCATAATCTTTGCATATGTCCTTATTTGTGTCCCATTGACCTCCTAGTTCATTTTAGTGTTGTTATAATCTTCACTTTAGTCCTTGTCTAGACTTCATATACGTTTGTCTTAGTCTGTCGTCATTTGCATAATTATCCTAGAAAGTCATACCCCAAAAGTCCAAATCACAATCAGAGGATCAATCAAACTCAACCTCAACTCAAACAAGTTTGTCAAGTTCAACAAATCAAACATAGTTACATTTGGAGAAATGGAGAAAACATCTTACATGTTGTGATCCTAGGTCCAAACCAATCAAGAAAGCATCATAGATTGGCATTATCCATTTCATACGAAAGGTGAATAATTCATCCCTTCCATTCATATTCCATCGCCATCCATAGAAACCTTAGCTCAATAGATCAAGACTTTGCAACAACAAATTATAGACATGACTAGTCCTAACAACCATATGGGTTGGTTAAAAAAAATGATGAGAGAAGTGATGACCACGAGGGGATCAGTATCAGGCCAACCTTCTTCTTCTTGTGAGACCATTCAAACATGCCAACCTTCATTCTTCAACAAAATCGTTCCTACCTCATTTCAACCAACATTAGAGTCATGTAAACCTTCTTTTTCTTTCAACCCTCTATATCAATCATACCAATCATATCAACCCAACAATCAAACTCTTTGAACCAAAATCAAACCCCATTCAACCAAAGTCCAAAACAAAATTCATATCAACCCAACAATCAAACCCCTTTCAACCAAAATCAAACCCCATTCAACCAAAGTTCAAAACAAAATTTACACAAACCCAACATTCTGTTAAGATTCCCAAAGATACTAAGAGGGGGGGGGGTGAAACAGTATCTAACCGGTTATAGAATTTACTTGATTTAAAACATGTAAAGCATATCAATACAGTATACCGGTAAACCAAAAATAATGCAGTAAACAAAGATAACAACAACCACATGAAAAGCACACCATAACACAGTAGTTTAACGAGGAAACCCGGTGTGGGAAAAACTTGGTGGGATTTGTGACCCACAATATTTGCTTACTAGCCAATAAGTGAATATTACTCTTACAATAGGGGCTTGCACATGTAGGAAGGCCAAGTTCCTAGAGCTCACTGCTCAACTACAAAATAAGTAGTCACATTGACTTACAAAATGGATTATACAAATCCAATGTCTTGTACTGCTTCAAAATAGCATCTGCTATGCCAAATCTAGTACCGGTTTTAGCTTTGCTTCATACATAAACCCTTAACCTATAATTCGCATATTAGGTCTACCTTATTTCGCCTATCACATTATTACAAAATGTTCTACAATGATCTCATACATATATGAGTCATATTACAACTCGCCATGTCGGCTTACAATGATTTTACAATTAATTACAAAATACATTATAAACAAAATTCCTGTCAGCCAGGGTGATGGTATCCTTCTTTTGCCAGTGTTCTGTGTGCTGGTGTAGAGTTTGTCATTTCCGGTGTCGGTATATTGTCTTGCCAGTATCATATGATTGCAAGGTTGCCATCAATGACAAAACCTTCAATCACCTACAATTTCTCATTGGAGTTTGCATTTGCCAACAATCTCCCCCTTTGGCATTGATGACAACACTCATGAGAAAAATCCAAAAAGTGTCATCAAAAAGTGTCATCCAAAAATGAGTCTGCCAGAATTGTCTTACCAAAAAAAATATGAGCTCCCCCTAAGCTGATGAGCCATTTTCCGATCATTTTTCTCATAGCCTCTACTCCCCCTTTGACATCAATGACAAAGGTTGTCATTCATTGTTAGTGGAGTCCTGCCTGGTTTCTTGTAACTGGTGGGTTACACTCTGAAAAATATCTGTAAACATTGAATTTATGTCGTTGCTGAATGTTTTACTGTCTTTTATAGCCTCATGGGTTCTCTACACTGTATCGGTGAGTATGTGCATTTTCTCTTCTGGTGTCTTTAGTTCAGGAACCAGAGCCTCAGATATTTCTTTTCTCAAAGAAATAAGATACTCTAATCTTGGACCAAGTCGGCATTTTAAGTCCTTTGCTTTGTCCTTTATTCTTTGTTTTTCATTTTCTAGTTTCTTGATTTTCTCTTCTTGCTTTGCAATTTTCTTTTCTAATTCCAAAAATGAATTTGATGTCCCAATCAGATTGTCAGCAATATTGTTAACTTATCCTGTGTCTTTCTAATTTCTTTGTCCAGATCTTCTATTAATACATCCGTTTTGCATGTATCCATGTATAGTTTCTTGAAGTCAAGAATGATTTCATTGAGTTCCAATAAAAGAGTGTCCATCTCTCCCTTGTTCTTCTTAACTATATCCTCAAAGAATTTTTCTTTTTCCTTTATCAATCTCTCCTTAAATGTATCCTCATTTATTTTGTCCAATGTTATTAGGTTACTGGTTATATACTTAGATAATGTGTCTAATTGGTTCAAAGAATCTTTGTTGTCTATGTTACACTTTGGAGCTATCATCTTCAAAATTGGTATGGTGTCATCAATAGCCTTATATGCTAGTGCATTACAATCTGTTATTTTCTTAATTGAATCTAGCAGTACCTCTGTCACATTTGTTGTCCTAAATTCGGACATGGAGGTTCTAGATGTCTGTCCAACTGACTTCACAATTTGTAATTTGTCGATGGTGATAATAGCATTGCTTTCCTCTTTTACTGGAGGATCAGTTTGTGTCTCCATTTCAGCTACCAAAGGTTTAGGTTTTTCAGTTGTAGCCGGTGGCACTATCTCTGAATGTACTTGTGAATGAACCTGTTGTTCTTCCTATTTTTTTGTGCCCTCAACTGATGGTTTCTCTGATGGTGCCTCTAATGATTTTTTAGTGGTATCCACTGCCGGTTATTCTGCTTGTGATTCTGTATTTTCTACTGGTTTCTCTATGCTTGCCCCTGAAATGTTTTCAGTCTATTGCTCAATACCAGTGCTATCATTTTTCCTTATATCCGTTGTTTGTTCAGTTTGTTTCTCACTCCCAATTTTAATGTCTCCAACTGTATCTTCAACATTTGTCTCAACTGTTGTGTCTTCTACCAGTGGCTCAGTTGCCACATCTCTTTTCTCACTTGTTTCCTTATCAACCACAAAATTTACACCAACCCAACATTCAAACCTCTTTCAACCAAAATAAAACCCCTTTCAACCAAAGTCCAAATCAAAATTCACACCAACCCAACATTCAAACCTCTTTCAACCAAAATCAAACCCCTGTCAACCAAAGTCCAAATCAAAATTCATTCAACCAAAATCAAACCTCTTTCACCCAAAATCATACTCCTTTCAACCAAAATGAAATCCCTTTCAACCAAAGCCCAAATCAACCATGTCTATCCACCATTTCATCATCCCCTAAAGTCACACAAGACCAATCCATGCCATCTCTATCCTATAACACAACCTCCCAAGGGCTATCCATCGTACAAATCCAATTTAATTCAAGTCATGATTCAAAGGATACCATTCAAAATCCTTCCTCATCGGGCCAATGTGTTGAAACATTCCAAGAATCTCCCATGCATATCCAAACTCCTTCCCCGTGTCAAGAGGATGATCCTAAATCAAAAGAAATGAGTCCCAAAATAAATAAAGATTAAGAAATAACTCTTTCATCCTACCCAATTTTTTATCAAGATCCCACTGACCAATAATCTTATGATGATCCCCTCGCTCTTTTCTATTCCATTCATAATGATACCCTTTTGTCTCAAGAACAAAGTGTCCTTTCAAGTCCTATCCAACATACACCTCCTAAACAAGATCGAGGCATCCCTTCCATCCTTCCTAATAATCCCTTTCCAAGTCAAGATCAAAGTATTCCTTCACCTTCATGTCCTAAGAAAGATCCCATTATTTCTCCAAATCCTAATCAAAATCCCTCCATCCCTTTATCTCCATTTTATAATCTTATATGTTACTCACAAGATACCCTCTCAAATAAATTTACCATTTCTCCTAGTGATCCCAATCCCTCTACACAAGTTGTTCATGAACTCCTTATCAATGAAATCACCAATCCTGATCATACTACACAAAGAAACTTGTCAACAATTTTATGTGAGACATTATCACATGTCAATGTGGTGATAGAAACAAACATAACACCAACTAATAAGATCAACACCTGGTTGGCTTCATCATATTCTTCAAGTGCATCAATAGAAATAGGCATAGCACCCACTCATGTCACAACTTCAAAACCAAAATCTATTTGCCTCATATACCCACACTTGAAAGACTGGGAGCAAGAGAGTCTACCACAATTGGATTGCTTTGAAAATGATAAGGCTATAGCTTAATTCAAGGGTTCCAGAGCTGGATTTCCCTCTCATGATCTACAAAATCCAAAAACTAAGAAAATTAATATTGGAAATGTTGAACATGTACACTTAGCTGAGTCCTTATATCCTATTGAAAAAGACATCTTTATCCGACTCTCAAACAAAGACCAATGAACTACCTACATAGAACTTCCCGAACCTATGAACAACATGCACCTTAAACGATAATATATCTAAGGGCTGGGTTACTTTAGGTTTTTCTTTCTCCATTGCATCTCATTTTATTCAAAGCACTACATCGCAAATAGTTTATTTTTCAAATACATCGCATTCACAAAGTTTCTGCATTATCATATAGCAGCATCAATAAAACAAGGCAACTATCCAAGTTTATCATTCGTTTGCATTCAAGAGAAGCAAGGGTCATCTCCTTTCTTAGATATTTGGACACGAAGTCTTTGAGATCCTAAGTTCATTCATTTTCAACATTACCCTATGATGACACTTTACTTATGGTTGGGTAGTGATTTCACTATTTGAGACTTGTTAACCCAAAATCTATCGATTGCTATATCTCAAACACATTAACAAATATATCTAATTCATGGGTTAGTGCAGGATCAAGGGGGACCAAAAAGTGGCGATGTGAAAAAAATAGCCTTCCTCACTAGCCTAAAAACGTGAAAATCCGTGTTGACTTTTTGCTTGGCCTGGGTGTCAGTACACCTTGGCCTGGTAATTACCTATACAAATCGGATATCAGATTTTATCCTATATCCAATTTTTATTTGTAATTTGAATTTAAAAAATATATTATATGTTACGTATTATATAATACAATATTATATTATATATAATATAATATAATATAATATTATATTATATTATATATTATAATATAATATAATATAATATTATATTATATTATATTATATTATATTATATTATATTATATATTATAATATATATAAATAATACAATACATATTATATAATATAATAATATATGTTATTTAAAAATAATTTAAGTGTTGAAATCGGATATCCAATTTTTTGAGACTTTTATATTTCGATAGTGACAGTCCCGTGAGTCATTTTTAACTCACGGGTCGTGCAAATTCGTCAAAATCCGATATCCACTCCATCCGATATCCGGTGTTTTGACAAAAAATTGCTAAAAAGTAGATTTAGAGGTAAGAATTTTGTCGTTTTGAATCATTTTCATTCATTTTTTGTATTTTTTGTGAATATTTATTTGATTTTTCATTGAAAATATGGTTTTTTTTAATGAAAACTAGGTTTTTTTAAAATCAAATGCCTAATTGTTTAAATTTGTTAACTAAATTTAATTGTTTACATTCAATTAGGTTTAAAATGGGGGATAACAATGAAAACATTGACCAACCACAACTGCAACAACCAAACCCTCATTTGCCAAACCCCCCCTCAATTCAAAATTTGATTGCACAAAATTTGAATGAATTGAGGGGGATTGCATAAGTATATCGTAGGATCCCTCATCTAAACCCATTGTTTGATCCTCTCACGTCGATCATAAAAAGTATGGAAACCATGACTAAGGAGCACGATGCAACCCTTTTGTGGTGAGATTCTATGAAGGAAAAATATGCAGATGGCTTGTCGTATAAGGATATCAAGGATCTTGAGATATCCAAAACCGAAATAGCCTCATTGTTTGTCAATCCCCGTACTGGTCAGCCCGTAGATCCCCCAAAAAAAAACTTTCTATCAAATGGTGCATAAATGATGGGATTGTGAAAAACTTTTGGGATCGTTGGTGGATGGTTTTCGACAAACCACCCAACAACAATCTTGATATCCCCTTCTATTTCATAAAAAAATTGTATGTTGAGTTTGTTTTACACAAACATGTGAACTACTTTGACATCCAACCTTTCCAGGGTGTAGGTTTAGGTATGCCCCAAAATAGACTTGGGGTAGTCAGAGTAGTCTAGGGCCCATATGTCCCCCCTCCTCCTGTTGATCCCCCACCTGCAGTTCAGCATCCTGATATCATTTGTGAGGCAGCTTCACGGACCATATCGGCTATTCACTCTTTGAGTAGCCTTTTGGTTTCTCAGGTTGCATCAGTAGCTCAGCCTACTCTTGATGGTAGTGGTGCATCCAGTGCCGATGACACGTCATCCTCGGCTCCACACATATGCGTGCCCCATAGTTCTGTCATGTGTGGGCACGTATGCTTGGGTCCAGTTGGACAGCCCGTTGATCCTGCTGTGGACAGTGCAGATTATGAGGTGCATGAGATGCATGATGCACCAGAGGTTATTACACAGACTGGAGGATACCCTGGGGAGTCCTCACATGCTAGAGGCGAGGAGGCATCATCATCATACATTGATGATGTATTGGTAAGATTTGTGTTTTCACAATTCATGTTATATTTTAATTAAATATTTATAAATTAGATAATATTAAGTACTAATTTTTATTTGCATGGTCTATTTAACAGTTGATGACCGAGGATGAGTTGAGACAGATTTAGGAGGGCACCTTGTCGGCCATTTCATTTGGCCTCGATAGCTTGACGATACATATATTATTGCACCTAGTCGTTTGTATTTTATTGTACATACATGCTCATCATTTATATTTGTATTAATTAGATTATGTAGTAACTTGCATGTATATCTTATTTTACTCTTGTAGGGGACAAGCAGCATGAGTGCGGTGCAGTGTGATCTAGGATCTGGTAGTGCAATTGGAGACAAGGGAAAGGTAATTCAATGCAAATATGATTGAATGAATAGTTTAAATAACTTATAGTGATTATACATGTCTAGACATAGATTGATAGTTTCATATACTTGTTGTGTATATATACAGAGAACTCTTGGCTTCACATCCTTGATGACTACACCCAGTATACCTGAAGAAGAAGAAGAGATGCCTCGAGTAGATGTGTGTTTATTTTATTATTTGATTAGTAGATATAATTTGTTATTATCAGTGACAATTATATGCTAACTTGTATCAATCTCATGTTTCTGAACATATTTAGGTTGTGTATCAAAATACTCAAAACATACCTCCTCTACCAAAGACATACATCAAGAGTCCTGCAAAGCTGAAGAGAAAACGTGGAGATGATGTAAACATGAATAGTTCAATTAAATAGTTCATTTTTATGTTAACTTTTCGAATGTGAATTATATAATATAACTAATATTAATCGTGGTTTGTTTTTCTTGTGCAGGATCCTTCAGAGCCGAGCAGTGCGGCGAAGAGGATCTATTTTGATGATCCATCAGCAGCTTAGGATGTTATAGATAGTTTTGGGATGCTTACATGTCTATTTGGCATGTATATTTTGTATATGGACATACATTCACGTATTTAGACATACATTTTGTTTCAGTTGGCGTTTATGCCATATTTGTGTATGGACATACATTTGTAATCATTCGACATTTTTGTATATACAGAAGTTGATATTCAATCATATAAATTGTTGCTCATCTATGTGTGGTGTTATCATGGAAATATTTAATCTTCATTCTAATAATTAACAATGGTTAATAATGGCTATTTAATGAACAATACAATTCATTTCATTTCATCATAAGTGTTGTTTTTATAATGAGCAATAGAATTCATTTAATGAACAATACAATACAATTTATTTAATGAACAATACAATTCATTTAATCAACAATAAAATACAATTCATTCAATGAAAAATACAATTAATTTAATGAACAATACCCTACGCATGCTCCTATTTTTCCCCCCCACTCGATCGAATGCTCGGGGTCATATCCTATCGGCGTCGTCCCTTGAGCACCCTAAGTGCTCAAAATTGTCAAACTTTGACAGGCCCTAACTCGGAATTCATGGCACCTACGAATGATCCATTTGAACCTATGAGGCCATGAGAGGGGTCCCTACAAAAGCCTATCTCGGTATTTCAAGTTGCCCTACGGTTTTATTAGGGCAGCAATTTTTCGGTTGGCAAAAAAATCGTTAGTCTCACTCAATGGAATGTTGTCGCATGGTTGATTTCTCATTCAGCTCATCGTGATGATGAACCGTCAGCTTTGACATGTCTAGTTAGACATTATTACCCTACGCATGCTCCTATTTTTCCCCCCCACTCGATCGAACGCTCGGGGTCATACCCTACCGGCGTCGTCCCTTGAGCGCCCTAAGTGCTCAAAATTGTCAAACTTTGATAGGCCCTAACTCGGAATCCATGGCACTTGCGAACAACATTTTTGAACCTACAAGGCCACGAGAGAGGTCCCTACAAAAGCCTATCTTGGTTTTTCAAGTTGCCCTACGGCTTTATTAGGGCAGCAATTTTTTGGTTGGCAAAAAAATCGTCAGTCTCACTCAATGGAATGTTGTCGCGTGGCTGATTTCTCGTTCTACTCATCGCGATGACAAACCGTTGGCTCCAACATGTCCAGTTAGGCATTATTACCCTATGCATGCTCCTGTTTTTCCCCCCCACTCGATCGAACGCTCGAGGTCATACCTTACCGACGTTGTCCCTTGAGCACCCTAAGTTCTCAAAATTGTCAAACTTTGATGGGCCCTAACTCAAAATCCATGGCACCTGCGAAGGATCTATTTGAACCTACGGGACCATGAGAGAGGTCCCTACAAAAGCCTATCTCGGTTTTTCAAGTTACCCTACCGTTTTATTAGGGCAAAAAATTTTCGGTTGGTGAAAAAATCATTAGTCTCACTCAATGGAATGTTGTTGCATGGCCGATTTCTCATTTTGCTCATCGCGATGACGAACCGTCATCTTTGACATGTCTAGTTAGGCATTATTACCCTACGTATGCTCCTGTTTTCCCCCCCACTTGATCGAACGCTCGGGGTCATACCCTACCGGCATCGTCCCTTGAGTGCCCTAAGTGCTCAAAATTGTCAAACTTTGACAGGCCCTAACTTGGAATCTGTGGCACCTATGAACAATCCATTTGAACCTGTGAGGCTATGAGAGAGGTCCCTACAAAAGCCTATCTCGGTTTTTCAAGTTTCCCTACGGTTTTATTAGGGCAGCAATTTTTCGGTTGGCAAAAAAATCGTCAGTCTCACTTAATGGAATGTTGTCGCGTGGCCAATTTCTCGTTCTGCTCATCGCGATGATGAACCATCAGCTCTGAGATGTCCATTTAGGCATTATTACCCTATGCATGCTCCTATTTTCCCCCCCCCACTCGATCGAACGCTCGGGGTCATACCCTACCGACGTCATCCCTTGAGCGCCCTAAGTGCTCAAAATTGTCAAACTTTGATGGGCCCTAACTCGGAATCTGTGGCACTTGTGAATGATCTATTTGAACCTATGGGCCCACGAGAGAGGTCCCTAAAAAAGCCTATCTTGGTTTTTCAAGTTGCCCTATGGTTTTATTAGGGCAGAAATTTTTCGGTTGGCGAAAAAATCGTTAGTCTCACTCAATGGAATGTTGTCGCGTGGCCGATTTCTCATTCTTCTTGTCACGATGACAAACCGTCAGCTCCGACATGTCGATTTAGGCATAATTACCCTACGCATGCTCCTATTTATTCCCCCCCAGTTGATCGAACGCTCGGGGTCATACCCTACGCATGTGACATCCATGAGAGAAAAGCTTCATATGAGAGAAAAGCTTCATTTTATCTCAATACAGTTGTACCTATTTTATTATTAGAAAAAATAAATATACAAAGATCTATTATTAGTATCCTCTATATTATGGATTTGAATTGATGTTCTCAATTAGTTATTATCTGTTCAGCTTTTCTTCATAAGGCACAACCATGTGGTGGTTATCATATCAGGACAACCATCCATGACTTTCAAAGTAATTGATATTTATTCCTACACCTCACACTCACAAGATTAATAATGAAATGACATTTATGATTCATCAAATGCTGACAAAGTCTAATCAAATTTCAACTTCAAGATGTATACAACATATCATATTCAACTTCAAGATGCATACAACTTGTACCATATTCAAGCTCATGCCAACCACCACTTGGATATTGTTATATGTCGATTAAAGTACAATATATGTTATAAAACCATATAGTCTTACAAAAAAGCCATCATAGACCATCTATGTTGATTAAAGTACAATTCATTTGTAACAGGGGCACACTCACAATCTGAAGTTGCAAAGCCCTATGGGAAGCATCAAATTATAAATTTACTAATCTGACTCATACTACTGTCAAAAGCATCAAAGATGCTACTACTAGAGAACACCATGCTCCATTGTGGAGAGAATATTAGGTGCATCTGATGTCAGCATCTGAAAATGAAACAATGTTATTCAATTGCCAAAATCTAACTGACTTTATTTTATAAACCATTAATGAATAAAAATAGACAAGGTTACCTGAGTGAAAGTTCAATGACCACCTTGACTAGTAGGTGTTGATGTTGAAGGCCCAACATTAACAAATGTCAAATGTCAAATGTTTGATTCAACAGACCACCTTGACCATCAATGTCATTGCACCACACTCCTGCAACATCTCATTAGTATGCATCATAGAACGAATATGACATAAAAGTTCATGGTACATTGAAAACTCCACATGGTACTTGCAACAACAGGTATTGCAAATCTTAAGAGG